>NC_132876.1:69475392-69784804 GCF_048164855.1 Canis lupus baileyi | reverse complement strand
GTGCAACCCCATCCTACTAAGTGTCCAATTATTTTCAAGAGTTGTTCTTGTAAGCCTTGTAGTTTGTTCGATGGTTAAGGTTCCCAAGTGGGAGAGGTGGCAAAGAAAGGGGAAAAGAAGTAAGGAAAACTGAGAACTCTCTTTCTGTTTTGATCCTCTTACATTAGCAATATGAGCAAAGGGTGATTAACCACCTAGAAACTTCAGGGAGTCAGTACAGAAGAAACTGGGCTCTAAAAAAACGAATAGAAGTTTGTCACACAAAGGGGAAAAATCTATATATAGAGAAGGGTATATGCCAAACAAAAAGGGATGAAAGTGGGGTATGATAAGGACTTCATTGTGGCTAAATTTTAGAGTGCATGCCAGAGAATGGCTATCACAAGGTGAAATGTCACCATCTATAATTCCACTTAAATATAGCTGAAACCTCTCATGTATGAAAACCTTGTGTGAGCTGCCTCAGAATTAAGGTAATCCAGGCTGTGGAACCAAAGCTTATGTGATCACAAAAAAGTGATCTAGGACACCATCATCACTCATGGCCCCCACACTGAACTTAGAGGATGTCACACCACCTCATTTCTGGGGCTTTGAGTCACATGGGAAAGATGAAGAAAACTCATGGATACAAGCTAATAACATAAGAGAAGGCATATCCATGGTGAGGATGTGGTGATATGATTAGTGCCTGGCATGCCTCCAAAGGAAGTTGCTTAGTGGTTGGTGGCTGACTCAGAGGAACTCTATAGAATCGCTGTATCTGCCACTAAAATTCACTTGACACGTGAAGCAAGAAGTTACTAAAGATTGCCACAAGCTGATAAAGCCCCTGGCTTCCCTCTACTGTCACAGTTAGGCAGAGTAAACCCTTTTACCTAGGGCTCCTGCTGGACTCTTGAATCAGAGCTCTCCGTGTCTATTGTTCAGAGACCCTCCCAGGCACATATTTTTTGGAAATACACAACATTGTGTCCTGTGGCTTTTATTAAAACTCATTACAGTGAAAGCAAAATGTTTCAAATGTAAGTGCTTGTCCCCTTCGTTCTAAATTAGAACTATTTTTATTTTAAGTGACAGATGAACGCCCTCTTTTCAGTTATGAAGGCAACCATTGTTCCTGAATCTTCCTCCTGGGGCTCTAAGCATGAAACTGTACCATTTCTTCCTTTAAAACACAATTCAAACAAACCTCCTTGCTGCAATCACCTGTGAGGAAATTCATGCAGTCCTTTCAGTTCCCACAAAATCAAATTTTGTTGTCGTTGTTTTTACCCTGTCTGCTATGACCAGCATGAAAGGCATTTTTCATGCCCAGTAATGGTATTGCCTATAGCCTCCAAGCACATACTTCATATGGGAGAGTATTGCTGGTTAATGTAGCTCAGTGTACCCTAGCCTTGTTCGTTCTCCTGACCATCAACTTCAGAACATGTCACCAAAGCTTAAACTTTTGCATTCTAAAATTTGGGGGGGGGCCACAGACTGGAAGGTAAACTCACAGTAGTAACATGTCTTCCTCAAAGATTTAACCCATCTACTTTGATCTTGGCCCTCTGGAAGGTACTAGAAAAAGTCTCCAAAAGCCAGTGTTAACAGGATAGGTCTGTAAGTAGTCCATTTACTGAAACTTAAAATACGGAAGGGAAGAAAGGGTAACCATTAACCTATCATATATCAAAGTGCTCTGTTTCTCAAGAAGGATTTCATGTCTGGCCCTTGGAGAATCACTGGTATTGTAAATCATGATGAGAAAGGATGTGGGAACACTTGAGAAGGGATGTGGGAACACTAGAGCTTCCTTTGCATTTTCTCTGAGTCTCACAGATTGGGAATTTCTGGGAAGGGGAAGTACTTTACAAATAGCACCTTACTAAGGGCCTCTTTGCTCCTTGCCTTGAAGTTACTGAGGTTCAAGTCTCAACAACTATGTAATGTTTCACTGGGCTGATGCAGAGATCGACTTGCTAACCCTAAATTCTTTCCTTGCTACTGAGCCAATAGCTCTTTCACCTATGACCACTTTAATTGTGTGACTTCCTGGAAATAATCCTTTCTTCCCACGGCTTGCAGAATCACTTAAACAGAAGTGGTAATCCATATGTTGCAATGCCAAATAAAGCCTAAATTCCAGTGGAGAGAACCAAGCTTGTTCATATGATTGCCTATAAACAAGTTAGTCCTCACAAGTGGTTTTAGGGTTCCCTTTTAGATGGTTGTTAACCTTTCCCTTCAAGTAACTGCTACCTGCAATAGCTGCAGGAATAGCTGCAAGTGATTGGTTGGTTCTTGTGTATATGAGGGAGAGAAACTGCAGGATATTTGTATGACTTCATGAGCACATTTATCTGGGGTGTCTACCTGTGGAGTTTATTTCCTCATAGAGTAGGCTCTTGCTTCCTTGCCTGTAAAATAAAATACAAAATAACCTTTCATTCTATTCACTTTTCTACTGCATTGCCTTTATTTCCTATGTCTGTTTTCAGGGTGTGTGTCCATGAGAACTGGCTAGACCTGTACATTATTAGAGGTAGACTTAGTGGTAAAAATGTAAAGAGTAGAGTCTATAAGATGGATTAAACTTTAGCCTATGAGAATGGCTAATATTTCACTCTGGCCCACTTATCCCTGACAGAGCAGGAAAGTTACAATAAATATGTCAATCGCCACATGACCCCTCCCCCCCTTTTTACAAAGACTTATAGGATCAACCTTATAACAAGGATAGACTTTTAGGAGGTGGGAAATGGAAATGTGTGGTTTTTGGTGTTTGTGTACCACAGAATGGGTCTAGCACCTAAGTAGTCTCTATATATACTTGAAAAAAATTGAATAACCAGTATAAAATCCACTAGTAATCTTCACTTCAGAGTCTTTTCCTAAACTGAAACTCATTTGTCATTGTAGGATGAAACTGTTGCTTGCATGGCTGCAGCCATTGATACTGCAGTGGAACCAGAAGCTGTAAGTAATTGGCTTTGTGTAGAGCTAGGAGCTTTAACTGTGCCATTTCCTGTAATTTATTACTCAGTTGAGAAGAGAATCCCTGATTGCTACCATCCTCCATAGAATACCTTGGAAATCCAGAAATCTTGAGTGTAAATATCAGCTTTGTAAAATCCCTAAATTGGATAGGCTCCATCTTTAATAGTATAACTGGTAATGGATGGCAGAGCATCTCAGGGATGTCATTTTTCTTCTTTGCAACCTGGCTTACTGATTCCTTGTTAGATGCTACTATTCTGTGTCAGCTGTCTAACAAGTTAGAATGAGGAAGGGAACAAATTAGGAAATTATGGCTAAGTCAAAAAAGCATCAGAGAAGACACAGAAGAAATTTTTTTTTTCTCATCATACTTTTTCTATGGATGGGATGGTTAGGGGCTAAAAGAACCAAGGAGAATATCTGGAGTGTTCAAGTTGCAAGAATAGACAAAATGTATTAGATGTTGGCTAAAGGTTATGAGTAAAGTCAAAACGAAAGGCTAGACGATGGTTTGCTTGAGATATCTTTTCCCCTCAAAACAAACGTGTATCAGTATTTTTCATATTCTGAAAGAAGAAAGATAGGAGATAAATGAGGTGCCAGAGGTCAGCTCTATGAGAATAAATGAAGCCTTGTCACCATTTCCACCATTCCTAAAGTGCCATTTACAGAACTCTTTCTCCTGTAATGACCCCTTAGAATGAGGTAAAAGTAAGAAATGTTAGATCAATAAAGGAAAGAGCAAGAAACTTAGTTTACTCTAGAAGAGTCAGTTAAAGAATATAAGAAATAGGTGCTGTAACAGCAGGGAAATAGGCTAGGATCGATTCATTTCCTATGTTTAATGCAAATGTATGAGAAGCCATTATTTTTAAAAGAGCAGAGGTACTAGCAATGGAGAAGTAGCTGTGAGACCCGATGAAGCGGGACCTAAGGAGCTCCAATTGCTTGTTTCTCTTAAATATCATTATCTTGGTCTTTTCCAGCAAGTAGAAACCAGTCCAGAGACCAGTAGGTCTTCTGATGCTTTCACTACTCAGCATGCTCTACGTCAAGCTCAGATGTCTAAGGAGCTGGTTGAGTTGAATAAAGCCCTTGCACTGAAAGAGGCACTAGCCAGAAAGATGACTCAGAACGACAGCCAACTACAGCCCATTCATTTCCAGTACCAGGTAAAATATTAACTAGAGCAGCATTTGTTCATGTCTACTATCTCTTTTTTAATGGTATAGGAAAAAAACAGGCACACTGTTTTTCATGATGATGAGACAACATAATGTGCATAGTACCCCTGGAGTTGCACTGTTGATTTCAAAAAAGTGATACATTCAGGATAAGGAGTGTATAATTTTGTTTCATTTGATCTAATACCTTACCTTATGTAATAGGTATTGAATAAATAGTTTGATAGTGTTATAATAAATGTGATCCCTACTTGGGGAGAAATTTCGTTCTGATAGCTATACTGAGAAAGATTTCTTAGTAGATGTCTTGGTTACAGTGTGAATTCGGAAGAGACTCAGAATGGATATCACTTGACATGGCAAATGACTGAACTTTTTTTTAGTCTGGGTCTCTGGGTCCGGAAATAGAGCCCTTTGTCTAGCTCCGGCTCAGCACAGAGTCTGCTGGAGATTTTCTCTCCCTCTGCCTCTCCCATGCACCCCTCCTCCCCCGTGCATACACACACACGCACACGCATGCATGTGCTCTCTCTTAGATAGATAGATAGATAGATAGATAGATAGATAGATAGATAGATAATCTAACTTTGAAGAAATAGAGTTACCATATAATTCAGTAATTCCATTACTGGGTATTTACCCAAAGGATACAAAAACACTAATTTGAAACAATATATGTGCCTCTATGTTTATTGCAGCATTATTTATAATAGCCAAATTATGGAAGCAGCTCAAGTGTCTATCAGTGAATGAACAGATAAAGAAGATGTGGTAATATACACAATGGAATATTACTCAGACATAGAAAGGAATAAAATCTTGCCATTTGCAACAAATGGATAGATCTAGAGAATATAATGCTAAGTGAAATAAGCCAGTCAGAGAAAGACAAATACCATAGGATTTCACTCATATGTGGAATTTAAGAATCAAAACAACTAAAAAAAGAGACAAACGAAAACACAGACTCTTAAATATAAAGAACAAACTGGTAGTTGCCAGAGGGGAAGTCGATGGCGGAATGGATGAAACAGGTGAAGGAAATCAAGAGTACAAAAAAAAGAATAGTTGGGTTACTATTACATTTTAGAATAGCTCAGGATTCAATTAAAACCGCGGTAATTTTGTGCTGTAATATCTTCTGTGAGTAGCTTCCTTTACTTCCAGTTAGTCTCAAGAAATTCTGATTAAATGGTTAGGTAGTACCTCTTAAGAATATGAGGCAGTTCTAGAGATGGAGAGTGATAATGGTTACACAATGTAAACATACTTAATGTTCACTTATTATGATTAAAATGGTAACCTTTGTATAAAAAATAATAAATTAGTACACTTGTGAAAAAATTTTTAGATATTATCAATTGACTTCCCACTATGAGAAATGGGAATGTAGCTCTCTTGCACAACCACCCATGTGCACCACCTCACCTCTTATCTTTCAAAATGATAATTTTGATGAAATGAATAGTGTTTAAATTTTTGTGACTATGTAAGTAGATTTTACAGCTGAGCTACATAGTATAATACAATTCCACTTCCTTTCTTGTTTGGCTTTTTGTATTCCCTAGAGTTAATAATCTCATTTTTTCATTTTCTTATTTTTCTATATACCTGTCAATAATTTATCTCCAAACTTATTCACAGACTTATAAAACTCCTCCTAATATGGTCAGACATACCAAGTAGTTTATCATTCCATTTCTTTCTTAAAGATAACCCTCCCAGAATCTTCTGTCCTGGTTGGCTTTCTGTAAGCCTGCTGCCCAGCCAGCAACCTGGACCATCATCTTGGGTCCTGGGAATCTGCTTCAATTCTCATCTCTATGTTGAAACAGAGTGTGTATCTTCCTCCTTCTTGGGATACCCCTTTGTGTTGATGGAGTACAACCCCAGTAACTTTCTGAGACAGTGGACATGAAAGAAAAATGTTTTCAAACATTGCATTCCTGAAAATGGCTGATGGTGGTGGTTGTTGTTAGACTTGTTAATTTGCCTAGGTTTAGGCACTACAATGGAAGTGATTTTTCTTTAGAAATGTGAAGGCTTTGGGACACCTGAGTGGCTCAGCGGTTGAGCACCTGCCTTTGGCTCAGGACATGATCCTGGAAACCCAGGATCGAGTCCCACATCGGGCTCCCTGCATGGAGCCTGCTTCTCCCTCTGCCTGTGTCTCTGCCCCACCCCCTTCTGTCTCTCATGAATAAATAAATAAATAATCTTTTTTAAAAAAGAAAGAAATGTGAAGGCTTTACGTCATTGTTTTCTCTTTCCAGTATTACTGTTGAGAAGTCCATTATAATGCCCAATTCTTTTAATTTCATCTGTATACCATCACCACCACTTTCAGGACTTTTCTTTGTTCCCAAGTGTGATTAAATTTCACAGTGATGTGCCTTGATCTGGGTCTTTTCTTATTTATTGTACTTGGTGGGTCCTTTCAATCTAGAAATTTGTGTTCTTAATGGGAAGGTTTTCTTATATTATTTCTTTAATGCCCCCTCTCTATTTTTTCCATTTCTCTTTTCTCGCACTCCTCTTAGTTATTGAGATGTCTTAGACTTAGTTTCTGCTTTTCTTATTTCCTCCCTCCTATTTTTTTTTATCTTGCTATTCCACTCTCTGGGTGATTTCCCTCTACTTCCTGGTGAATTTTTTCTACTTGCCTATTAATTTCTAAGATGTGTTTGATCCTTTAATTTTTTATAGCCTTCTATTTTTTTTTCATGGATGCAGTGTTCATCTCTAATAGAAATTAAATTTTGTTGAGGTTTTCTTTTTCTTCCTGCCTTGCCTCTGTCTCCTCCAAATTCCTATCTTTAGTAGGTTTGTTTTGGTTTTTCTTTCATAGAAGAAACTTTCCTCAAATTTCCAGTGATCTTTGGCTCTCCTTTCATATTTAACAGTAAGGCACTAAAAGCCAATAGGAAGTTCTGTACATAGGTTTATCTTGGGCTGGTCAGTTTCCAGTAAAAAAAAAATCTTTCATTCTCCTGCCTGGAATTGTGATGGTATGCCCTATTTCTGGCAACCTAGAGAAAATAAGAGATTTGGAGGAGTCTACCCAGTCATATATAGACTTTTATTTAATCTCCTGTCAGCAGTATGGTACCTTATCCCCACCTTCTGTCGTGTCTGTTGTAAGCCCAGCCTCTCAGATTCAGCCTTTCCGTGGATGAAACTTCTCCTCTCTGTTCCTCTCTGTGGGCTTATGGTTTATATTGCCTTGTTCTTGGCCTTTGTTCTATAGGAGTCATATTTTAGCTTTTTCCACTCTACTAAGTCAGTGACTATATACTCAACTATTTTCTTCTTCTAAAGTTTGTTTATATCTTTTGGTGGCTCTCTTCATCCTTGTTAATTTATGCCCTTTTTGGTGGTCATTTTAGTGGGCTATCAGGAGGGAGCAAGTTAAATATGTAGCTCAATCTTCCATGTTAACGGCACATAAAAATGCAACCTTTTTTTTAGGTTGAATGTATTTTGACCTTTCCAGGGTAAACAAAAGATTAACAGGCTGAGAAACTATTCCTCTCTTGTACCCTTCCCTGGAAATATGAGGATATATGTTCCCCCAGTGTACTTCTAACCCTAGGAGGAGGTGCTAAGAATGAGTTAGAGCTAGAGCTGTAAGATATCTTGTCCTGTTTTCCCTTGGAATCAAATAAGCTAGTGCTCCCAAACCTTAAAGTTAAGAGGGGACAAATTCTCGTTGTAAATAGTACCTATTCATCACATGTAAATCACTGTCTCTTTCTAAGAAATAAAGGTAGTTTCTGGTTCTAAATATTTTTTAATAAAAATAAATAAATAAGTAAGTATAAATAAATAAATAAATAAATAAATGTTTTTTATCGCTGAAGAATTGCTATAGAAAAATTTGAGGAGGTATAGGTTCTGATTAATGAAGATTGCCACAAGTTATAGTAACCCAGGACTCAACTCAGTGACAGTTTTGACTAAATGTGGCCTATATATTGAAAAGATACTATTATTCACCCATCCAATCACTAAATATTTTGAAGTGTGGTAATATCAAATGTTGATAAGGGTGCAGGGACACAAGTAATTTCCTAGCAAGATTGTAAATTGGAATAGCCACTTTAGAGGAAAATATAGCAGCAGTATATATTAAAATTAAAAGTGTGTACCCCCATGACTCTGTAATTCCACTTGTTCTTACCCTAGAAAAACTTTGCACATGTGCACAGAAGGCATGCACAAAAATATTTCATGTTGGCAAAAACATGAGTTAGATCTATATGCAATGATATAAATAAATCACTAAGACTGAAAAAAGCAAGTTATAGAATAATATATACATATAGTGTGATTCTACTTATCTTTAACACATTTCAGTAAGTATACACACAAATATGCACATGTGTATATATATTATTTTTGTATCTATTTATGTAAATTTGCCTAGATATTTGCCACAATATATTTATGTATTTACTAGTTATGTATATTTTTAAGGTTTTTTTTTTTTTTTTATTGGTGTTCAATTTACTAACATACAGAATAATACCCAGTGCCCGTCACCCATTCACTCCCACCCCCCGCCCTCCTCCCCTTCTACCACCCCTAGTTCGTTTCCCAGAGTTAGCAGTCTTTACGTTCTGTCTCCCTTTCTGATATTTCCCACACATTTCTTCTCCCTTCCCTTATTTTCCCTTTCACTATTATTTATATTCCCCAAATGAATGAGAACATATAATGTTTGTCCTTCTCCGACTGACTTACTTCACTCAGCATAATACCCTCCAGTTCCATCCACGTTGAAGCAAATGGTGGGTATTTGTCATTTCTAATAGCTGAGTAATATTCCATTGTATACATAAACCACATCTTCTTTATCCATTCATCTTTCGTTGGACACCGAGGCTCCTTCCACAGTTTGGCTATAGTGGCCATTGCTGCTAGAAACATCGGGGTGCAGGTGTCCCGGCGTTTCATTGCATTTGTATCTTTGGGGTAAATCCCCAACAGTGCAATTGCTGGGTCGTAGGGCAGGTATATTTTTAACTGTTTGAGGAACCTCCACACAGTTTTCCAGAGTGGCTGCACCAGTTCACATTCCCACCAACAGTGTAAGAGGGTTCCCTTTTCTCCGCATCCTCTCCAACATTTGTTGTTTCCTGCCTTGTTAATTTTCCCCATTCTCACTGGTGTGAGGTGGTATCTCATTGTAGTTTTGATTTGTATTTCCCTGATGGCAAGTGATGCAGAGCATTTTCTCATATGCATGTTGGCCATGTCTATGTCTTCCTCTGTGAGATTTCTGTTCATGTCTTTTGCCCATTTCATGATTGGATTGTTTGTTTCTTTGGTGTTGAGTTTAATAAGTTCTTTATAGATCTTGGAAACTAGCCCTTTATCTGATATGTCATTTGCAAATATCTTCTCCCATTCTGTAGGTTGTCTTTGAGTTTTGTTGACTGTATCCTTTGCTGTGCAAAAGCTTCTTATCTTGATGAAGTCCCAATAGTTCATTTTTGCTTTTGTTTCTTTTGCCTTTGTGGATGTATCTTGCAAGAAGTTACTATGGCCGAGTTCAAAAAGGGTGTTGCCTGTGTTCTTCTCTAGGATTTTGATGGAATCTTGTCTCACATTTAGATCTTTCATCCATTTTGAGTTTATCTTTGTGTATGGTGAAAGAGAGTGGTCTAGTTTCATTCTTCTGCATGTGGATGTCCAATTTTCCCAGCACCATTTATTGAAGAGACTGTCTTTCTTCCAATGGATAGTCTTTCTTCCTTTATCGAATATTAGTTGCCCATAAAGTTCAGGGTCCACTTCTGGATTCTCTATTCTGTTCCATTGATCTATGCGTCTGTTTTTGTGCCAGTACCACACTGTCTTGATGACCACAGCTTTGTAGTACAACCTGAAATCTGGCATTGTGATGCCCCCAGATATGGTTTTCTTTTTTAAAATTCCCCTGGCTATTCGGGGTCTTTTCTGATTCCACACAAATCTTAAAATAATTTGTTCTAACTCTCTGAAGAAAGTCCATGGTATTTTGATAGGGATTGCATTAAACGTGTATATTGCCCTGGGTAACATTGACATTTTCACAATATTAATTCTGCCAATCCATGAGCATGGAATATTTTTCCATCTCTTTGTGTCTTCCTCAATTTCTTTCAGAAGTGTTCTATAGTTTTGAGGGTATAGATCCTTTACATCTTTGGTGAGGTTTATTCCTAGGTATCTTATGCTTTTGGGTGCAATTGTAAATGGGATTGACTCCTTAATTTCTCTTTCTTCAGTCTCATTGTTAGTGTATAGAAATGCCACTGACTTCTGGGCATTGATTTTGTATCCTGCCACGCTACCGAATTGCTGTATGAGTTCTAGCAATCTTGGGGTGGAGACTTTGGGGTTTTCTATGTAGAGTATCATGTCATCGGCGAAGAGAGAGAGTTTGACTTCTTCTTTGCCAATTTGAATGCCTTTAATGTCTTTTTGTTGTCTGATTGCTGAGGCTAGGACTTCCAGTACTATGTTGAATAGCAGTGGTGAGAGTGGACATCCCTGTCTTGTTCCTGATCTTAGGGGAAAGGCTCCCAGTGCTTCCCCATTGAGAATGATATTTGCTGTGGGCTTTTCATAGATGGCTTTTAAGATGTCGAGGAATGTTCCCTCTATCCCTACACTCTGAAGAGTTTTAATCAGGAATGGATGCTGTATTTTGTCAAATGCTTTCTCTGCATCCAATGAGAGGATCATATGGTTCTTGGTTTTTCTCTTGCTGATATGATGAATCACATTGATTGTTTTACGGGTGTTGAACCAGCCTTGTGTCCCAGGGATAAATCCTACTTGGTCATGGTGAATAATTTTCTTAATGTACTGTTGGATCCTATTGGCCAGTATCTTGTTGAGAATTTTTGCATCCATGTTCATCAGGGATATTGGTCTGTAATTCTCCTTTTTGGCGGGGTCTTTGTCTGGCTTTGGAATTAAGGTGATGCTGGCTTCATAGAACGAATTTGGAAGTACTCCATCTCTTTCTATCTTTCCAAACAGCTTTAGGAGAATAGGTATGATTTCTTCTTTAAACGTTTGATAAAATTCTCCTGGGAAGCCATCTGGCCCTGGACTCTTGTGTCTTGGGAGGTTTTTGATGACTGCTTCAATTTCCTCCCTGGTTATTGGCCTGTTCAGGTTTTCTATTTCTTCCTGTTCCAGTTTTGGTAGTTTGTGGCTTTCCAGGAATGCGTCCATTTCTTCTAGATTGCCTAATTTATTGGCGTATAGCTGTTCATAATATGTTTTTAAAATCGTTTGTATTTCCTTGGTGTTGGTAGTGATCTCTCCTTTCTCATTCATGATTTTATTAATTTGAGTCTTCTCTCTCTTCTTTTTAATAAGGCTGGCTAATGGTTTATCTATCTTATTAATTCTTTCAAAGAACCAACTCCTGGTTCTGTTGATCTGTTCCACAGTTCTTCTGGTCTCGATTTCGTTGAGTTCTGCTCAAATCTTTATTAACTCCCTTCTTCTCTTGGGTGTAGGATCTATTTGCTGTTTTTTCTCTAGCTCCTTTATGTGTAAGGTTAGCTTTTGTATTTGAGTTCTTTCCAGTTTTTGAATGGATGCTTGTATTGCGATGTATTTCCCCCTTAGGACTGCTTTTGCTGCATCCCAAAGATTTTGAACGGTTGTATCTTCATTCTCATTAGTTTCCATGAATCTTTTTAATTCTTCCTTAATTTCCTGGTTGACCCTTTTATCTTTTAGCAGGATGGTCCTTAACCTCCATGTGTTTGAGGTCCTTCCAAACTTCTTGTTGTGATTTAGTTCTAATTTCAAGGCATTATGGTCCGAGAATATGCAGGGGACAATCCCAATCTTTTGGTATCGGTTCAGACCCGATTTGTGACCCAATATGTGGTCTATTCTGGAGAAAGTTCCATGTGCGCTTGAGAAGAATGTGTATTCAGTTGAGTTTGGATGTAAAGTTCTGTAGATATCTGTGAAATCCATCTGGTCCAGTGTATCATTTAAAGCTCTCGTTTCTTTGGAGATGTTTTGCTTAGAAGACCTATCGAGTATAGAAAGAGCTAGATTGAAGTCACCAAGTATAAGTGTATTATTATCTAAGTATTTCTTCACTTTGGTTAATAATTGATTTATATATTTGGCAGCTCCCACATTCGGAGCATATATATTGAGGATTGTTAAGTCCTCTTGTTGAATAGATCCTTTAAGTATGATATAGTGTCCCTCTTCATCTCTCACTACAGTCTTTGGGGTAAATTTTAGTTTATCTGATATAAGGATGGCTACCCCTGCTTTCTTTTGAGGACCATTCGAATGGTAAATGGTTCTCCAACCTTTTATTTTCAGGCTGTAGGTGTCCTTCTGTCTAAAATGAGTCTCTTGTAGACAGCAAATAGATGGGTCCTGCTTTTTTATCCAGTCTGAAACCCTGCGCCTTTTGATGGGGTCATTAAGCCCGTTCACATTCAGAGTTACTATTGAGAGATATGAGTTTAGTGTCATCATGATATCTATTCAGTCTTTGTTTTTGTGGACTGTTCCACTGAACTTCTTCTTAAAGGGGAATTTTAAGAGGCCCCCTTAAAATTTCTTGCAGAGCTGGTTTGGAGGTCACATATTCTTTTAGTTGCTGCCTGTCTTGGAAGCTCTTTATCTCTCCTTCCATTTTGAATGAGAGCCTTGCTGGATAAAGTATTCTTGGTTGCATGTTCTTCTCATTTAGGACCCTGAATATATCCTGCCAGCCCTTTCTGGCCTGCCAGGTCTCTGTGGAGAGGTCTGCTGTTACCCTAATACTCCTCCCCATAAAAGTCAGGGATTTCTTGTCTCTTGCTGCTTTAAGGATCTTCTCCTTATCTTTGGAATTTGCAAGCTTCACAATTAAATGTCGAGGTGTTGAACGGTTTTTATTGATTTTAGGGGGGGATCTCTCTATTTCCTGGATCTGAATGCCTGTTTCCCTTCCCAGATTAGGAAAGTTTTCAGCTAGAATTTGTTCAAATACATATTCTGGCCCTCTGGCCCTTTCGGCGCCCTCGGGAACCCCAATTAAACGTAGGTTTTTCTTCCTCAGGCTGTCGTTTATTTCCCTCAATCTATCTTCATGGTCTTTTAATTGTTTGTCTCTTTTTTCCTCAGTTTCCCTCTTTGCTATCAACTTGTCTTCTAGGTCACTCACTCGTTCTTCCACCTCGTTAACCCTCGTCGTTAGGACTTCTAGTTTGGATTGCATCTCATTCAATTGATTTTTAATTTCTGCCTGATTAGCTCTAAATTCTGCAGTCATGAAGTCTCTTGAGTCCTTTATACTTTTTTCTAGAGCCACCAGTAGCTGTATAATAGTGCTTCTGAATTGGCTTTCTGACATTGAATTGTAATCCAGATTTTGTAACTCTGTGGGAGAGAGGACTGTTTCTGATTCTTTCTTTTGAGGTGAGGTTTTCCTTCTAGTCATTTTGCTCAGTGCAGAGTGGCCAAAAGCAAGTTGTATTGGGAAAAAGAGAAAAAGAGAGGAGAGAAAGAAGGAAAGAAAAGAGAAAGAGAAAAAAAAAGGGAAGAAAAAGAAAAAAAAACGAAAAAAAAAAGAAGAAAAAGAGAAAGAAAAAGAAAGGAGAAAAAAAAGGGGGTGGGGGAAGGAAACAAATCAAAAAGCAAAACAAAACAAAAACAAAAACAAACAAACAAAAAAAGAACCACCGGGGAGTATCTTCTGATTCTGTGTACTTTAAGTCCCTTGGCTTCTCCTGGAAGTTGTCCGTCTAGCTGGTGTTCTGGGGGAGGGGCCTGTTGTGCTGGTTTTCAGGTGTTAGCAGTTGGGGGAGCTGCTGTGCCCCTGCCTGGTGCAGGGCTCAGTGGGGGTTGTTTGCCCCGTGAGGCCGCAGGAGGAACAGCCCCAGTGGCGGGGCAGCTCTGGAAACCTGGATTCAGCTCCCGCAGGAACTCCGTCTGCAGGGCCTGGAGGCTCCGGGGCGGGGCCGCTGATCTGCTCACCTGGGTCAGGAGCGTCCTCGCTGTCCTGGGCCCTCCCGGCCTCTGCCTGTCCCGGGGGAGGCGGGATCCTGGGCTGTGTCCCGGCGCCCTGTGCTCCGGAGCCTGCGCTGTTGGATTCGCGCTCCCGGGCCGCGCAGCCCCCTCCGTGGAGCCGCCGCCCGAGCCCCTCCGAGCTGCTCCTGGAACCGCGCAGCCCCCTCCGCACGGAGCCTCTTCCTCTGCCCGAGCCCCTCCGAGCTGCTCCCGGGGCCGCGCAGCCCCCTCCGCGGAGCCGCCGCCCGAGCCCCCCGAGCTGCTCCGGGTCCCGCCGGGTCCCGCCGTGCGCGCTGCAGCCCTTAGGGAGCTCGGCGCACTCTCCTGGGCGCGCAGTTGCTGTTAGTGTCCCAGGGAGCCCGAGGGCATCCCCGCCCTCCTGGGTCCTGTTCCACCTCCCCGCGAGCCCCTTTCCGCCCGGGAAGGTCGGTGCAGCTCCTGCTCCTCCGGGACGGGGCTCTCCTGTCCTGGGGACACTCGCCCCGGCCTCAGCCCGGCTCCTCGCGGGGCCCCTCCCCCTTGGAGGCCTTTGTTTCTTTATTTCTTTTTCCCCGTCTTCCTACCTTGATAGAAGCGCGAACTCTTCTCACTGTAGCATTCCAGCTGGTCTCTCTTTAAATCTCAGGCCGAATTCATAGATTTTCAGGATAATTTGAAGGTTTTCTAGGTAGGTTGGTGGAGACAGGTGATTTGGAGACCCTGCTCTTCCGCCATCTTGCTCCTCCCCCCTAAGGTATTTTTATATATATATATAAAGGCTAGAATATGTAAATGTCCAGATATATAATGTGTAAATGTCTAGAAAGTGTCTGATAGATCTGGACCAGGCTGATAACAGTGGTTACTGGATAGGGGACTGGGATTTTGGAAGAGTAGGGCAGTAGAGAGAATTTGCCCTTTATAAGTATTATCTGGCTTTTTTACCTCAGTGTTTTCATGTGTTACTTCCCTAATATAATCATGTACACGTTATTGCTGGTTTAAATATGCAGGGTAACTATAAAGCAATGAGACTGATTTTCATTGGATACTAGAATGACTCAATAGATTTTGTGGAAAAGAGCTCTTGCCTGCTTAGAAAGCTCTTGATACAGCCCCATCTGACCTGCCTCTTTGTGTCATTTCAATACTGGTCTAAGGCCTGCACATAATCTTGGCTACCAACCACTCATTCAGGCAGTTTCCTTTAATTTTTTGGTTATGAGAACAGGAAGGAATCTATTGGGTTTTCCTAATCTTGGAAACTACTAAAATTCAGTTTCTGGGGCAGCCCCGGTGGCGCAGCAGTTTAGCGCCGCCTGCAGCCTGGGTTGTGATCCTGGAGATCCAGGATCGAGTCCCACATCGGGCTCCTTGCATGGAGCCTGCTTCTCCCTCTGCCTCTCTCTCTCTCTCTCTCTCTCTCTGTGTGTGTGTGTGTGTCTCTCATGAATAAATAAATAAAATTTTAAAAATAAAATAAAATAAAATAAAATTCAGTTTCTGGAATTCATTTCCTAAATGCATGCAGTGCTACAGTTGGTATTGAATATATATTGAAAGTTCTGGATAGAAGAATGTTTGTGCAGCCCTTTACTATTTACAAAATCTCGTTTATCTTATTTGATCTTCCCAACAAGCCTGTGAGGTAAGTGGTACTGTTAATAGTTTACATAGATAGGGAAACTCTCAGGGGTCCCAAAGACCACCCCCAGCATTTGACAATTTGCCAGGATAACTCAAAGGACTCAGCATATAGTCATACAGCTATGAGTTACTACAGTGGAAGGATACAAAACAAAATTAGCAAAGGGAAAAGGCACCTGGGGCAAAGTCTGAAGGAAACCAGATGCAAGCTTCTTTTTCCAGTGGAGTAACATAATATGTATTTAATTCCTCTAGCAATAGGTTGTGACAACATGTGTGAAATGTTATCTATCAGGGAAGTTCTCTGGAGTCTAGTAGGAGTCCAGGGATTTTTTTAAGGTCTTATTTTAATTCCAGTTAGTTAACATACAGTGTTGTAATTAGTTTCAGATGTAGAGTACAATTCCATACATCACCCAGTGCTCATCAGGATCACTGTCACCCATTTCTTTTTTTTTTTTTTTTTTATCCATCACCCATTTCATGCATCCTCCCACCACCTCCCCTCTGGTAACCATCAGTTTGTTCTCTATGGTTAAGAGCATGTTTCTTGACATAATGAGACATAATGACATAATCTTATCAAAAGGATGGGAACCCTACCAAAACCCAAGTTCACACACCTGAGCCAAAGGCCAGTCTTACAAGCAGCTCTTTTTAAAAACAGCAATCTCAGGCCTGCTATATGAACTCTTTTCTGCATAGAAACTAAGGCTAAACAGAGATGAAATGACTTCCCTTAAGATATTTAGATATTAAGTGCTAGACTCAAGGTTCAAACCCAGGCTTTTGGATTCCAAATTTATACTTTTCCCACTACAGAACTTTTAATCTCCTTAAATCGAGTACAGATGTTTTTAGTTTGTGATTGAAGTGGTAAAATTGAATACATAGTTCCTTTAAGATGTGGAATGTTGAAGTGATTGACTTTAAGTGATTTTCTTCTTGTGCTTTTTAATGCTTTCTCTCTGACCTATAACATTTCTAGGATAACATAAAAAATCTAGAATTGGAAGTCATCAATCTGCAAAAGGAAAAAGAAGAATTGGTTTTTGAACTTCAGACAACGAAGAAGGATGTCAACCAAGCCAAGTGAGAAAACATCCAATAACTATTATTTCAAGTCCCTACTATGTGTGAGGAGTTATAGAGGAAATAAGTAAGAGAACCATTTCCTGTCCCCACAGGATTTATACCTAGTTGTGGAGAGGAGATCTAAACAAAAGAAAAGAAATTGAGATTTTAAACAAGACCTCATGATGAGTAAAAGAATGCCATAACAGGGATCCCTGGGTGGTGCAGCAGTTTGGCGCCTGCCTTTGGCCCAGGGCGCTATCCTGGAGACCTGGGATCGAATCCCACGTCGGGCTCCCGGTGCA
This sequence comes from Canis lupus baileyi, assembly GCF_048164855.1. Classification (NCBI taxonomy): domain Eukaryota; kingdom Metazoa; phylum Chordata; class Mammalia; order Carnivora; family Canidae; genus Canis; species Canis lupus. The sequence goes on along the minus strand of NC_132876.1, from coordinate 69,767,598 downwards.
TGGAGCCTGCTTCTCCCTCTGCCTCTCTCTCTCTGTGACTATCATAAATAAATAAAAATTTTAAAAAAAAAGAATGCCATAACAGCATATGATTAGTAGCTAGATAAATTTCCTAGGAAGTAATAGCTTTAAGAATTCAGAGTCAGGAGATAATAGTTTAGGCTGGCATGATCGAGAAAGGCTTTATAAGCAGTTAGATTTTGAGCTGGATTTTGAAAGATTATAAGACCTACCAGACAGCTACAGTTTCTTTGTCCCTGTACTGATGGCAGATTAGCTTGTGAATAGAGTTAATGTCCAGGCTAGTAAATGAAAAACCAATCTAGCCATCCCTTAGTCAGTTAAGAGTAAAACCAAGACTGGGTGACTCAGTCGGTTCTGTGTCCGACTGTTGATCTCAGCTCAGGTCCTGATCTTGGGGACATGAGTTCAGGCCCCACTTTGGGCTCTACACTGGGCATGGAGCCCACTTTTTAAAAAAGAATAAAACCAAGACAGATAACCAGAATATCCTACTCTTCCTCAGACCTCTTCCTTATTGACTACTCTACCTTCTTTTTACTCAGTGATTCTATTATACCTCTGTTGAGTCTAAAGTTCATGTTCTTAAATGTTATGCTGAATGTTCGCTTTCTGTCTCAGACTAGTGTAATAGTCCTCAGAATTATTTCTTTACAGCTAAACTAAAGTGAAATATCTTCAAAGAACCATCCTTTTAACATAGTGGTGGGGAGTGATGTCATTTGAGTCGAATGCATTGTTAGAAACTCAAAAAATTTGTTGTTTACTCTTTATATTTAGCTCCCATTATTGAGACAATTTTGGTTGTTTGGGTGGTTATTCTTTATTTAAAGATGGCTATGTGACTGATCACCTATGATATATATATAATATATATATTAGATATATATATATATCTCCCTGTGAACCTGGGAGTCTAACACTATGTCTTTTGAAGTCAAGTTTTGCTGCTGCTAGTCTTCATTCCTATAGCATCTGTTTTTAGGTTGAGTGAGCGCCGCCGTAAACGTCTCCAGGAGCTAGAGGGTCAAATGGCTGATCTGAAGAAGAAGCTGAATGAACAGTCCAAACTTCTGAAGCTGAAAGAGTCCACAGAGCATACCGTTTCCAAATTGAACCAGGAAATACGGGTAATAAGCTCTCATCCTTGGGTTTATTTCATTAAAACTTACAAACATAGGTGTTCCATTTAGAATTATACTACAGAGGTGTTGTCAGATGAGAAAGTAGCAGGCAGGACCATCATTTCAAATGTGTGACTCTCCACAAATGTCCCTTTTATGGGACATTGTCTTGGTAGTCATCTAGAATCTGAATAACAAAACCTGGCTTTAACATTCAGAGTTTAATGTTAAAGTCTCTGAAACCAAAGGAGAAAGATACCTTAATATTTTGTCATGATATCCTGACCACCTTCCGTGATAATGCTGAATAATTCTGTAAAGTAGTTACAAAGTGATGACACCTGGAAATTATTTTCAGTTATTGAACGTTCGACTTCTGACATCTAGAAAGTGGAGTCACAAGCCACTTATACCGAAACCTTTAGAATACAATGGTTGCTAGGTGGATTTGTCCTTGAGGCTTAGTAGATATTTCCTTGAAATTTCATTTACATACAAAGAATTTAGGGCTGGATTTAGCTCTTTGTACATTTTTTAAAGTTTCTTCAGCATGTTCGTTTGTGCAGTCTATACTTGGAAACCTTGTGCAAGCATAGCAAGGGGTATTGCAAGCCTAATCAGAAAATCTGTTGGCAGCCTTCTCAGTTTAGCTCTGGGTTTTCTCTCTTAATAGTTAGTCTATCCATCTGCATATCAGCCTAGAATAACTGTAGATGACTAATACTTGTACTGGGTTTTGTTTTTACAGGTGATGAAAAGCCAGCGGGTACAGTTAATGCGTCAGATGAAAGAGGATGCTGAGAAGTTTAGACAGTGGAAACAACAAAAAGACAAAGAAGTTATCCAGTTAAAAGAAAGGGTAAGTAACTATAACCTTCCAAAGGCCTACCTAATAAACCCTTCTCTGGGCTGACTAACATTGAAACTTTTCTTCAAAAAGCTGGTTATCTCCAAAAATGTGACACATTCATGAATTTTAACAAGGATTTCTTAAACGTCCACTATATTTAAGGTACTATGCACTAGATACCATGGAAAAGAGAAAGATGAGTAGTATATGAGCTCTACCCTTGAAGAATGTCTTATCTAGAGGGGAAGGTGAGACATAAGCACAGTTTTCTTTAATTCAAGGAATAAAGAAATCTGTGCTTTATGAATGGCCTAAAATACCAATGTAATTAAGAAAAGAAAGCATATTTCCAATTAGAGTGAAAAGATGACAGCTGAACAGGCCTTGAATGATAGGGAGGATTTTGATAGAGACAAGTGCAAGGCATTCTAGATAGATGGAACAGCAAGAGCAAAGACACAGGTGACAACTTTGTAAGCTATTCAAGGAAAGATGAATGGTCCTAGTGAGACGAAGGATGGTAGGAGATTCCATCAGAAACACAATGAAGCTAGATTGTTAAAGATTTCAGAAATGTGAACTTTATTTTGTTAGCAATGTAAAGATTTTTAAGGTTTTTGAGAAACAAAGTGGTATCAGCCAAGTACTGCTTTAGAAAGATACATCTGAGAGTAATGTGTTTAACAAACTGAAGTACTGAGAAACTAGAGGCCAGAACAGAATATTTTTTAAAGATTTTATTTATTTATTAATGAGACACACACACACAGAGAAAGAGAGACAGAGACAGAGACACAGGCAGAGGGAGAAGCAGGCTCCATGCAGGGAGCCTGATGTGGGACTCAATCCTGGACTCCAGGATCACACCCTGGGCCGAAGGCAGATGCTAAACCTCTGAGCTACCCAAGGATCCCCCCAGAACAGAAGTTAAGAACATGTTACATCATCCAGGAAGATAGTAAGGGCTTGAATTACAGTAGTAACAGTATTCTTAGAAAGGACATTGATACAGGGAAATTTTTAGAATTGGCCAGAATGTGATACATTGGGTCAAGAAATAAGGAGAAGCACTTTTCAAATAGTTGCATGAGGAGCTTTGTGAACACTCTTTTCCACAAAAGAAATGTAAGTAGTGAAATTTATAAAAACAGCCCTTGAAAGTCTCTATATGTCCTGAGGGCATATAGCAAAGAAACTGTATTCAAGAAATCTAGATCTCAGTAAGATGCAAGAGTCTGTGGCACTTGAGCCACAATCAGCTCACTCCCCTCATTCCTCAACTTCCAGTCTGTGGCTATGGTTTCTTCTGTTTCATCCCCCACAGCTTCATGTTGCTGAAGTTCTATTTCAGGCAAGAGCAACCAAGATGGTCTGGGGATCCTTTCTTCTACCTAGCCCCCATGTGTAGGATGGAAACTGCTCCTGCTACAGAAGACCAGGAATACTGGGGCCTGATTACCCCAACCCAATCATAGGATATAGATTCCATGTCAGGAGAGGCAAGTCAAGAAAAATAGAGTATACTGACCCTGCCCAGCACCCTACTCACAGAACAGAGAAGTAACTCAGAGAAGTGCATACTATCCCCACTCCCCAGTCTTGAGCAGTAATACAGAGGTTCCCCAGGGGTGATGGGGAGCATTGGCATTGGAACAGTCATAGGAATGCAGCCCTCCCTAAGGTGCTCTCTTTATTTGGGGACAGAGTTTGGGGAAGTTAAAACCTAAAGGAGCTATCAAAAATAATGGAAATTTTGGTAGTGAGCAATTAAGAGACTGGTAGCTCCATGAGAACAATAAGTAAAACAATAGTAAAAATATTCAAAAACATAATGGCTGAAAAATTTCTAAATTTGCTACAAAATATCTACACATCTAAGAAGCTCAGTGAACTCCAAAATAAATGGAAAGGGAACCACACCAAGACACATTATGTCAAAATGATGAAAGACAAAAGACAAAAAAAACTTGAAAGCAAGATAAAATGACTCATCACATACAAGCAACCCCCCAAAAAATAACAGCTGAATGCCATCAAAAACAATGGAGGGCAGAAGACAATGGGAAAACATATTAAAAGTGCTGAAGTAAAATAATATCAACCAAGAATTTTACAGACAACGAAATTTTCTTTCAAGATTGAAGACAAAATAAAGACATTCCCAGATAAACAAAAGCTAAGTGATTTTGTTTTTAGCAGACCTACCTTATAAGAAATACTAAAAGAACTTTAGTCTGAAAGCAAGTGATACCAGATAGTAATTTGAATCTACACACACACACGCACGCACACACACAGAGAAAACACAGAGTACCAGTAAAGATATTATGTAGGTAATTCTAAAAGACAGTATTATAATTGTGTATTTCTTCTCCCTTCTCTTAACTGACTTATTTTTTTTAAGATTTTATTTATTCATGAAAGACAGAGAGAGGCAGAGACATAGGCAGAGGGAGACGCAGGCTCCCTGCAGGGAGCCCAGTGTGGGACTCAATCCCAGGACCCTGGGATCACATCCTGAGCCAAAGGCAGATGCTCAGCCACTGAGCCACCCAGGTGCCCCCTCTTAACTGATTTAAAAAGCAATTATATAAAATAATATTTATATAATTGTATTGATGAGTCTATAACATATAGAAATCTAACATATTTGACAAAGGAGGTAGCTGGGAGCAAAGTTGTATTTGAGTAAAGAAATGGCATCAAATGGTAACCGGAATCTATAGGAAGAAATGAGAACCAGAAATGCTAAATAAGAACAAATTCTATAAATATATATTTGTTCTTCTTTCATCTCAGCTTATTTAAAGGATAACTTATATAAAGTAATAATAATAGTGAATTTCATGGTTACATACAGATATAATTTATATAATAATAGCACAGAAAGGGAAGAGAATAACTGTATAGAAATAACATTTCTATGTCTCACTGGAATTAAGTTAATATAAATCTGAAGTAGATTCTTTTTTTTTATTCATGAGAGACACACAAAGAGAGAGGCACAGACATAGGCAGAGGGAGAAGCAAGCTCCACGCAGGGAGCCTGATGTGGGACTCAATCCAGGGACTCCAGGATCACACCCTGGGCCGAAGGCAGGCGCTAAACTGCCAAGCCACCCAGGGATCCCTGAAGTAGATTCTTTTAAGATGTTTATTATAAGTACTAGAGCAATCATTAAGAAAATAACTCAAGAATAGAGTGAAATGATCATTAAAGGAATCAATATGCTGCCCTAAAAAATACTTCATTCACTTAATATAAAAGAAAGAAGTAAAGGAAGAATGGAGGAACAAAAAAGATATGACATTTAAAAAGTATACATGAAAATATGAATCCAAACATGCAATAATAACATAATGTGAGTAGATTAAACCATCTACTCAAAAGGCAAAGAGTGTCAGACTAGATTTAAAAAAACAGGATCCATAACAAAGACATGGTGTCTACAGAAGACATATAATGAATTCAAAGATACAAATAAGTTGAAAGTAAAAAGTTGGAAAAAGATCTACCATTCAAACACCAAAAAAAGGCTGATGTGGCTATACAGACAAAATACACTTTAAAACACAAAATATTACTAGAAATAGAAAGGAACAGTTTATAATGATACAAGAGTCAACCCATCAGGAAGATATAACAATTACGAAAAATATATGCACCTAACACCAAAGCCTCAAAACACATGAAGCAAACATGGACAGAAATGAAGGGAGAAATAAATCAATAATAATATTTGGACATGGGCAGCCCGGGTGGCTCAGCGGTTTGGCGCCTGCCTTCAGCCCAGGGCCTGATCCTGGAGACCTGGGATCGAGTCCCACGTCGGGCTCCCTCCGTGGAGCCTGCTTCTCCCTCTGCCTCTCTCTCTGTGTCTCTCATGAATAAATAAATAAATAAATAAAATCTTTAAATAATAAAATAATATTTGGACATGTAAATACCTCACTTTCAATAATGGATAGAACAACTAGGCAAAGTATCATCAAGGATGTCAAAGAATTAACAATACAATAAACTAACTAGACCTAACAGACATCTATAGACTATAGCAGGGTATACAGTCTTCTCAAGTGCACATAGAACATTCTCCAGGATAGACTGTACGTTAGGCCATAAACATTGCTCAGTGCATTTAAAAGGGAAAAAATAAGTTTAAAAGGAATGAAATAATATAAAGTATGTTTTCCAACCACAGTGGAATGCAATAAGAAATCAATAGGAATTTGGAAAGTCACTAATAAGAGGAAATTAAACAACACAGTCCTAATTAAATAACGAGTTAAATAAGAAATCACATGGAAATTTTCTGATAAATAAAAATAAAGACATGCCAAAATTTATGGGATGCAGCTAAAGCAGTGTTTAGAGAAAAATTTATAGCTGTTAATGCCTATTTAAAAATGAGCAAAGATCTCAAATCAATAATCTAGACTTCCACTTTAAGACACTGGGAAAAAATGAGCAAACTAAACCGAAAGCTAACAGATGGGCAAAAATGTTGAAGGTTAGAGTGGAAATTAATGAAATAAAGAATAGAAAAAATAATAGAGGAAATCAGTGAAACCAAAAATTGGACCTTGGAAATGATCAACAAATGCTGACAAATCTTTAGGTAGGCTTAACAAGAAAAAGAGAAGATTCAAATTACTAAAATTAGGAATAAAGAGGGGCATCACTACTAGTTTTCAGAATGAAAGCATTAAAAGGGAATACTTATGAACAACTGCATGCCAACAAATTATAGATAGCTTAAATGAAATGGGAAAGTTTTTGGAAAGATAAAAACTACTGAAGCTGACTCAAGAATAGAAAATCTTGGGGATCCCTGGGTGGCTCAGCAGTTTAGCGCCTGCCTCCAGCCCAGGGCATGGTCCTGAAGTCCTGGGATCAGGTCCTGCGTCGGCCTCCCTGCATGGAACCTGCTTCTCTCTCTCTCTCAGCTTCTCTCATGAATAAATAAATAAAATCTTAAAAAAAGAATAGAAAATCTGTACAGACCCATAACAAGAGATTAATTTGCTGGTTTAAAGGTTCCCAGAAGAGGGCACCTGGCTGGCTTAATCAGTTAAGGGTCCTGGGATCAAGCCCTGAGTCAGGTTCCACGTTCAGCAGGGAGTCTGCTTGAGGTTTCTCTCTCCCTTTCCTTCTCCTTTTGCCCCCACCCCTGCACTCAGGTGTGCACTCTGTTAAATAAATAAATGGCTAAATACATAAATAACCAGAAAGAAAAGCCCTGGCCCAGATGGCTTCACTGGTGAGTTCCATCAGACATTTAAAGAAGAAAGAATACCAAATTTTCAGAAACTATTCCAAAAAACAGAACTGGGGGAAACATTTCCCAGCTCATTCTATGAGGCCAGTATTTCCTTGATACCAAAACTGAAGACATTCCAAGAAAACTACAGACCAATATCTCTTATGAACATGGATGTGAAAATCTTCAACATAATACTAACAAATTGAATCCAGCAACATATAAAAAGAATGAAACACCATGAGCAAGTAGGGCTCATCTGAAAAAATGTAAGCTTTCCTTAACATCTGAAAATCACTTAATCTATTACACCATATCAATTGAATAAAGGACAAGAAGCACATGATTATCTCAACAGACAGAAAACACATTTGACAAAATCCATCACCCTTTCATAATAAAAACACTCAGGAAACTAGGAGTAGAAAGGAATTCCCTCAACCTGATAAAGGGCATTTATGAAAACCCACAGCTAACATCATAATAAGGAAAGAAAAAACTTTCCCCCTAAGATCAGGAACAAGACAAGAATATCCGTTCTTGTCACTTTTATTCCACATTGTCCTGGAGGTTCCAGCCAGGGCACTTAGGCAAGAAAAACATGTGAAAGGCATCCAGATTGGAAAGGAAGAAGCAAAACTCTCACCGCTGACAGGTAATGTGATCGTGTATGTATAAAATGCTAGAGAATCTACTAAAAAACTGGGGAAACTAATACGTGAGTTCAGCTAGGTTGCAGGATATAAGTTCAATGTACAAAAGTCAGTTGTATTTCTATACACTAAAAACCAATTTGAAAGTAAAGAAAGCAATTCCATTTATAATAGCATCAATAAGAATAAAATACTTAGGAATAAGCTTAATAAGTGTAAAATTTATAAACTAAATACTATAAAATATCATTGAATTAAATAAATGGAAAGATAGTCCATGTTCATGAATAGAAAGACTTAGTATTTTTTTTAAGATTTTATTTGTTTATTCATAGAGACACACAAAGAGAGAGAGAGGCTCCATGCAGGGAGCCCGACGTGGGACCCAATCCCAGGTCTCCAGGATCACGCTCCCGGCTGCAGGCGGCGCTAAACCGCTTGCGCCACTGGGGCTGCCCAAGACTTAGTATTCTTAAGACGGAATACTCCTCAGATTGATCTACAGATTCAGTACAATCTCATTCAAAATTCCAACTGGCTTATTTACTGAAATTCATATGCTGACCCTAAAATTTATATGGAAATGAAGTGATCCAGAATAGTCATAACAATCATGAAATAGAAGAAGTTTGGAGATGGCACGTTTCCAGTTGGCAATATATCCATCACCTCACATAGTTACCTGCTTTTTTTTTCAGTGAATTGAGAACACTTAAGATCTATTCCTTAGCAGATTTCAAGTATATAGTACAGTATTAACTAATGTTAGTGTAGTCACTATTATGTATAGATCTTCAGAACTTAGTCATTTTATAACTGAAAGTTTATACCATTTGACCAACTTTCCCCAGTTTTCGCCACCCCCAGTTCCTGGTAACCACCATTACTCTGTGGTTCTATGAGTTTGACTCTTAGATTCCACATATAAGTGAGATCACACAGTATTTGTTTTTCTTAGTTTGGTTTATTTCAGTTACCATAATGACCTTTATGGTTCATCCATGTTGTTGCAAGTGGCAGGATTCCCTTCTTGTTTGTGGCTAATAATATCCCATTGTATACATGCACCACATTTTCTTTATCCATGCATCTGTCTTAGGTTCTTTCCATGTATTGGTCGTTATGAATAATGCTGCGATGAATAAGAAAATGCAATATCTCTTCAACATACTGATTTCATATTTCATTTCCTTTGAATATATACCCAGTAGTGAGATTGCTAGATCATACGGTAGTTCTATTTTAATTTTTGAGGGACCATAAAAAATTACTGTTTTCCACAATGACTTACATTGAAGGACTCTTTAGTTATTGTTATAAGATTTTATGTTCGCTAGCTGAATAGCAATTAAAAGTCTGACTTTTTTCTCTCAGGACCGTAAAAGGCAATATGAACTGCTCAAACTTGAAAGAAACTTCCAGAAACAGTCTAATGTGCTCAGACGTAAAACTGAGGAGGTAAGAAAATCCAACCTGGTAGGTCAAGTGTATTATCACCTTCAGACTAGGTACTGACAAAGCAGTATGCCTTAAATAAACCAATGTCCTGAAAAACCAGGGATACCAATCTTGACCAGCAATTCCTAAGACTTAATCCCTGTTTATATGTCATGAACTGTGAGCAGATAAAAATCTGAGAAGAAATGAAAATTCAAATAAGGATGTCTTTTTCCAACTAAGCTTGCTTCTTTCCAAAAAAATACAGAGTAATATTGATAAGTGCATTTCCAGATTCTTTCAGTCTGCAGTAGTTCTTTGAAATGTGTACCTCTCTTAGGCTCTAAAGCAGTAGTAGTTCACCAGTATTATGTACATGGAGACTTAAAAGTTGATTCCTATAGGAACTCAAACCCATATAATTTTTTCATTTTTTTTACTAAGAAAGAAAAATGGACATTAAAATTTTTTTTCACCCTTAAATTCCACATTACTGTGAGCCATTTTTATTTAGGCAGCAGCTGCCAACAAGCGTCTCAAAGATGCTCTGCAAAAGCAACAGGAGGTTGCAGATAAGCGGAAGGAGACTCAGAGCCGTGGAATGGAAGGCACGGCAGCTCGAGTGAAGGTATGGATAGCTTGCACTCCCATTTCTCTTATCTACATTACGGATAGGAAAAAATGGAAAATAGCTTTCTTTTTTTTATATTTTTTTATTGGAGTTCGATTTGCCAACATATAGCATAACACCCAGTGCTCATCTCATCAAGTGTCGCCCTCAATGCCCATCACCCAGTCACCCCATCCCCCCACCCACCTTCTTTTCCACTACCCCTTATTCCTTTCCCAGAGTCAGGTGTCTCTCATGTTCTGTCACCCTCACTGATATTTCCCACTCATTATCTCTCTTTTCCCCTTTATTCCCTTTCACTATTTTTTAAATTCCTCAAATGAATGGGACCATATAATGTTTGTCCTTCTCCAATTGACTTATTTCAATCAACATAATACCCTCCCGATCTATCCACGTTGAAGTAAATGGTGGGTATTTGTTCTTTCTAATGGCTGAGTAATATTCCATTGTATATATAGACCACATCTTCTATCCATTCATCTTTCGATGGACACCGAGGCAACTTCCATATTTTGGCTATTGTGGATGTTGCTGTTATAAACATTGGGGTGCAGGTGTCATGCTGTTTCACTGCATCTATATCTTTGGGGTAAATCCCCAGCAGTGCAATTGCTGGGTCGTAGGGCAGTTCTATTTTTAACTCTTTGAGGAACCTCCACACAGTTTTTTCAGAGTGGCTGTACCAGTTTACATTCCCACCAACAGTGCAAGAGGGTTCCCCTTTCTCCACATTCTCTCCAACATTTGTTGTTTCCTGTCTTATTAATTTCCCCATTCTCACTGGTGTGAGGTGGTATCTCATTGTGCTTTTGATTTGTATTTCCATGATGGCCAGTGATGCAGAGCATTTTCTCATGTGCTTGTTGGCTATGTCTATGTCTTCTTCTGTGAGATTTCTGTTCATGTCTTTTCCCCATTTCATGATTGGATTGTTTGTTTCTTTGCTGTTAAGTTTCATAAGTTTTTTATAGATCTTGAATACTAGCCCTTTATCTGACGTGTCATTTGCAAATATCTTTTCCCATTCTGTAGGTTGTCTTTTAGTTTTGTTGACTTTTCCTTTTGCAGTGCAGAAGCTTTTTATCTTGATTAAATCCCAATAATTCATTTTTGCTTTTGTTTCCCTTTCCTTAATAGATGTATCTTGCAAGAAGTTGCTGTGGTCAAGTTCAAAAAGTGTGTTGCCTATGTTGTCCTCTAGGATTTTGATGGATTCTTGTCTCACATTGAGATCTTTCCTCCATTTTGAGTTTATCTTTGTGTATGGTGAAAGAGAATGGTCTAGTTTCATTCTTCTGCACGTAGATGTCCAATTTTCCCAGCACCATTTATTGAAGAGACTGTCCTTTTTCCAATGGATAGTCTTTCCTGCTTTGTTGAATATTAGTTGACCATAGAGTTGAGGGCCCATTTCTGGGTTCTCTACTCTGTTCCATCGATCTATGTGTCTGTTTTTGTGCTAATACCACACTGTCTTGATGATCACAGCTTTGTAGTACAACTTGAAATTGGCATTGTGATGCTCTGGTTTTCTTTTTCAATATTCCCCTGGCTATTCAGGGTCTTTTCTGATTCCACACAAATCTTAAGATAATTTGTTCCAACTCTCTGAAGAAAGTTCATGGTATTTTGATAGGGATTGCATTAAACGTGTAAATTGCCCTGGGTAGCATTGATATTTTCACAATATTAATTCTTCCAATCCATTTGCATGGAATATTTTTCCATCTCTTTGTGTCTTCCTCAATTTCTTTCAGAAGTCTTCTGTAGTTTTTAGAGTATAGATCCTTTACCTCTTTGGTTAGGCTTATTCCTAGGTATCTTATGCTTTTGGGTGCAATTGTCAATGGGATTGACTTAATTTCACTTTCCTCAGTCTCATTGTTAGTGTCTAGAAATGCCACTGATTTCTGGGCATTGATTTTGTATCCTGCCACACTGCCGAATTGCTGTATGAATTCTAGCAATCTTGGGGTGGGAATCTTTTGGGTTTTCTATGGACAGTATCATGTCATCTGCAAAGAGGGAGAGTTTGACTTCTTCTTTGCCAATTTGAATGCCTTTTATTTCTTTTTGTTGCCTGATTGCTGAGGCTAGGACTTCTAGTACTATGTTGAATAGCAGTGGTGAGAGTGGACATCCCTGTCTTGTTACTGATCTTAGTGGAAAGGCTCCCAGTGTTTCTCCATTGAGAACGATATTTGCTGTGGGCTTTTCATAGATGGCTTTTAAGATGCCGAGGAAAAGTTCCCTCTATCCCTACACTCTGAAGAGTTTTGATCAGGAATGGATGCTGTGTTTTGTCAAATGCTTTCTCTCCATCTATTGAGAAGATCATATGGTTCTTGTTTTTTCTCTTGTTGATATGATCTATCACATTGATTGCTTTATGAATGTTGAACCAGCCTTGCATCCTGGGGATAAATCCCACTTGGTCATGGTGAATAATCTTCTTAATGTACTGTTGGATCCTATTGGTTAGTATCTTGTTGAGAATTGTTGCATCTGTGTTCATCAGGGATATTGGTCTATAATTCTCCTTTTTGGTGGGGTCTTTGTCTGGTTTTGGAAGTGAAGTGATGCTGACTTCATAGAGCAAGTTTGGAAGTATTCCATCCCTTTCTATCTTTCGGAACAGCTTTAGTAGAATAGGTATGGTTTCTTCCTTAAACATTTGATAGAATTCCCCTGGGAAGCCATCTGGCCCTGCACTTTTGTGTCTTGTGAGGTTTTTGATGTCTGCTTCAATTTCCTCCGTGGTTATTGGCCTGTTCAGGTTTTCTATTTCTTCCTGTACCAGTGTTGGTAGTTTGTGGTTTTCCAGGAATGCGTCCATTTCTTCTAGATTGCCTAATTTATTGGTGTATAGCTGCTCATAATGTTTTTAAAATTGTTTGTATTTCCTTGGTATTGGTGGTGATCTCTCCTTTATCATTCGTGATTTTATTAATTCGAATCTTTTCTCTTTTGTTTTTAATAAGGCTGGCTAATGGTTTATCTAACTTATTAATTCTTTCAAAGAACCAACTCCTGGTTTTGTTGATCTGTTCCACAGTTTTTCTGGTCTCTATTTCATTCAGTTCTGCTCGAATCTTTATTAACTCTCTTCTGCTTGGTGTAGGCTTTATTTGCTGTTCTTTCTCCAGTTCCTTTAGGTGCAAGGTTGGCTTGTGTATTTGAGTATTTTCCAGTGTTTTGAGGGATGCTTGTATTGTGATGTATTTCCCCCTCAGGACTGCTTTTGCTGTTTCCCAAAGATTTTGAATGGTTGTATCTTCATTCTCATTAGTTTCCATGAATCTTTTTAATTCTTCTCTAATTTCCTGGTTGACCCTTTCATCTTTTAGGAAGATGCACTTTAACCTCCACATGTTTGAGTTCCTTCCAAATTTCTTCTTGTGATTGAGTTCAAGTTTCAAAGCATTATAGTCTGAAAATATGCAGGGGTCAATCCCAATCTTTTGGTATCTGTTGAGACCTGATTTGTGACCCAGTATGTGGTCTATTCTGGAGAAAATTCCTTGTGCACTTGAGAAAAATGTGTATTCAGTGCGTTTGGATGTAAAGTTCTATAAATATCTGTGAAATCCATCTGGTCCAGTGTATCATTTAAAGTTCTTGTTTCTTTGGAGATGTTGTGCTGTCATTTGCAGAATGCACTGTGTTGAAGTCTCCTAGTATAAGTGTATTATTATCAAGTATGTCTTTACTTTGGTTATTAATTGATTGATATACTTGGCAGCTCCCACATTAGGGGCATGATTGTTAGGTCCTCTTGTTGGATAGATCCTTTAAGTATGATATACTGTCCCTCTTCATCTCTTACTGCAGTCTTTGGGATAAACTTTAATTTATCTGATATGAGGAGGGATCCCTGGGTGGCGCAGCGGTTTGGCGCCTGCCTTTGGCCCGGGGCGCGATCCTGGAGACCCGGGATCGAATCCCACGTCGGGCTCCCTGCATGGAGCCTGCTTCTCCCTCTGCCTGTGTCTCTGCCTCTCTGTCTCTCTCTGTGTGACTATCATGAATAAATAAATAAAATCTTTAAAAAAAAAACTTTAATTTATCTGATATGAGGATTGCTACCTCTGTTTTCTTTGGAGGACCATTTGAATGGTAAATGGTTCTCCAACCTTTCATTTCTAGGCTGTCAGTGTCCTTAGGTCTAAAATGAGTCTCTTGTAGACAGCAAATAGTTCTTGCTTTTTTATCCAGTCTGAAACCCTGCGTCTTTCGATGGGATCATGTAGGCCATTCATGTTCAGAGTTACTATTTAAAGATATCAATTTAGTGTCATCATAATACCTATTCAGTCCCTTTTTTTTGTGGATTATTTCTTTGGGCGTCCTCTTTTCCAGAGTCCCCCTTAATATTTCTGGCAGAGCTGGTTTGGTGGTCACATATTCTTTTAGTTTCTGCCTATCTTGGAAGCTCTATCTGTCCTTCCATTCTCAATGAGAGCCTTGCTGGATAAAGTATTTTTGGCTGTATACTCTTCCTATTTACGACCCTGAATATATCCTGCCTGCCCTTTCTGGCCTGCCAGATCTCTGTGGAGAGGTCTGCTGTTAATCTAATATTTCTTCCCTTATAAGTTAGGGATCTCAAAAAAAAAAAAAGAAAAAAAAAAGTTAGGGATCTCGAGCAGCCTGGGTGGCTGAGCGGTTTAGCGTCGCCTTCAGCCCAGGGCGTGATCCTCCAGACCTTGGATCAAGTCCTACATCAGGCTCCCTGCATGGGGCCTGCTTCTCCCTGGGCCGGTGTCTCTGCCTCTCTCTGTCACTCATAAATAAATAAAAAATAAAAAATAAGAAAATTTAGGGATCTCTTGTCTCTTGCTGCCTTAAGGATTTTCTCTTTATCTTTGGAATTTGCAAGTTTCACTATTAAATGTTGAGGTGTTGGACAGTTTTTATTGATTTGATGGGGGGAACTTCCCTATTTCCTGGATCTAAATGCCTGTTTCTCTCCCCAAATTAGGGAAGTTCTCAGCTATGAATTGTTCAAATACACTTTCTAGTCCTCTGTCCCTCTCGGCGCCCTCTCAAACCCCAATTAAACAGATTTTTCCTTCTGAGGCTGTCATTTATTTCCTTTAACCTTTCCTCGTGGTCTTTTAATTTCTTTTCTCTTTTTTCCTCAGCTTCCTTCCTTGCCATCAACTTATCTTCTATGTCACTCACTCTTTCTTCTACTTCATTAATCCTCGTTGTTAGGACCTCCAGTTTGGATTGCATCTCATTTAATTGATTTTTAATTTTGCCCTGATTAGATCTAAATTCTGCAGTCATGAAGTCTCTTGACTCCTTTATGCTTTTTTCCATAGCCACCAGTAGCTTTATAATTGTGCTTCTGAATTGGTTTTTTGACATCAAACTGTAATCCAAATTCTGTACCTTTGTGGGAGAGAGTGCTGTTTCTGATTGTTTCTTTTGTGGTGAGTTCTTCTTTCTAGTCATTTTGCTTGGTGCAGAGTGGCTAAAAACGAGTTGTATTGGAAAAAGGAAGAAAAAAAAGGGAGGGGTATCCTCTGGTTCTATATACTATAAATTCCTGGACTTCCCCTGGAGCTTTCCAACGCTGTTCAGTCAAGAGCTTGCTCTTCCCCTGTCCTTTCAGCTGGTCTTCTGGGGAAGGGGCCTGCTGTGCTGATTCAACCCCACCAGGTGCACGGTTCAGTGGGAGCTGTTTATCCTGTGAGGCCCCTATTCCCTGGAGGCCCTGCTCTGTCCCAGGCACAGGGTGACACCAGGAGGAACAACAACACTGGCGGTGGCCAACTCTCCAGCTCTGGGGTCAGCTCCCGCAGTAACTACCATAGTCTCCCAGTCCACACTGTCCTGAATGCTCTGGGGACGGTGGGGTGGGGGGTTGCTGAGCTCCACAACTTGTAGGCGCCCGGTGGCAGGAGAGTCCTCACTGTCCTGTGCCCTCTCCGCCTCCACCTCTTCCGGGGGGAGTGCAGGATCCTGGGCTGTGTCTGCTGGGCACCCTGGGAGCCGAGACGTGTGCTGCTGGAATCGCGCTCCGGGGGGCCACAGCTCCCCAAGGCAGCAGGGTGCAGCCCCCTCCCCCAGAGCCACTGCCTGAGCTTCTCCTGAAGCCCCGCCGGGCACGCGCTCCTGCCCTTTACTGAGATCAACCCACAGTCTGTGGCGCTCTATCTTCCGGGGCGCACTTCCTCTGTTAGTGACTCGGGGACACTGGAGGCTCCACTGCCCCTCCTGTGCTTCTGCCCGAGTTCCCTGCTAAGCACCTTTCTGTTCAGGAAGAATCTGGTATGGATTTTTAAAGTTCCTGCTTCTGGGATCCCTGGGTGGCGCAGCGGTTTGGCGCCTGCCTTTGGCCCAGGGTGCGATCCTGGAGACCCGGGATCGAATCCCACGTCGGGCTCCCGGCGCATGGAGCCTGCTTCTCCCTCTGCCTGTGTCTCTGCCTCTCTCTCTCTCTCTCTCTGTGTGACTATCATAAATAAATAAAAAATAAAAAATAAATAAAAATAAAGTTCCTGCTTCTCAAGGACTGGGCTTTCCTGTCCAGGGAGGCTTTCACAGCCCACCTTAGACCGGCTCCTCGCAAGGCCCCTCCCCCACTTGATTGGTTTTGGTTTTTTTTTTTCCACCTCCCTACCTTGTTAGAAGCACACTCTTCTCTCTGTAGCATTCCAGCTGTTCTCTCTTTAAATCTCAGGTCGAATTCGTAGGTGTTCAGGATGATTTGAAAGTTATCTAGGTAAGTTGGTGGGGACAGGTGACTTGGGGACGCCTCCACCATCTTGCCCCACCCCCCAACTCCCCCGGAAAATAGCTTTCTTTTGGTTTAGAATAAAACACTTCAAAATCTGAAGTTCTACCTAAAAAGCCTGATTTCCTAATGATACCTTTGAATATCTTTGGACAAGATAAAGACCAGAGTAGAGAACCCTTCACATCCCTGCATCAAGTGAGGTTCAGTTAATTTTTAACAATTGACCTACAATAAACTGTACATATTTAAAGTGTATAGTTTAATAAGTTTGACACAGATGCACCCATGAAATCATATAATGGAATGCAACTCAGCAAAAAAAAAAAAGACAGAAACTATTGATCCATATAGCACAAGCAAGACAATGTCAATGTCCATCATGACCAGAACTCACTTCTATCCCTTTCCTTTCTCCCCTCCCTAGTCCACCCCTCTACTTCCCCATCTTCAGGCAGCCAGTTATCTTCTCTCTGTCACTATAAATTAGTTTTTATTTGCTAGACTTGTATAAAAAATTTAATCATACAAATGTTTTATTTTTCTGACTAATTCAGCATAATTATTTCAAGATTCATCCCTGTGATTGTGTGTATCAGTACGTCTTTATATTGCTGAATGGCATCCTATTGTATGGCTATATTCTAATTTATCCATTTACCTGTTGATGGACATTTTGTGTTGTTTCCAGTTTTTAGCTGTTATGATATTTTACTGAACATCTGTCTACAAGTCTTTGTGTGGATATATGTTTTTATTTCTTTTGGGTAGATAACTTAGGAGTGGCCTGCTGGCTCTCTCGTATGGTAGGTGTAAGTTTTATCTTTTAAGCGACTGCCAAATTGTTTGGTTGTACCATCCTACTAGCAATTTATGAGTGTTATAGTTGCTGTACATTCTTATGAATACTGAGTATGATAAGTCTTTTAAATCTTAGATATTCTAGTGAATGGGTAGTGGTACCTCATTGTGGTTTTAGTTTTCATTTCCCATATGACTAATGATGTTGAGCATCTTTTCAGATGCTTTTTGCCATGAAATACCTGTTCAAGTCTTCCTCATTTTTTAATTAAGCTGTCTTTTTTACTTTTCAGTTAGAATTCTTTATATATTCTAGATATATCCTACAAAGGACTTTTATGTTTTAAAAATATTTTCTCCTGGGCTGTGGCCTGCCTTTTCCCTTAACAGTGTCTTTTTTTTTTAATTTTTATTTATTTATGATAGTCACAGAGAGAGAGAGAGAGGCAGAGACATAGGCAGAGGGAGAAGCAGGCTCCATGCACTGGGAGCCCGATGTGGGATTCGATCCCTGCTCTCCAGGATCGCGCCCTGGGCCAAAGGCAGGCGCCAAACCGCTGCGCCACCTAGGGATCCCAACAGTGTCTTTTGAAGAGCAAGACTTTTTAATTTTGATGCTATCCAATTTATTGACATTTTTTTTCTTTTATGCATAATGGGCTTTATGTCCTGTTGAAGAAATCTTTGCCAAACCCAAGGTCACTATGATTTACCTCTAAGTTTTCTTCTACAATTTATGTGGTTTTAAGCCTTACATTTAAGTCTGATTCATTTTGACCTGACACCTTTGTCAAAATCAATTGTCCATAAGTCAATTTCTAGATTCTACTCCATTGATCTACATGTCGATCTTTATGCCAATACCCACGTTTGATCACACTAGCTTTATAAGTTCTGAAATCAGGTAGTATAAACCCCCAAAGTTGTTACTCTTTTTCAAAATTGTTTTGGAAAAACTAGGTGCTATGCATTTTCATATAAATTTTAGAATCATCTTGTTAATTTCTATAAAGAGTCTACTTGGAGGAGTATCTGGGTGGCTCAGTCAATTAAGCTTCTGCCTTCGGCTCAGGTCATGATCTTGGAGTCCTTGGATCAAGCCCTGCATCAGACTCCCTGCTCAGGAGAAATCTGCTTTTCCTTCTCCCTTTGCCCCTCCCTCCCACATGTGCACTCTCTCTCTCTCAAAAAAATAAATAAAATATTTTTCTTAATGATTTATTTATTCATGAGAGACACAGAGAGAGAGGCAGAGACATAGGCAGAGGGAGAAGTAGGCTCCATGCAGGGAGCCCAATGCGACACTCAATCGCATGACTCCAGGATCACACCCTGAGCTAAAGACAGATGCTTTACTGCTGAGCCATCCAGGCGTCCCTAAATAAAATCTTTTTAAAAAAAAAGTGTCCTGGGAGTTTGATTAGGATGGCATAGAATCTATAGATAAACTGAGGAGAATTTATATCTTACAATACTGAGTCTTTACATGAACACAGTGTATCTCTCCATTTATTTAAATCTTTAATTTCTCTCAGCAGTTTTAGTTTTCAGTATACAGGTGTTGCACATCGTTTGTCAAATATATTTCTAAGTGGGGATCCCTGGGTGGCTCAACGGTTTAGTGCCTGCCTTCGGCCCAGGGCGTGATCCTGGAGTCCCAGGATCGAGTCCCACATCGGGCTCCCTGCATGGAGCCTGTTTCTCCCTCTGCCTGTGTCTCTGCCTCTCTCTCTCTCTCTCTCTCTCTCTCTCTCTCTCTGTGTCTCTCATGAATGAATAAATAAAATCTTTAAATATATATATATATTCCTAAGTATTTCATATTTTTATGATATTGGGTATTTTTTTGTATTTCAATTTCCACATGTTCAGATATATTCATTGGTTGTTACAGCTTTTTTATAGAGGCTACATAGACAATCATGTTGTCTGTAAATAGAGACAATTTTATTTACTAAGTAGTTCTGCATGCCTCTTTTTTTTAACTTGACCTTGTCTTATTGCACTTGCTAGAACCTCCAATAAAATATTTAATTGAGTCAGTAAAAAGAGAAATCCTTGCTTTGTTCACAATCTTAGGGAGAAAGCATTCAATCCTTTACCATTAAGTATGATCTTTGCTACAGGTTTTTTGTTTATGTCCTTTATCAGTTTGAAGAAGTTCCTGTCCCTAGTTTGCTGAAAGTTTTTATCATGAACAGATATTGGGCTTTTTCTGAATCCTATTGAGATGATTTTATGGTTAGTTTTTACTCTGTTAGTATGGCGAATGACATTGATTTTCTTTCAACTTTATTAAGGTATGTCTAACATACAGTAAGATTTACCTTTTTGAGTGTATAGTTCTAAGAGTTTTGACAACATATATAGTTGTATAACCACCATCACAAGCAAGATATAGAATAGTTTTATTGTCCTCCCAAATTTCTCTATACCTGTTTGTAGTCAACTCCTCCCACAACCCTAGCCATTGGCAAACACTCATGTGTATTCTGTTATAATTGTTTTCCCTTTGCATCAGTGTCATATAATTAGAAACATTAAAAAAAGAAGCATATAGCATGGCTTCTTTCACTTACTATAACGCATTGGAGACTCATTTATGTTGTTGCATGAATCAATAGTTTCTGCCCTTTTTTTTTTTTTTTGCTGAGTTGCATTCCATTATATGAATGTCCCATAGTTTATCTATTCACCTATTAAAGGATATTTTGGGGGTTTTCCCCACTTTTTGGTGATTACGAATTAAAGCTGCTATAAAAACATTTACATATAGGTTTCTGTGTAAACATAGGTAAACATTTCACTTGGGTAAATACCTAGGAGTGGAATTGCTAAGTCATGTGGTAAATGTGTGTTTAACCTTATAAGAAACTGTCAAATTGGGACGCCTGGGTGGCTCAGCAGTTGAGTATCTGCCTTCCGCTCAGGGTGTGATCCCGCAGTCCCGGGACTGGAATCCCACATTGGGCTCCCTACATGAAGCCTGCCTCTCCCTCTGCCTCTGTCTCTGCCTCTGTCTCTCTCTCTCTCTCTCTCTGTCTCTCATGAATAAATAAATAGAATCTTAAAAAAAAGAAACTACCAAATTGTTTATCCAGTTGTTCATTGCTGGTATATAGAAATACAATTGATGGGATCCCTGGGTGGCGCAGAGCGGTTTGGCGCCTGCCTTTGGCCCAGGGCGCGATCCTGGAGACCCGGGATCGAATCCCACGTCGGGCTCCCAGTGCATGGAGCCTGCTTCTCCCTCTGCCTATGTCTCTGCCTCTCTCTCTGTCTCTCTGTGACTATCATAAATAAATAAAATTTAAAAAAAAAGAAATACAATTGATTTTGGTATATTAACTTCTGTCTTTTGACTTTATTAGTCTAATAACTATTTTGTAGGTTCTTTGAGATTTTCTGCACAACCATGACATCTCTAAATGCAGATTTATTTCTTCCTTTCTAATATGTGTCTTTTATTTCTAGTACTTGCCCTATTATATCAGCTTGGGCCTACAGGATGATGTTGAATAGGAATGGTGACAGTAGAAACCATTCTGTTTTTCCTGATCTTGGGGAAAGGACCCAGGCTTTCGCCATTAAATATGGTGTTAGCTATATTTTTTTTTTAAGATTTTATTTGTTAATTCATGAGAGACACAAAGAGAGAGAGAGAGAGAGAGAGAGAGGCAGAGACAGGCAGAGGGAGAAGCAGGCTCCATGCAGGGAGCCCGACGTGGGACTCGATCCCAGGTCTCCAGGATCAGGCCCTGGGCTGAAGGCAGCGCTAAACCACTGAGCCACCCAGGATGCCCTATAGTTTTTTTTATAGATACCCTTTATCAGATTGAGGAGGTCCTTTTTTTAAGATATTATTTATTTATTTGAGAGAGAGAGAGTGTGTAAGCAGGGTATTAGGGGAGGAGATGAACACAGAGCCTGTCACACAGCTCAGTTCCAGGACCCCAAGATCATGACCCCAGCCAAAATAAAGAGTTCAGATGCTTAACTCTGAGCCACCCAGGTGCCCCACAGATTGAAGAAATTCTTATGTATTCTTAGTTTATTGTAAGTTTTTATTCTGAGTGTTTTGATGTTCAATTTTGAAACCAGCCTTGCATTCCTTGAATAAATGCCACTTTGTTGTGACATATCCTTTTTATGTGTTTATTGTTGAATTCAGCAGTATATAAAGTTAGAATTTTTCTAAAATAAAAATTATGTGTAAAATTTTTGCATCTCTGTTCATGAGGGATATTGGTCTGTTGTATTCTCATAATGTCTTCATCTGGTTTTGGTATCAAAGTAAATGTTGGCCTCTTAGAATGAGTTGGGAAGTAGTCCTTTTTCAGTTGTCTAGAAGAATTTGTATAGAATTAATATTGTTTCTTTCTTAAAATTTTGGTAAAATTTACAAGTTAAGTCACCTGAAGTGTTTTTTGTTAGTTTTTGCTTTGTGGAGTAGGTGGAAATTAACTAAAATTCAGTTTTTAAAAATAGATATAGGGTTGCTCAGGTTATATATTTCTTCTTAAGTAAGCCTTGGTAGTTTGTGTGTTTCAGTGAAACTGTATGCTTCATCTAAGTTGTCAAATTTATTGACATAAAGTTATCCATAATATTCCCTTATTATCCTTCTAAAATCTGTAAAAGCTATGGTAATATCATCTATCTCATTCCTGTTATTGATGTTTTATGCCTTTTTCCTTTTTCATGATCAGTTTGGCTAGAGGTTTATCAAAGAACCAGCTCATTCTTACTAATGGTTAAAATGATAAATTTCATGTTATGTTTATTTTATCAGAATTTTTAAAATGTCCCCAAAACCCCAACTCATTAGTTTCCAATCTGATCTTTATTATTTCCTTACTTCTGGTTTGGATTTAGTTTCTTAAGGTAGAAGCTGAAGTCATTGATTTGAGGGTTTGGTTGTTTTGTTTTGTTTTTGAGGGGGGAAGTGGGGCAGTGGGAGTAAGAGAGAGCAAATCCCTAGCAAGCTCCATGCCCAGCACAAAGCCTGACACAGGGCTCAATCTCACAACCCTGAGATCATGACCTGCATTGAAATCAAGAGTTGAACATTTAACTGAGCCATCCAGGTGCCCCTTCTTCTTTTTCTGATATAAGCATTTAGTACTATAAATTTCCTCCTAAGTACTCCTTTAATAACATCCCACAAATTTTGATACTTATATTTTTGTTTTCATTCAACTCAAAATATATTCTAATTTCCCTTTTGATTTCTTCTTTGACCCATGGGTTATTTATAAGTGGGTTATTTAGTTTCCAAATGTTGGGGGTTTTTTCCTAAATATCTTTGTGTTATGATTTCTAATTTAATTTCATTGTGGTTAAAGAACATATTTTGTGTGACTTGGATCTTTTCAAATTAGTGAGGCTTATTAAGGCCTAGAATATGGTCAATCTTGGCAAATATTCTGTATGTACTTAAGAAGAATGTGTATTCGGCTATTGTTGGAGAGAGTGTTCTATAAATGTCAATCTTGTCTATTTGTGCTGTTCATTTCTACTGTATCTTTGCTGATTTTTCTGCCTACTGATTCTATCATTTATTGAGAGATGAGTATTCAAATCTCCTGCCGGAATTATGGATTTGTCTTTTTTTCTTGTAATTCTATTTTGTTTCATGTATTTTGAAATCTTATTAGGGGCATAAATATTTAGGATTAATTGATCTTTTCATTATTATGAAATGATCTGTTTTATTCCTGGTAATATTCTTTGTTCTGAAATCTACTTTTTTTTTTTTATAATACAGTCCTTCCAGCTTTTTTTTTTTTACTAATGCTAGAATGGTGTATATATGTATAGATTTATTTATTTATTTATTTGTATGTTTGTTTGTTTATTTGAGAGAGAGAACACCAGCAGGGTGGGAGGGGCAGAGGGAAAGAGAGAAGTAGACTCCCCACCGAGCAGGGAGCAATGCAGAGCTCCATTCCAGGACCATAGCCAGGACCTGAGCCAAAGGGAGATGCTTAACTGACTGAGCCACCCAGGTACCCCTAGAATGGTATATATTTTTTTTAACACTTTGAGTTTTAACCTATTTGTGCCTTTATTTTTAAAGTGTGTTTCCAAGGTGCTTGGCTGGCTCAGGGTCATGAGTTTGAGCCCCACACTGAGTGTAGAGATTACTTAAAATACATAAATAAAATTTTATTTTTTTTAAGATTTTTAATTTATTCATTCATGAGAGACATACACAGAGAGAGAGAGAGAGAGAGAGAGAGGCAGAGACACAGGCAGAGGGAGAAGCAGGCCCCATGCAGGGAGCCCAATGTGGGACTCGATCCCGGGTCTCCAGGATCACGCCCTGGACCAAAGGCAGCACTAAACCACTGAGCCACCTGGGCTGCCTCATAAATAAAATTTTAAAAAATAAATAAAGTGTATTTCTTATAAGCAGCATATTGTTGAGTCTAGCTTTTATAATATAGTCTGACAAACTGCATTTTAATTGGGGTGTTTAGACCATTTGCTTTTAATATGATTATTGATATGGATAGGCTTGACTCTATTATTTTGCTATTTTCTATTTGTCCCATCTATTCATCATTTCCTTTATTTTGTTTATTTTTTTGGCTTCTTTTAATCAACTGAGTATTTTGTGATTTCATATTATCTCCTTGGTTGGCTCATGTATGATTTTGGTGCTTAAATTAGTGATATAAAACATTAAGGGTTAAGTTCTTTTGAATAATTGACTCCTTTATCTTTATGAAATTATCTTTTTTATTCTCAAAAATATCCTTTGATGTGAATTTTACATTATCTGATGTTAATATATCCCCTTACTCCACCTTTCTTTTGATTACTTTTAGCATGGTATGCCTCCATCAAAAGTGAAAATGTTCTCAAAGATGGTTACTTTTTAGAAACTAAGTTTAGTTAATTTTGTTTGCTTAAAAAATTTCATTCATTGACTTTTTTTTTTATTTTTTATTTATTTATTTATTTATGATAGTCACACAGAGAGAGAGAGAGAGAGAGGCAGAGACATAGGCAGAAGGAGAAGCAGGCTCCATGCACCGGGAGCCCGACGTGGGATTCGATCCCGGGTCTCCAGGATCGCGCCCTGGGCCAAAGGCAGGCGCCAAACCGCTGCGCCACCCAGGGATCCCTCATTCATTGACTTTAAAAGTTAAGAATGTGTATCTAATTATGTCTCTTAAGGCAAGACAAACAAAAGGAAAAATAAACTGTTTTTAGTACATCAAAATAAAAAGCTTTCACACAGTGATGCAAGGCAACCTACTGGATGGGAGAAGATATTTGCAAATGATATAGCCAATGAGGGGTTAATATCCAAGATATATAAAGAACTTGTATAGCTCAACACCAGAAAAACAAATTAAAAAATGAACAGAGGACATTTCTAAAATGACATTTTCTCAAAGACATACAAATGGCCGACAGACACATGAAAAGATACTCAGCATCACTAATCACCAGGGGAATGCAGGATGTGGAGAAAAAGGAACCTTCATGTATTGTTGGTGGAAATGTAAATTGGTGTAGCCACTGTGGAAAATGGTGTGGAGGTTCCTCAAAAAATTAAAAATAGAAATACCATATGATCCAGTAATTCCATTACTGGGTATTTATCCAAAGAAAACAAAAACACTAATTTCAAGATATTTGCACCCCATGTGTATTGCAGCATTATTTACAATAGCCAAGATAAGCAAGCAACCTAAGTGTCCGTTGATAGATAAATGGGTAAAGAAGATGTGATACACACAATGGAATGTTACACAGCCATAAAGAAAGGATGAGATCTTACCATTTGTGACAACATGGATAGACCTAATACCTCTAGGGTATTGCTAAGTGAAATAAGTCAGACTGAGAGTGACAAATACCATATGATATCACTCAAATGTGGAGTCAAAAAAAAAAAACAAATGAATAAACCAACAAAAAACAGAATCAGACCTATAAATACAGAGAATAAACTGATGGTTGTCAGAGGGAAAGTGGGGGGTGGAGGCATGGGCAAAATGGGTGAAGAGGAGTGGGAAGTATAGGCTTCCAGTTACAGAATGAAGTCATGGGAATAAAAAGAATAGCATCAGTATAGTCAATGATATGTAATAGTGTTGTATGGTGGCAGATGGTAGCTATACTTGTGAACAAAGCATAACATATAGAGATATTGAACCACTATGTTGTACACAGGAAACTAGTGTAACATTATGTGTCAACTATACTCAAATTTTTTTTAAAGAATGAGTATCTATTTATTAAATATAACATATAAAATATACTTTGAATTCCTTATCATGACTAGTTAAGGACACATTAAGGAGAAAATGGAGAAGGCAAAGACAGTGTATAGAAATACTAGGATATCTAGAGAATGATTTTCTACAGAAAGCCTCTTTCTTATGACCTTTTGGGATATTTCTGTTAAAAGCTCTTGGAGAGCTATTACAATTTTGGGTGAGTGTAGGCATGGATGAAAATCTCACTTCTACTTATGTGGGCTCAGTTCTGAGTGAAATTAAGTCTGGAGCTGAATCTAGCCCATGGGCCAGAGAGTCCTCATCCCTAATCCAGCATCACTGATTTCTCTTTTAGAATTGGCTTGCAAATGAAATTGAGGTTATGGTCAGTACTGAGGAAGCCAAACGCCATCTGAATGACCTTCTTGAAGATAGAAAGATCCTGGCTCAGGATGTGGCTCAACTCAAAGAGAAAAAGGAATCTGGGGAGAATCCACCTCCTAAACTCCGGGCAAGTACCCCAATGGAAATATGTTATCAATAATCAGATTCTGCACTCCCCAGAAACCCTCACAACTTTGGAGGATTACTTTCCTTTTAGCACCTCACCCTCATTCCCATTATTCTTTACAGAGGCGCACGTTTTCACTTGCTGAACTACGTGGTCAAGTTTCTGAGTCAGAAGATTCCATTACAAAGCAGATTGAGAGCCTAGAAACTGAAATGGAGCTCAGGTAATAGGACTATCTCTAAGACATTGTAATTTATAAAAATTTATGCCTGGAATCAAAATAGAACCTATCAATCCAGTGATTCAAAAGCTTGTTTTTCAAAGGCTTTGTGATGATTGAGAAATGAAAGAATGTAGCAATTTTTTGAACCATATACTTCACTAGACATGTTAGACGTATTTTTTCATTCAGTCCCTCCTTATGAGGTATTATTATACCTTATGAAGTAAGTATCATTCTTCTGACTTTAAATATCTAAACAAGTTTGGAAATTAAAAAATATTTTTTAGATTTTTTGTTTTGAGAAAGACAGCATGGTGGGGGCAGGGCAGAGGGAGAGGGAGAATCCCAAGCAGACTCCCTGCTGAGCACAGAGCCCAACACAGGGCTTGAACCCACAACCCCAAGATCATGACCGTGGCTGAAATCAAGAGCTGGACAGCCAACTAACTGAGCCACCCAGGCACCCAGAAGGTTAGAAATCTTAAGAAATGTGCTCAAGGTTATACAGAGCTGGGATTCAAAACCTGGCCTATCTAATTCCAAAACCTATGCTCTTTATGTTGCACCCCATCTTGGTATTTCTGAAATGTAGAACTGGCTAAAAACAAAACTTTGGAAGAAGTTAAGAACTGATGCCAGAAGAGCAACAGTAGGGATCCCTGGGTGGCGCAGCGGTTTGGCACCTGCCTTTGGCCCAGGGCGCGATCCTGGAAACCCCGGATCGAATCCCACGTCAGGCTCCCGGTGCATGGAGCCTGCTTCTCCCTCTGCCTATGTCTCTGCCTCTCTCTCTCTCTCTCTCTATGTGACTATCATAAATAAATAAAAAATTAAAAAAAAAAAAAGAAGAGCAACAGTACAGAAGAAAGAGAACTTTAGAGATTATTGGCTAAGTAGATGTAATAATGTATAAGTAAAGCTATCATGAGCATTAGATTAATAAGTAAAGTACATAACATAGTACTTGGCATATTAGAATTGCTCAATGCACAGTCTCTCTTTCTCCTTTTCTGGCTCTAAAACCAGAAATTATGCTGCTCTAATCACTATTATTGTCTTTTAAGTATCTGTAATCTCTAGAAGGAATTGAACTTCCACAGAGATTATATAGGGTCTTAGGATGATAGAATTGTATCACCCACAAGACCTTAAAGATCATTTGATTTGTTTTGAGCAACACATACTAGCTATTTATCTTTGGATACGTCTATAAATCACTCAACATTTGAGTTTCTGTTTTGTGCTGCCCTGGATGCATACAGTTGGATATACAGAAAGTAGATGGCACACCTCTTCTCTCAAGTGGAAATAGTATAATGACAGAGGGGTAGGTTGGAATCATTTGTTAAAATTTCAGGAATGTAAACCATTGATAGCTTACAACATTTATGCCACAGAAACTAGCAAAAGCTACAAATTGGGTCCAGTTTTTTAGTGCTGGTTTTTATTTTATTTTTTTAAAGATTTTATTATTTATTAGAAACAGAGAGAGAGAGAGAGAGAGAGGCAGAGACACAGGCAGAGGGAGAAGCAGGCTCCATGCAGGGAGCCTGACGTGGGATTTATTCCTGGGTCTCCAGGATCAGGCCCTAAGCTGAAGGCGGCGCTAAACCGCTGGGCCACTGGGGCTGCCCTAGGGCTGGTTTTTAAACATTTACCTGCACACCACTGTGAATAATTAAATGATTAAATGTTAGGCAGGTGCCAAGTAGAGAGCAATTAAACAGGTGAGTTTAATCAAGGCAATTTTCCTAAACTTGATGAGACAGAAACTAAATTTTAAAATACCTAAGGGACATGAATAGTCAGAGGAGACAGGAAAGGCCATATGGTAGACGATAATTCTGAAGTGTTCTGGCTCCCCTCTTCCAAGAAGCCTTCCCTGACACTTTATCTCCCACTATTCCTCCTCTGTAAACTCCTTTAGAACTTAGAGTCATCAATCATATATATGGTACAGTGGATGTGTTATCTTTATATATTTATTATTTTTTACGGGTATTAATCTTGTCAATATAAATTGATTGTAATCTTGGTGAAGGAAAGGGCTATATATTAGACCAGAGTTCTTGAAGCATGGTCTGCAACCCCTGGGGTACTCTGAGCAACCGAAACTGTCTTCATAATGCTATTAAGACATTATTTTCCACTTATACTACAATGACATTCACTGTGATAGTTAAAGCAACAGAAGACAAAATTGCTCATACCATAGCTTGAATTAAAGCAGTGGCACCAATCTGTACTAGAGGTCATTGTATACTTCATGACCACACACTCTCAGTTGTTTTTTTAGATCAGTTTTACTTAAGAATGGCTTTGATAGGGGCGCTTGGCTGCCTCAGTTGGTAGAGCATGCAACTTTTGATCTTGGGGTCATCAGTTCAAGCCCCACATTGGGCAAAGTAGAGCCTACTTTTTTTTTAAAAAAATGGCTTTGATAAAGCAGTGTTAATTTTATTAAATTTCAACCCATGAGTTCAAATCTATTTAGTATTCTGTGTGACCAAATGGGAAGAACACATAGAGCACTTGTGCTGTTTTGCTGAAGTCTGAGGGTTGTCTGGAGGAAAAGCACTTGTGCAATTGTTGGAGGTGTGAACTCAATAGGCCTCTTTTTTCCACGGAACATCCGTTGTGTTTGAAAGAACGACTGACAAACTATGGTTATTCAGGCTTGAGTACTTGGCAGGCATTTTCTCAAAAGTGAACAGAGTGAGCTTGTCACTTCAAGAAAAACAACTGGCAATGTTTGTCACTAAAGATAGAATTGAGCTTTCAAGCAAAACTTAGAATTCTGGAAAACTTTTATCTGCTCCCATGAGCTTGACAGTTTTTTTTAACTTTTCTGTTGAGACCAGCAGTGATATTAACTATTTATTTCTTGATATTGTATAATGAAATGTGTTATCATTTGGAGATTTTGCATCACTCAACATTGCCCAAATATGTTACAGAATCATCTATGGGTAAACGTACTGCATTCAGATTGGAAGATAGACCAATGGACAGTTTCAGATTCCACATTTCAACTAATTTTTAAGGAACTAAAACTTAGTTCCTTTAACTAACCCACTAAAACTTGTTGGGTTTTAGTGTAGTCTCAAAGAAGAATGTCCACAGTTATCTGAGTAGGCTACTAAAATGTTCCTTTGTCCAACTACATATCTATGTGAGACCAGATTGTCTTCATTAACATCAACCAGAACATGTCACATGTTTGCATGTGGGAGATGTGAGAATCCAGTTGTCTTCTACTGAGCCAGATATTACAGAGATTTATAAAAGTGTAAAAGAGTCTCATTCTTCTCACTACATGATTTTTTTTTAGAAAATATAATTTTCATAAAATAGATTATAATGGATTATTGTTATTTTAAATGAATTAGTGAACATTTAATTTTTTCTCAGTTTTACTTTCAACACTGTAAATATCTATAGGTGCAATGTATATGAACAGAATTTCTCAGAGGTCCTCAAATAATTTTTAGGAGTGTAGAAGGGTCCTAAGACTCCCAAGATTTGAGAACTGCTATCTTAGATTATTTTGGTACCCATCTTCTTTTATAGTACCTTACATAGCAGCATGTTACACATATGCTGGTATACTACCTTTCATTGGACACATTGCAAATTTGAGAAGGAAGCTACTAATGAAACTGAAATATTGTGTAAACCTTGGTCTCAGACCATACTTGATTAGAAAGTAACTGTAAGCTATAACCAGGGTCAGGGTATCTAATCTTCTTAGAAACTTCTCAGTCCTGTGGCAGGCACATCAAGATAACCTCTCATAGCACTAGCCATAGGTATCAATTTGATATTTGGTCCCAGCGAAGAACATCTACCTGTTTGTCCTTTTTAAATTATTTTAAGATTTTATTTTATTCATTTGAAAGAGAGAGAAAGCACCAGCAGGAGGGAGGGGCAGAGGGAGAAGGAGAAGCAGACTCCCCACTTAGCAGGGAGCCCAAAATGGGGCTTGATCCCAGGACCCTGGGATCATGACCTGAGTCGAAGTCCGACTCTTAACCGACTGAGCCACCCAGGTGCCCCACTGCTTATACTTTTGAGACTTTTTCCCTTCAGGTCTCCAACCTGATTCTTATCCTTTTGAGGCCTCCTGGTTCCTTCATATCACAATCTGAACTCATATGGCCTCAAGACAAAGTCACATTACAGTTAATATACTACAACAGAACCCTACTAAAACAAATTTTTTCAAGCCCCACCATGTGACACATTTATTTCAACCAGTATTTCATAAAATAAAATCACTGAGATAGTTTCTTGGATTCCTTTTGCATCAGGATTTGAGATACTAACCAGCTGACTCAGTCATTATTTAAATGATATTTCACTGGGGATCCCTGGGTGGCGCAGCGGTTTAGCGTCTGCCTTTGGCCCAGGGCGCGATCCTGGAGACCCGGGATCGAGTCCCACGTCAGGCTCCCGGTGCATGGAGCCTGCTTCTCCCTCTGCCTGTGTCTCTGCCTCTCTCTGTCTCTCTCTCTGTGTGACTATCATAAATAAATAAAAAATTTAAAAAAAATAAATAAATAAATAAATGATATTTCACTAATACCTCCATCCATAAACCTATCTGAAGAGCTTCACAGAGCTCTCTCCTCCTTGCTGTTAAGGATACTAGCAATAAGTCTCACTGTCTCTTTCCTTGAAGGAGTGCCCAGATTGCTGATCTACAGCAGAAGTTGCTGGATGCAGAAAGTGAAGACAGGCCAAAACACCGCTGGGAGAGTATTGCTACCATTCTGGAAGCCAAGTGTGCCCTGAAATATTTAATTGGAGAGGTAAGCATCACTCTTCTTACCAGCAATTAGAGGTCTGGCCAGATAGGTTGAAATAAGATGTTAACCTGGAATACTATTGTAGTGCCATTGCCACTTTTCATGGTAGAAGCTGCAATGACACTAGAATTAGAGAAAATAGTTTTATGGGTAAAGGTTGGTGTGAACAAATACAGCCCAGTCACTTAGAAAATTGATACCTGATAGCCTGGCATACAGCAAGTGCTCAATAAATGTCTGCTATTATTATTGGGAAAGTATCAGGATGCCATAGTAGGCCACTGGTTATACATAAACTATTGTACTGTACTACTTTTCAAACTATTATACTGTACCTATGAGATGTTTTCAAAAAAAAGTTTAAGGTACAGGGCACCTGAGTGGCTCAGTGGTTGAGCATCTGCCTTTGGCTCAGGTCATGGTCCCAGAGTCCTGGGATCGAGTACTGCATCAGGCACCCCGCGGGAAGCCTGCTTCTCCTTCTGCCTATGTCTCTGCCTCTCTGTGTCTCTCATGAATAAAATAAAATCTTAAAAAAAGTTTAAGGTACAACCTAGAAAAGAGGAAACCTAATCATCTTTTGACATACACCCATCTTAAGGAAAGTCCCATCTTCACTGACTTTAAAATAATATGTCGGGATCCCTGGGTGGCGCAGCGGTTTGGCGCCTGCCTTTGGCCCAGGGCGCGATCCTGGAGACCCGGGATCGAATCCCACGTCGGGCTCCCGGTGCATGGAGCCTGCTTCTCCCTCTGCCTGTGTCTCTGCCTCTCTCTCTCTCTGTGTGACTATCATAAATAAATTTTAAAAAAATTAAAAAAAATAATATGTCATCTTACATTGTCACAAGAGGAACTGAAGTTGATTGCCTCTGGTGATTGAGGCATTTTCACTTTGAGATGAGCATACAAACTCCAGCTCTGGAAGTTTGAGCAATGTTATTCCTTTATACATTTTTGTATTGGGTTAGCAGATTTGTCCTACCAAGAAAATCCTGATTGTTTGTGTGAACACTGGTATTATGCTGTTCACCGTGTGTGCCAGTAGAGACTATAAAACCAGGCCAGCATAGGATATCAATCTAGCCTGAAAAGCCAGATCTACAGTGCCAGCTAACATGTCTACTAGT
Source organism: Canis lupus baileyi (assembly GCF_048164855.1). NCBI lineage: Eukaryota > Metazoa > Chordata > Mammalia > Carnivora > Canidae > Canis > Canis lupus. The sequence continues at coordinate 69,735,163 of NC_132876.1, read as the reverse complement.
TCCAACATGTGAATACAGACGTTCTGAGATGGAACATAATTGGCCATAAGGGTGTGTCCTGTGGATTTCTCTTCAGAATGAAGGAAGAAAGTCTTAAATATCAGAATTTGGAGTTGCTAGATACTGTTTGTGTTCAGTTTATTCTTGTCCAGAGACAGAGCAAGAGATTGAATGACTTTAGCAGTGGCTTCTAGCTTGAAGAGATCAATCTCAACTGAAATAGGGAGTCTTGGCCTGGATAGCATTGTTACCATGTGTAGAATCCATGTGACATAGAAAAAGAATGGGCTCGGACATGGAGGAACTTTTCTCAGTCCATTTCAGGAAAGCTGACATTTTCCTGCCTAATGAATGGGGAAAGGTGGCCATTCTCCAAATAAACTGATCTTCTTTTATCCCTTCCAGCTGGTCTCCTCCAAAATACAGGTCAGCAAGCTTGAAAGCAGCCTGAAACAGAACAAGGCCAGCTGTGCCGACATGCAGAAGATGCTGTTTGAGGAGCGAAATCATTTTGCTGAAATTGAGACAGAGTTACAGGCAGAGCTGGTCAGAGTAGAACAGCAGCATCAAGAGAAGGTGAGCCCTGGCAAAACCAGAAGCTACGCTGAGAATCAGTGTCATTGCTTTTGGTCGGTAGATTTGAAAAGATAGTAGGGTGGGAGGGGAATATGAAGTTTCCTTCGAAAGCCCATGTTGTCTTTTCTAAATTTTGCAAACAAGGAACCTGAAAAAGGAATGACTTGTCAAAGTTTACACATACAACGACTCTTAGCCTTCAACTTTCATACCAAGGTTAACATTGTGGCCGGGCTTACTACTTCCAGCCACGAGAATGAAAGGTAACAAGTACCCTCTAAATCCGAGGAGTCATCTGGATCACAGCTTGGCCTAAGCCAGAATTCCTTTCTACCCTCATTCCTTTGGTCTCATTTGTATCTTTCTCTAGGTGCTATACCTTCTCAGCCAGCTGCAGCAAAGCCAAATGGCAGAGAAGCAGCTAGAGGAGTCAGTGAATGAGAAGGAGCAACAGCTGCTGAGCACACTGAAGTGTCAGGTATGATAATGGAGCAGAAGTCTCCAGAGATGGGATCCATAGGCCTGACTGCGAATCCTATCTGATTTACACCACTGTACTTGTAGCAGACAGTGACTACTGAAAAAAGGTTTATAATAGTATTCTCTATGGCCTCTTGGCCCTATGTGATCAATGTAGGGGTATTTAGAATGCAACCACACATAGGGTGACCTCCTTTCGGGAACAGAAATGACATTGCTTACTCCATACCAAATTTTGAGGCCTCCTGGTTCCTTGCCTCAGCCCCAAGCTCTAAAAGAGGTGGGAAAGTCCAGTCATCCCATAGAATCCTAAGGGCATTCAGCTTTTTCTTTCTTTTTTTTTTTTTCTCTTTCTGAGGTTGTTCTGAGCTGAGACCTGACATGTTTGTAAAGTGCCTGGGGTCTGAATATCTCCCAGAGCCTGGGAACACCACACCCCTTAGCAGCGTGTTGGAACACTATTTTGTCCAACTTAGAATCTTTTTTTCTGAACCACCAGTCTCTAGGGTTTCCTTGGCACCTCCCATCCAAGACATAACCAAACTAGTTAAGGTCGTATGCTGAATTATGAATCTAGTTGTCTTTAGTGCCAGGAAGTTTAATCAGGCTTATTAGAGTAGCAAATGAACTGCCTAGTCTATGTTTAGAAGGGTAAACAAAAGCATCTGTAGACTTAAAAGAAACAAAGCTAACTGTCCGTGTGGGTCTCTTAATCAGCATCCTGATGTGAATGAATAAGGTATGTAAGGCTAGGGAATAGAAAGGAATAAGGAAAGCATTTAGGGCAGAGCACATGGTTCTTGTGAGCACAGTCAGGACTGCTTAGGAGTGATGGAACAGAAGTGGCACTCAGGACACCTAGGAACTGGTAGGAATCAGACATTTTTCTGGGTGCCAGTACCTACTGTGCAAAAAACCATCCGCTGCCAGCATCTTAGCAGCAATATGTTTTCATCTATGTGAGTTGTTTGGTAACCCACATGTAGTGCCCAAAATAACCCCACCTATCACTGTATTATTTGGAAATAGGATGAAGAACTCGAGAAGATGCGAGAAGTGTGTGAGCAAAATCAGCAGCTTCTCCAAGAGAATGAAATCATCAAGCAGGTAGCGCAGCTTCCCACCCATTTTATAATAAGCCCTGGGAGACCCTGTTGCAATTGAGGTCAGCTTTTGGGAGCAGCCCTGGGTATGACAAGTTGGCTCTATTTTTGAGGTCTGTATCAAATTTCTATATGATATGGTCATGTGCATTTCAAAATGGTATAAACACGCATTTTTAAAATTTTTTTAGTTTTATTTAAATGCAATTAATTCACATGTAATAATATTGCTGGTTTCAGAGGTAGAGGTCAGTGATTCATCAGTCTTACATAATAGCCAGTGCTCGTTACATCCTGTGCCCTCCTGAATGTCCATAAACACACAGTTTTCAATCTGTTCTTTTCTGAATCTAATGCTCATCTTCTAAGGTGAGTGTCCTTCAACCTACTTTATTATTAACCCACCTCACTTTACTATGTCTTAAATTCAGCTAGCCCAGGAATCTTTATGTTTTAGCCATTAACACTCCCAGAAGCTGCCCTGCACTATATATACTATGTATTTTTTTTCCAAACAGAAACTGACCCTCCTCCAAGTAGCCAGCAGACAGAAACCTCATCTTCCTAAGGATACCCTTCTATCTCCAGACTCTTCTTTTGAATATATCCCACCTAAGGTAAACTGCTCAATGATGGTAATAACCTTCATATGGCCATGGTTGAGGGGAAGTGTGCTAAATTCATCTTTCAAAAGAGGTTGGGAGTTAAAAATCCCAAATTCTGGAGTGCCTGGCCAGCTCAGTCAGAAGAGCACACAACTCTTGATCTCAGGGCTGTGAGTTCGAGCCCCACATTGGGTGCAGAGCTTGCTTAAAAGTAAAAATCTTAGGGATGCCTGGGTGGCTCAGTGGTTGAGCATCTGCCTTCAGCTCAGGGCATGATTCTGGAATCCCGGGATCAAGTCCCACATCAGGACCCCTGCATGGAGCCTGCTTCTCCCTCTGCCTGCATCTCTCCCTCTCACTCTGTGTGTCTCTCATGAATAAATAAAATCTTTTAAAAAAATAAAATAATAAAAATCTTTAAAAAAAAAAAACCCAGATTCCAGCATCTCAGTTTTCCTCAGAGTCCCAAATAAAACTACAGTCTTGAGGAAAATAGGCATTCCTTCCCCAGAAGGCTGACTTTTGGCCATGTACAGGTATTATGTAACAACTGAGGAGGAGCAAGAGAAAAGGGCAGTGTTCAGCTGTCCATCCAAAGATACTTATCTCATCATATCATGAGTCCCTCTTTCCTCCCTCAGATTGCTCAGCTTCTATGCCTTCAGTTTCCATCCCTTCAAAGACTCTGCAAGGCCAAAGGCTGCGGCAGAATCTCTTCTGATTGGTAAAGCCAAGGGAGTATATTTGAGGGAGTCGGAAATCTCGGCTTGAGAATATAGCTGGCAACAGCTACTGGAAAGATATGATCTACATGTATTTTAAAAATTTTATTAAGTAATTATTCCAAACCTTTTTTTTTTCTTAGCCAAAACCTTCCCGTTTTAAAGAAAAGTTCCTGGAGCAAAGCATGGACATCGAGGATCTAAAATATTATTCAGAGCATTCTGTGAATGAGCCTGACGACAGTGCTGGTGATGATGATGATGGGGCTGATGAGGAATGGAAGCCAACAAAATTGGTTAAGGTGTCCAAGAAGAACATCCAAGGGGTAGGAGGCAGCTCTCATCTCTGTCAGGGGTTCTGGTCCTTGCTCTTTACTGGCAGTGGGTATGTGCTGGCCCCATATCCCTGAGCCCCTGGGTCCCATTCAAAGGCATTGAGGAGTCCTTGTTGGGCCAGCTCTGTATGGAGCCTGGGGCTAGCAGAGAAGGCCGCCTGAGTGCACAAGATGGCTCTCTTCATGTTTTCAGGTTCTTACTAAGTCTGAACGGGTTAGTGGTATCTATACCACTTCATTGAAGCTGGTTCCAAAGTGATCATGTAATAATCCTTCATATTTTTATAGCATTTGACAGTTTGTCAACCATTGTCATATAGGTTATCTCTTTTTATCATCACCAAAAAATCCAGTGAGGTATTTATTATTTGCATTTTATAGATGGATTGGAGACCCACAGGGAAATGACATTGCTCAAGGTCATAAAACTGAGGACAGTCAGGACTTGAAACCAAATATTCCGACTCCAAATCCAGTTGTTTCTACCATATCATGGTCATATCAGTAAAAATTGCAGGCTAGAAGCTATCTTCCTTGCCTCCCTAGACTAAGGGGTAATAATAATTACAGAAAAGGCTAGTAATTAAGATCAAACACACCAAGTTAAAGTTAGTTAGGATCAATTTGACTTTGAGGCATACTTTATTTACTTCCACAATGATAGTCCTACATAATTACCAAACCGAGGTGTTTTCTGTTGAAACATTAACTTCCTAGGCCCTATAGTTCACCACTACCCCAATTGTGCCCTGCAACCACATTGCACTTAAAGAGAACAGTTCACAAATGACCCTAACAGTTCACAAATAACACTGGAAGGTTACGTGATTTCATTAGCTGCTTGAGCACCTCATAGGGGACTAAGCCTTAAAAAGCCACAACACCAGGGATCCCTGGGTGGCGCAGCGGTTTGGCGCCTGCCTTTGGCCCAGGGCGCGATCCTGGAGACCCGGGATCGAATCCCACATGGGGCTCCCGGTGCATGGAGCCTGCTTCTCCCTCTGCCTGTGTCTCTGCCTCTCTCTCTTTCTCTCTCTGTGACTATCATAAATAAATAAAAAAAACAATTAAAAAAAAAAAAGCCACAACACCAGAGCGAAGCAAGTAATGAGGAATTAAGCCAGTCGTGGTGGCATTAAGTCACTTGGAAAGAATCATCAGGAATGCAGCACATCCCATGCTCTTAGTGGGGCTAAAGAGCTCATCCTCTAGCCTCAGAGAGCTTATAATCTAGTGGGAAAACAAGGCAAAGAAATAGAAGCATACCAAAGAATCTCAGCATATTCATCTTAGAGAGATGGACTGAAGGATTTTAAGAGTGACTATAAAGCTAAACCAAGCGGATATAGTTTAGAAAGATACCATGGAAGAGATGACTATTACTGCATTATAATATGGAAAGGGAAATACAGTCTTGGAAGCAACTGGGAGACCATTTCTGGCACAACGAACAGCATATTGCAAAGACTTAGTTATAGAGGGACAGGAGACACAGAAATGGGGCAGAACGTGTCTGACTTTCATTCACTTAATCAACAAATGTTTATGGACTTTACTATGACCAAAGTGGAGAGCATGAGCTGAATATAGACACAAGGGTTAGCTAAGTAATAGGAAGCAGAATTGAGAAGTACACACAGAAACAAATATTAGAGGACCAAAAACCCCTGGGAAGACGTGTCCAAATGTGAAGCAAATATGTATATCCTTGTTCTTGAAGCAAGCTTTCCATATGTATCATGGCAATGTTGCTCCACATGTAAAAAGGAAATAGAGAAATCTAGTAAAAATTGCAAGTAAGTATTGGTTATTAATGACAAATTCAGTATCTAAAACTGTGAGAAATTATTCTTTTCTAGGCTTTTCCCCTGATTTAATAACTTAAGAGTATAATTGGGCATTAAGGGAGACAAGTTGGCACACGATCTAGTTTCTCTCTTTTAGCAACCTTGAAGTACATGGATGCTGTGACTGCTCCCTGATCAGACTTCTCTTAGAGACATTAGCTGTAGACCTTCATCCTATTTGCGATTCCAACCCAGCTGAAATGGGCTGGCATTATTACTTTAAAGGAGACTGCCGCAGGCACCAAAATAATGACTCGTCTAGAACTAATGCTGAAAAAGGAGGCTTCCTCAACCAGGCTTCCTTTATGTACTAAGGAGATGCTGAGGGACAGGCCATGTGCTATAGGAAAAGAAATAGCTTCAAAGCAAGGTAGACATGGATCCTCATCTTGAGTTTGCCACTGGCTAGTTGGATGACCTGAAACAGGTCACTTAATCTCCCTAGGCTTCTCATTCCTTGTCTATGCAATGAAAGGATTAAACTAGAAAGATGGCTGTGTAAGGTCCCTTCCACCACTAATATCCTGAATCAAAGTAACGGTCAAAGCTGTATAAATATTTTTTAATTAATTAAGGAGTGTTAGGGATGCCTGGGTAGCTCAGTGGTTGAGCGTCTGCCTTTGGCTCAGGGCGTGATCCTGGAATCCCTGCATGGAGCCTGTTTCTCCCTCTGCCTATGTCTGCCTCTCTCTCTGTATCTCTCATGAATAAATAAATAAAATCTTTAAAAAAATAATTAAGGAGTGTTAATAATACTAACTTTATATGGTGTTTTATGGCATCTGAGTAGTTAAAAGAAGGAATATGTGCAAAAGCACTCAGTGACAAATAAAATATCATGCAGATACTGTTACTGAAGGACTGTAAGCATTTTACAAATACTCTCATTTGTCCCCTTTGACAGAAAAGAGGAAGCAGGAATTCTTATCTCTTCCTTAGTGATGAGAGAATGGAGATGAACTTGAATGAAGTGACTTGTCCAAGGTCATGCCAAGTTTTATTTTTTTTAAGATTTTATTTATTTATTCATGAGAGACAGAGAGAGACCTAGGCAGAGAGAGAAGCAGACTCCCCACAAGGAGCCTGATGTGGGACTCGATCATGGATCCTGGGATCACGCCCTGAGCCAAAGACAGACACTCAACCGCTGAGCCACCCAGGCATCCCCATACCAAGTTTTAAATATAAGACTAGAGCCTGAGTCTCCTGCCATTGTCTGGTATTCTTTATGTTAAATTTTTTTACCAGATCTTATTCTGAGACACTGTGACACTGAAACCAGTGCTAGAAGAATTACAGACTCTGAAGCAATAGTTCTCAACACTGACTGCACATTAGAATCTCCAAGGGAACTTTTCAAGGGAACTTTACCTGAACTTTTCAGGTAGCCTGGGACCCCACCTCCAGATATTCTGACTTAATTGGTCTGAAGTGGGATCTGGCCTTTTTGAAAAGCTCCCCAGAGATTTCTTATGTGTAGCCAGGTTTGAAAACCACTGGTTTAAAGGAACCCCAGAGGTCTTTCAGCTCTACTTCCCACTCTATATAAAGAATCCCTTTATTACAGTGATTCTCAGCTGTGGTATTGGGACATACTGGTGGGTTATACACACACACACACACACACACACACACACACCATGTACTACATACATATATATTTGAGGTCAGGTCTGTGACAAGTCATTATCCCTCTCTTACGTTCTGATCTGGGTCCTGAGTGTGAAAGAGAACAGGATGAAATTACAGCTAGTGGAATGGCATTCATGCGATGAATACATCTGTCATGTGTGTCATGACTGTTCCAGAATACCACACTACCAGGGGTTTATCTAGCCTCTGCCTGCTTGAAAACTTTTGGTACTGAGAAGCTCACAGTCTCATAGGGAAGCCCATTGGAGCCCACTAACTGTTAGGAGGTTGTTCCTTGTTGAGCTAAAATGCACTGTCTTATAAATCATCCCAGTGGGGGATGACTGTGTAAATTCTAATTGTTCTTCCTTATGACAGCCTTTCAGATACCACTCTCATTCTGTTATCCCTTTAGATAAACTAGACACATTGACAGGATAATAGAATGTTTTGGAGGCATTTAGATGAATTTGCAAATGTCAGAGGACCATACCCAGGCTGTGGCAATGGATCAATGTCATCTTGGTGAAGTCTCTCTAGGACATGTCATAGAACTCTGTCTTTTGTCCTGTGTTATTCAGAGAAGCAAGTTTTTTTTTTATTATCATGTCCAATATTGGCAAGGGTGACTAATGTGGGCATTCCTGTCTATTACTATTAGGTATGTACATTGGTATACTCCTGGAAGGCAACTTGAAAATATGTATCAAAAATCTCCAGTGCCTGGCTAGCTCAGTCTGTAGAGTATGGGTAGAGCATGTGTCCCTTGATCTTAGGGTTGTAAATTTAAGCCCCATGTTGGATGTAGAGATTGCTTAAAAAGAAAAATCTTTTTTAAAAAAGATATGTATCAAAAATCCTAAAAATGTCCCTGTCCTTTGGCTCAGTAATTATACACATAAGAATTTATACTAAGGAAATAGTCACTGGTACAAAACAGGATGCATTCATTCAACAAAACTTTTGTGAGCACCTAGCTATATATCAAGCACTGTTTCTAGGTGCTGAGTATATAACAAACAAGACAGGTAAGATCCTTGGCCTTATGAAACTAAAGACATTCTTGGTGGAGAGAAACACACAATGGCCAGAAAAACAAAATAATTTTAAATGGTGATAAGAGATAAACAGAGAAGATATAATGAAGTCATAAAGAATTCTGGGATAGGAAAATAGTTCTTTAAAAGAGTGTTTGGAAGAGGCCTCTCCAAGAAGGAGATACTTAAGCAGAGATCTCAGCAAAGTGAAGGAGCAAGTCAGGGAAAGAACCAGAGGGAAAACATTTCAGGAAAAGGGAGCAGCAAATGCAAAGACCTCAGACAGGAATGAATTTGGTTTACCAAGGAATGACTGAAAAAAACAGGGTAGCTGGAGAGTATTGAAAAGTGGGAGAGAGCAGTCAAGGGCAGGCCAGAAGGGTAGTTAGGGGCCAGATCGTAGAGAGCCTTGTCGATGATGGGAAGATATAGATTGTGTTTATGTAACAGGATACCTATGGTAACATGATTGGTAATAGGAAACAATTTCTTTGAAAACAATCTCAATGGGATGCCTGGGTGGCTCAGTGGTTGAGTGTCTGCCTTTGGCTCAGGGCGTGATACCAGGGTCTGGTCCTGTGTCCGGCTTCCTGCAGGAAGCCTGCTTATGCCTCTGTCTGTGTCCCTGCCTCTCTCTGTCTTTCATGAATAAATAAATAAATCTTTAAAAAAAGAAAAAAACACAATCTTAATATCTAACATTAGGGGACTGGTTAAATAAATTGACGTTTTCACATGATCAAACACTATATACAGCTATTAAATATTAAAAATCATGGTTTCGATTTTCCAATTTTATAAAGTGATCTGTATTAATCTCAAAATCAGGAAAAAGGATATTATAATGGTTTCTTTTCGCTTCACAACTAACAGAACGATGGTGATGGTTTTTCTGTGAGAGAGACTTAAGGGCTTATATTTAACTATAAGCTCAGTATGGATTCACAAAGATATGACAGGAAAAAAAGCTACTGTGGTTTTTAGGCCTCATAAACAAGACTGTTGGGTCCATAGCAAGGGAGTAGTTCTGTGTCAATATACCTCACAATGGCCACCAAAACTAGAAAGTTATGTTTTTTTCTGGATGTCACAATTGAGGATGAACTTGGACAAATTGGTGTATGGCCAAGGTGGTGAGGATTCTTGGAAACCATGTCATGTGGTGGTTCATTGAGGAAGCTAGGTATACTTAGCTTTGAGAGGATCTGGGCAGAGGCGGACTGGGGAGTGGAAATTATGCTCAGGGTTTGAGCAAGAATGCTGCGAGAGTGTGGTTAAACTGATTCCTTCCTTATCATTGCAGATGGCAGAACTGAGTCCTGTGGTCACAAGTTATATAGGAACTGTCCTCTCAGAATAAATAGAGCTTCAGATAATTAGACCAGGGACATTAAAAAGGAGCTCCCATACATCAAATCAGGCTCTGGACAGTTGCTGAGGTCTCTTCTGACTCTAATCCATTATTCCGTGAGCCCTGCCACCTATGTTTGTTCCAAGCCAAACTTACCCCCCCCTTCTTCTGCCATTTCTCTTATAACATCACTTCCTATAGCACTGGTCACCTGCCTGTTTTCTTGTCTACTGTCCTCTTTATTAAGCACATACACACACTGAACTCCCAAGTATATGCACAAGGAAGCGTGCTCAGTGATTACGTGGGTTCAGTAAGTACATGGGAAGCACTCACACACTAAAGCCGCTGTTACTACTGCAGCCTTGTTGTTGTATGACTAAATCGTGTTCATAGAATGAAAATGAATGGATTGAGCAACACATGGCAATATATAATAAGATACCACTTATATAAAGTTTCAAGACATGGAGGATCATTCCTTAGAGTTTTTAAAAAATTTTTTTAATTTTTATTTATTTATGATAGTCACAGAGAGAGAGAGAGAGGCGCAGAGACACAGGCAGAGGGAGAAGCAGGCTCCATGCACCGGGAGCCCGATGTGGGATTCGATCCCGGGTCTACCAGGATCGCGCCCTGGGCCAAAGGCAGGCGCCAAACCGCTGCGCCACCCAGGGATCCCTCCTTAGAGTTTTTAAGGAAACTCATACGTGGGAAGAAGACCTGCATGGAATAATAAACAGCTAATTCAAGAGACTTTGTCCCTGAGAGAGAGGGAGGTGAATGGGATCAGGAAAGGGTAGATAGGAGGCTTCCATTCTATCTGCATTTTAGTTACTAAGGGAAGAGTGAGAACATGAGTGGATTTTTGTTGTTGTCGTTTATGCTTTTACATACCTGGGGGAAAAAAAACTGATGCCCTGAAATAGGGCTCATTATTTCCAGTGGGGTCTGACTGACCCAGAATCGAGTGAAGCAGTTGTTCTCCATGCTTTCCAAACTCCAAATTTCTGACTGACTGATTTGCTTTTTGACAGCCATTTCACACTATTGACTCATGGAGCTTGCTGACACCTCACATCCTTAGGCCATTTATTTTAAAGATTTTATTTATTTATTCATGAGAGACACAGAGAGAGAGGCAGAGACACAGGGAGAGGGAGAAGCAGGCTCCAAGCAGGGAGCCCAACGTGGGACTCAATCCCGGGTCTCCAGGATCACGCCCTGGGCTGAAGGTGGCACTAAACTGCTGAGCCACCCAGGCTTGCCCACCTTAGGCCATTTTTACACTACTTTTAAGCCAGATTGCTGCCCCCCCCCCGTATTTATACAGTTGATGTGGAGAGGACCCAGATGCCAGACCTTTGTTTATCCCTGTCAGAACTTTTCTTTCAACTTGTAGCACATAATTCCAGCCTGTCAAAATATTTTTGAATTGTGATTGTATTATCTTACTTATTTAATCATCCTTCCAGTTTTGGGCCATAGTTACAGCCAATAAACATGCCTGGCTTGTAGGCTGGTTAGGAGATACATGAGATTTTTGTACTTATGTATAGAAAAGGACTCTGAAAACTATAAAGTGCCATACAAATGTAAATGATTTTATTTCATGCCATTGATGATCTGTTAAAATGTTGAACGATTAAACTGCTGAAGATAAAGCCCAGACTGACACTGAGCAAACTGTAGAAATGTGAGTTGGGTGAAAGTACCACTCGGTAGATCTTAAGATACCGAGTCACTATACTCAGCCCTTCCCCGCACCATCCAATTTGCAGTTCTTCACTTTGACCATAAAACTATCATGTGAGTCTTTGCCAGTGACCCTGCTTTATGATGGTATCCCTCCAATCTGTCTTTCAAATATATAATCCAAACATGAAAGGATTTGTCTAGCATGACTTGTTCTTAGGCAACATCTCGTGGTTTTGGTGATCTTTGTTTCACTGTAGAAGAGGGCGCTGAGGAGAAAGAAGGGTGGCAAAGTTGATGGGGCTTTCGATTTTTTTCTTAAAAAGCTGGCAAATGAAGGAAAAGCACTTTACATTAGTCTTCTACCCCTTTCAGTAATGCATCTGTCTCCAAACCTGTTTTTACAGTGCTCCTGCAAGGGCTGGTGTGGGAACAAGCAGTGTGGGTGCAGGAGACAAAAATCAGACTGTGGCATGGACTGCAGCTGTGACTCCACAAAGTGTAGGAACCGGCAGCAAGACAAGGTAGGGTCGACTCCATTGCCCCTCACCAGCCCTTCTGGTCTCGCACCAGTTCCCACCACCCTAAAGCCTGGAGTTTTCTGCAGTTTTTCCTGCCCTTCTGCCCACTGCAACCAAGGACATTTCACTTCTCAGTCCTTCTTCCTCTCTGTGAGCCCAGCAACACATCCCCTTCAGAAATCACAGCCCTTCCCAGGAGATTTCTAGATACACAGCTCCTCATGCCCAGCCTTGGCTGTAAAGTTTTGGTGCAGTTTCTGAGGCAGGGACAAGGAGCAGAAAAGGCAACTACAGGCACAGAGACCCACAGGACCAAACTAGTCCAGAGGCTTAGCTGGAGTTCTGAGGGCCATGAGGCAGCTTCCAGGAAGGAACTTAATCCTTCTGACATCTTGAGACTTTCGTTGCTTAGACCCTCTCCATGGGAACTAGCTATTCCATGGCTCTAGGAAAAGACCCACAAGAACTTGGTCTTTCAAATAGTCACTGTTTTGGGCCAAGTTCACTGTAGCTGTCCTCCTTATATTGCTCCCAGGAATAGCAAACTCAGGGCAACAAAGACTTCCTTACTCCTACGTGTGCCCCGTGGCAAAATCTTATTCCTACAGCTCTCTGTGATACACAACAGCAACAGCTCTGGCAAGCTTGGTATAATGCCCCTTCATCAGAAGTTTCTTGAACATCAGCATGTGAACAGCCCTGCCCTGGAGCTTCTATTAAAATGACTTCTAAGGCAGGTAGTCATTAGAGGACCAGCTTGGCAAGCTGGGGGTCAGGCTAAGAATCGTAGAAGTAGTCAGGAACTTAATGATTTTCTGTTCCCATGGTCCTTCCAATTTGGGTTCTGAGGTCCTCTGGAGGCTCCATGGAAGTGCTTCTTGAATGGAGGACCATGGCCTGGCTTAGTTTGACCCCATGTTGATCCAAGCAGCTCTCTCTTTACTTATTTCCATACTGGGCTTCCTCTTAGGACATCAGTTGTAAAACCACTTATCTAGTCCAGTGCTCCCATTATACAGGGAAGGAAAGTGAGACCCAGAGATAAGCTTAAGTGACTCATTTAATATTACACAGCTGGTCATGACAGCTAAGATTAGACCTCGGGCTTCCTGACTCTCAATCCAGTTCTGTTTCCATGACAACAGGCTATAATTCTAATCCAGGCTCTACCAGAGTTGCCTGGTTACCTAAGTAACTTTTCACTATTGGCCCAAGTTCCCTTCTCGGAAAGAAAAACTAATACAGTCAACACCCTGTAGATATGCTAAAATGGTTATTCTGGATTCTGGAGGATGGAAGCTGAACCAAAGAAATGACCAAGGTGTGGCCTTGTTTTGAACATTGCTTTGTGATGTGCTCTGTGCCACTCTCCTACCTAGTCCTTTGCCTTCAGAGGCTGCCTTTGAGCATTTGTAATGGCAAGAAACCCCAAGCAGGGTCCCCTTAAGATTTGCTTAGGCTGACTGGTTAAAGGGGAGCAGACTGATTTTGTAACCCTGGTAGCTGAATTTCTAATCCAACTGTCTGATTCTCAGGATAGCTTGAGCACTGTTGAGAGGACCCAGGATTCCGAAGGCTCTTTCAAACTAGAGGATCCCACAGAGGTTACCCCAGGATTGAGCTTCTTTAACCCTGTCTGTGCTACTCCTAACAGCAAGGTAGGTAGGCCAAAGGCAGGTGCTTCCAACTGTATTAGCATCTTTCTCTGCATTAGCTATGACAAAGTGCAGTGGGAGAAAAAGGAGTAGAGGTATAATCAGCTTGCTGGGAAGTGGGAATTGGGCATAGGCCAGAGTCCTTTTTTTTTTCTTTTAAGAGAGCGATCTTGGGGACACCTCCTACTATAGCATGCTGAGTATTTGTAGCGGCAAGGCTGGGTAGAGCCTCTGCCCCTATCCAAGATCTCTTCATACCTGTCTCTGTCTTTCCTAGATCCTGAAAGAGATGTGTGATGTGGAGCAGGTGCTGTTAAAGAAGACAACTCCAGCTGCCTCCTCCTTTGGCCTCCTAGAATTGAAACATGTAGCAACAGAGTCCCAAGAAAATAAAGCTCCAGGGAAGAAAAAGAAACGAGCTCTAGCCAGCAATACCAGCTTCTTCTCGGGCTGCTCCCCTATTGAAGAAGAAGCCTATTGAAGTTGGACTTGTTATCTCTGCCCCAGTCTGGCTTGGGAGATGCTTTCAGGTTGCAGCCAGAAGGAGTTTGTTTTTAATGACTCCTCTGGATTTCAGGGTTCTTGCTATTGAAAAAAAGGGACAACATGTTACCAAAAGGGAGGAAATCTTTGTTGCATGTTGGCCCCTACTTTCCAGCCTCCAAGCCACAGACTATTGCTATCTCTTCTCCAGAAAGTTGCTAAGCCACCTGCTGAAGAAAGAACCAACTGACCTTCTTGATGACTCATCAAGAACCAGTCCTCAGTAAAATCTAGCTCTTTCTTAGTTGTGAGCAGGTAAGGCTGCCCACCTCCTCCCCACTGGGGATGAGGCTGAGGCTGTCTTATCTCTAGGTTGTCTCAGCTTAATGGCAGAAGTTAGCCAAGGCTGGTGGCCTGGCACCAATCTTTCATCCCACATCAGGAATGGTGGTGATACTGGGATATTTCCTGCTCTGACCATCTCCAGATTTTAAGTGTTTTAATAGTGCCCTCAATTGTCTTCCATGTTGCTGAGGTAAATGAAGTCTTTTAAAATGTTAATATTAAGTAAATAAATAAATCTTAGTCTAACTACTGTTTGGAAAGATCCTCTGTGCTAGAAGAAGAGATATTCCTGGGTTCCTTAGCCCCTGGAAATGCTATCAAGGAGAATCAGTGCAAGAACCCAAGCCTCACTACCTTGTAGCAACTAGGGCTTGAACCCAGGTCTACCTTACACCAAAGTTTTTTGTGTGACTCTAGAGTGGCAGTGGTAGCTGTTCTGAATGCCCTGCAGCCTCATTTCTTGGCATAGTATGGGTGTGGGACCACACTGCTGCCCAGTCCCAGGACAGCACAGTCCTGGCTGCCTGCTGTCTCCTTTGAAAGGGGAGAGGGGGGTGTTGTTTACTCCTTACTATGCATCAGGGTTCTCCATCTCTGCTTAAAGCTAAAACGAGGCCAACCCCGGCATGCCAAATAGACTGCTGACTGGTCTTGCGGCCTTTTGAGGAGCTTGCAAGCCCTGGGCTAACTATCAATGCGTTCTGAATCCCAGTATCCCCCCCCTACTACCACCACCTCACTAAAAGCTCCCAAAGCACCCCCCAGAACTGGACACATGAAATCCAGAACTCCTCTAGAATCCACCAGACCCCAAGTGAAGGAAACTGAAGGATAACCTGTCTAAAATGAGGCCTACAGGAGGACTAGGTGACCAGGCCGCCCTCTCTGGCCTCCTGCCAGCAAGCAGCCCTACTTCTCTTTGCATTTTAATGACAAGGGAGCAAGGGAGCCTCTTGCCTTTGCCAACTAGAGCCCCTGGATACAATGGGAAGGCTGAGGGAGGGGAGCCAGCTCTTGGCATAAGAGACCCAGTCTTCCTTCTCACTGTTCCAAATCCAGTACGTGTCGGGGGAGGGGTAAGCAAGTTTATCCCCAAATAAGATATTTTTTCCCACCAATGCTGTGTAAGCCTCCCAGGCTTTGAGCCACTGCATCAGTCAAAGGGTAAAGAGGGAAGGTTAGTCAAGCCAGCACCCCCCTAGCCCTCATCCCACCCAGAGAGAGCTCTGTACTTTAAGCTGGCTACAGCATGCTTGCCAGCCTTCTGCTGATGATATGTATAGTAACAGCATCTTTTGCACGTGTTCACGTTCCAAAGGCTTGTGACCCTAACACTATACTCTTCAAATGATTCCTGGAAAGAGACTTTAGATACCTTGAGGACAAGACAGCAGGAATGACACAAGTCTGCCTGCATCCTAAATGAACATCTCCTGTCTGGGGTGATGGGGGTAACGGGGGGCTTCTAGTGTCACCTAGGATTCATGAGGCCTGTGGTGACCCCTGGTCCAGAAACAGGGCGACCTGCTGCCCAGAGTTCAAGAAGTAGCTTGCAACCCTCTATCTTCTAGATGCACCTTACAGAAGTGGAAGTAGGATCCCAGGAGTGAAAGGAGGCTGATAAATCAAGGCCACCCTCCCAGGAAGCTTGAGGGAAATGCTAGACACACACTCTCTCTCTCTCTCTCTCTCACACACACACACACACACACACACACACACACACACACAGGCGAGCACACACACACTCCCCTTCTTCCCAGGGGGTTGGCTGGGCCCCTTCTCCTCACTGCCAAGTCGCAGAATTGTGTGGTCACCTCCCCCCAGCTTCCCGCCTGCTGGTGCCCTCAGCTGGTGCCCTCAGCCCTCGCCTCCCTGAGCCTGGACAAAGCCCCGGCAGTGACTGAGAGGGGAACAGGAGGAGGGACAAGAGAGATGGGGAGGGCCACACAAAGGAATTCCTCACGCCAAGCCCCTGACCGGCAGCGCAGCGAGTAAAGAAGCAGATCTGCTGTCCCTCCCCCTTCCTCCCTTATTCCCCCCCCCCGCCCCCACCCCCACCCCCGCCCACCCTACCCCCCACTCCCACAGGCTGGGCACTGGCCGTAGAGCAGCTGAAGTCCTTCGGACAGAACCCACACAGCCTCCTGTAGGTGGCAACAGTGCCACCTGTTTGACCAGTGGGGCTGAGCCAAGGACTAGAAGAGGGAGGAGGCAGACAACTTGAAGAGGAGCTGGGAAGCAGTGCAGTGCAGAGCAGAGAGCTGAGCAGAGCAGAGCTGCCGCTGAGACAAGGTGTGAGGGCTGGGGAAGGCTGGGGTGACAGGCGGGAATGGTGGGGCGGAGACCGGCTCCAACCGGCGGGGAGCGGGCCCAGGGATTGAGCAGCACCCCTGCTCAGCTCCCCTGATTGGGGTTTTCAGACTTCTCAGATCCTGACCCCATCTTACAGACAGCTCCTGGGAGGGAGGGAGGACTCTGGAAGGCAGTGTCTGGGATACAGAGACAAGACCTGAAGGGAGGCAGTAAGTGTGGATGGAGCCCAGAGCAGGCTACTAGAAGCTAGTCCCGGGATGGGAAGAAGCATCCCTTTAGGATGCTTTTTCCCTGGAAGGGTCTCAGGGGGGTTTCCCTCCCTCCAGCTACAGACCCCTCACCCCTCTGCTCCTTACCCTAATTCTCCTTTCCCAAGGCAAGCATGGGGTAAGGAGGGCAGTTTCGGGGCAGCCACACCCTCCCTCATTTCAGGGGCCCAGCCACCATGTACCCTCTAAGTCTCCACAGCCTTTATGGGGCCCAGATGACAAGGGGTCACGTCCCTCAGACCACACACACTTTGGGTGGATCCAGGGGCTCCTCTACACACTCAAAGTCCTCTAGAAACCCATTTGAACTGACAGTCACTAGTGCACACACACATACAAATGCTGACACGAATCGTGCACCCAGTCACACACCCAGCTTAGTTTGGGGATCAGTAAGCCACCTAGGTCCCCGCATGACCCAAAATTGCGAGGTCTAACAATCCCAGGCCACAACACAACCACAAACACACACACACACACACACACACATACACCTTTGACCAGTATTTGTTGTACTTTCACCCAAGCGATCTCAGAGGGTGGGGCCCCTACAGAGACTGGGTTCCTGGCTGGGGTGGCGGGGTGGAGGGGGGTGACTGGGCAGGATGACTGGGCAGGAAGGGACATGACTGTGGGGTGAAAGGGCTTGGATTTTCCAGGTGTGTGCGGGCAGGAAAAGGGTTCCTTCAGAAGGCTGGGAGTGACACAGGCAACCTGTGTCCCTCCAGTCTTTCTCTTACTGGCAGTACCTCCTAGCTCCTAGGAGGTAGAGACCTAGAGAATCTTTTAGCCAGGACTTTGTGGTGTGTGCAATCTCTGTATCCATATCAACTGGCCAACTAGCTGGGCCTTCCTTAGCCCCAGGTCAGAACCAGAACCTCTGCTTTAGGTGACTCTTGGTTCCTGGGGTGGAAGGCTTCCCACCATGGGGCTGCCTGAAGCTTGGCCAGATCTGTCTCAACTTGCTAAACTGAATTTGCCCCACCCTGGGCAGTTCCTCCTAAGTCCCCACCCTGGGCAAGCACTCTATCCCCAGAGCTGGATGGATGCTGTTAAATGGGGAGGAGTTGGAGAGGGTGGGTATGCATCCTGCCTGCAGAGACTGAATCTCCTGGCTGTCCCACTGACTTTTCAGGTATCCAGATTAAAGGGAAAGAGATTATCCCCCATTGCTCACATCCTTGACCAATCTGGCACTTTGGCCAGCCCCATGACCTCTGTTGCTGAGCAATGGCCCAGGTCTCTGCTGCACCTCTGAGCTCCTCAGATGCCCTGGGAGGGAGGATGGGATCCACCTCCTGCCAGAGTCCCTGATGGCTGAGTGTCCCTTCTCCCAGGCCCTCACCATGGCCGAGTCCCCCGGCTGCTGCTCCGTCTGGGCCCGCTGCCTCCACTGCCTGTATAGCTGCCACTGGAGGAAATGCCCCAAAGAGAGGATGCAAACCAGCAAGGTGGAGTAGGGATGGGGGGGGAGGGCACTGGAAGTCCAAGGCAGAAGCTGCCTGGAGGGGATAAGGAGGCCAAGTGTGCTCAGAGGCAGCTGGGGGGAAGGGGCTTTCTCTCCCCAGGAAGAAAATCTCTCTCTGCCTGTAGAGTAGAGCAGAGCAGAGCAGCCCAACGCCTGGCAGGAAGCCCCACTGAGCTGCCATCCGTTGGGGACTCTGAGCTGGAAGTGGGGATCCGCTGTGAGCTTCTCTCCTGCCCCTTTGCAGTGCGACTGTATCTGGTTTGGCCTGCTCTTCCTCACCTTTCTCCTCTCCCTGGGCTGGCTGTACATCGGGCTCATCCTTCTCAATGACCTGCACAACTTCAATGAGTGTGTCACGGACCCCCTCCTTCCTCAGCATACACGTTCCACTGTGCCCCACCTTGGGACCCCTGGGTGCTCAGTCATCCCCAGCCCTGCCTAGCTGTCCTGCTACCCAAAACCTCCTTAGAAAACTCTTCCATGAGGTCTCCCCGGCCCTTGGAGCCCCTGGCCCCTCATTCCCTTCTAGTCATCCTTCTAGACCCACCCCAACTCCCTTCAGGCCACTGTTAACAGCCCTCCCCCCACTCAGACACCTTCCTCTCCCTTCCCACAGATTCCTGTTCCACCACTGGGGACACTGGATGGACTGGTCCCTGGCATTTCTGCTGGTCATCTCTCTACTTGTCACATATGCATCACTGCTATTGGTGGGTCAGGAAGTGGCCCACATAACCCCCACCTCAGTCCTCCCTTCCCGTCAGCTTCACACCCCCACCCCCCGGCCACCGAGGGGAGGGGAGGGGTAAGAGGGCAGTCTGGGGTCTCAGTGACCCCTCTTGGCGCCTCATTACTCCCACCACCCTCTGCCTCCAGCTCCTGGCCCTGCTCCTGCGGCTCTGTGGCCAGCCTCTGCATCTGCACAGTGTCCACAAGGTAGAGTGGGGATGGGAGTGAGTGGAAAGAGGGGTCACTGGGCCCAGCACTTGGCCAGCTACTGGCTGAGCACCCCAGTATTCTACCCATGCACTCAAGCTCAGGACCTGAAGCCCAGGTTGTTGAGTAAAAGAAGGAACGTGGATGAGTCAGGGGAAAGAAATGGTCCTGTTTGCATATAGGGGGTGGAGGCAGCCCAGGGAGCCATGAGCCCAGGGTTGACAAAGAAGGCCCCATTCATCCCCGGTCCCCCAGATGCTGCTGCTGCTCATTATGCTTCTTGTGGCTGCTGGCCTTGTGGGACTGGACGTCCAATGGCAGCAGGAATGGCGTAGCTTACGTGTGTCACTGCAGGTGAGTGACTGATCTCCAATGCCTAGGTGGGAGCCTTGACCTGTGTCCAACTCCTGGACACATCTTGCCCCCCAGTCCCCAAGACTTCAAGGAGCTCTGAACTCAGGTCCCAGGAGGGGGAGGCAAGGACCACTAGAGAGAAGAGCCCTCCTCACCAGGTCTCATCCACAGGCCACAGCCCCATTCCTTCATATTGGAGCAGTTGCTGGCATCACCCTCCTGGCCTGGCCTGTGGCTGATACCTTCTACCGCATCCATCGAAGAGGTGCCAGCTCCGCTCCCCAACATCCCCTCACTGGCCGTCAATGCTTCTGCCTCCTGCTACCTGTCTTACTGCACCTGCACTCTGCTTTCTGCCCCCCCAGAGCTCACCCATTGCCCTTTCTCCATAGCCTGTCCCCCACACCCCCACAGGTCCCAAGATTCTGCTACTGTTCCTATTTTTTGGAGTTTCCCTGGCCGTCTACCTCGCCCCACTATGCATCTCTTCACCCTGTATCATGGAACCCAGAGACTTACCCCCCAAGCCTGGTCTGGTGGGACACCGAGGGGCCCCCATGGTGAGTGTGGGGTAGAATGCCGGTAGGGTGGGGAGGGTCTGTTCCTCCAGGCTCTGGGTTCCCAGGCTCCAACCCTTCTCTGCTACCTCCCCACCAATTCCCTTGCCCAGCTGGCCCCCGAGAACACCCTGATGTCCCTGCGGAAAACTGCCGAATGCGGAGCTGCTGTGTTTGAGACTGATGTGATGGTCAGGTGAGAGAAGCTGGGGGCAGAGGGACACAGTAGAGGAGCTCAGGAAGTGATGACCAGTCACAGAGCTCAGCCCCCTGACACCCCTTGTGCCCTCAGCTCTGACGGGATCCCCTTCCTCATGCATGATGAGCACCTGAGCCGGACCACAGATGTGGCTTCTGTGTTCCCAGCCCGAACCTCCTCTCACAGCAGTGACTTCTCCTGTGCTGAACTGAAGAAGCTCAATGCTGGGACCTGGTTCCTAGAGGTGAAGACAGCCTCATAGAAGAGGCAACCACCTGTAGGAGTGCATGGGGGAGAGTTCATTCATTGATAAGTATTTTCTGAGCCCTGTGCTGAGCAATAGGTATCCAGGCTCTGTCCACAAGTCTCTCCCTCCAAGGACAGAGCTGAGCCAACAGGCTATCAGAATAGGAAAACTAGAGTGATTACAGTATCTTTACCAAATAGAGAGGAGAGGGGAGTGCCTGGGTGGCCCAGTCAGTTAAGGGTCTGCCTTGGGCTCAGGTAATGACCTCGGGGCCCTGGGATGGAGCAGGTCAGGCTCTCAGCTCAGTGGAGAGTCTGCTTCTCTCTCTCCCTCTCTCACTCGTTCTCTCTCTCTCTCTCTCTCTCTCTTCCCCTCCCTCCCTCTCTCTCAAATGATTAAATAAACTCTTAAACAGAGAGGAGAGAGAGTAAAGCCAATGTTTGGCAAGGTGGATGTGGGAGAGGATCAGGAGTGATTTCACGGGAGAGAATGCCTGAGTAGCACATGCAGTAACAATGGTTTTTAAGATGGGCAAAGCAAGGACTGATAATTCTAGTCAGAAAGGGGCGTATGTCAAGCCCCAAAGGTACAAAGAAGTGTTTCCAGGGGAAAAATAAAAAACAGTGGCTCCGTGCAACTGGGAGATAAAATTCGTGGGAGTGGTAGGAGGTGAGACTGGCAAGAGGAGCAGAGGCTTGATCTCAGGGGGCTTTGAATGCCAGGCCCCCAAAGTGCAGGCTTCAATCCTGTAGGTAACAGAAATATTCATCAGGGTACTTTATTTTTTCAGTTCCTCTCTTCCTGATCCTAAAAGTAATATGTGTTTCTTATTAAAAAAATTAAACATTAAGGAAATAACCTGAACATAGAAAAGTCCCCCATAATCCAACTCCTCTGAGATATCCATTGCTAGCAGTTGGATACGTATGTATATATACATATATACATACACAGAGATGTACATGCCCATGTGCATTTTTCATTTTGCACAGATAGGATCACTTCATATTTCTTTTGCAGCTTGATTGGTTTTTCATTGAACTCTATGTACGGTGACATGTCAGGGCGATTAAGACCAAGGGATGTCTGGGTTTGACTCCTGGCTTCACCACCTACTAGCTGTGGGAGCCTGGGCAACAGAGTCTCTCTGTGCTTCATTTTCCTCATCTGTAAAATAGGCATAATTATAATAGTACTTACCTTGTAGGATCATTGAGATGATTAAATAAATTAAGGTGTTAGATAGTTTGCTTTCTCCATGTCAGTGATTAGGAGGTAAGGTCATTTGTTGATTAAGAGGGGTAGGAGAGGAGAGTGACAGAGGTTTGGAAGAGCCACTAGGAATGGAAAAAGGAGCAAAAGAAGAGCAAGTAAGAGGATGATTAAGTGGGGCACCTGGCTGGTTCAGTCGGTAGAGCATGTGACCCTCAACTCGAGATCATGAGTTCAAGCCCCATGTTGGGCATAGAGCCTTTTTTTTTTTTTTTAGTAAAGGGATGATAAAGTGGCGCTGAAGGTGAAAGAAGACTGTAGTGACAGTCAACATGATGTGCTCTTCCCCCCTAATTCTAGCGGTGGAGGAGGCAGATGATTATAGAATCGAATCGGAGTCTGGGATTTGGTGGGAAGGGGGAGTGCAGCATGCAGGGCAGGAATGGAATTGAGGGTGCTGTGGAAAAGTAATTCAAGCTGCAGCTGGACCAAGGGTAGCAGATGTAGGTGTGGCAGAAAGGGGCTGATGGACTGGGAGGAAACCAAGGGGCTAAGACCCCAGAGGTGTCTGTGAGACCAAAGAGAAAATGTAGTAGGAGAAAGGAAGTTAGGAAACTGGGAGGGAAGGAGGTTGGGGATCACAATGTAAGGTGTTAGATGGTCTGGAAAGGGCCACAGTTCAGAGAAAGAAAGACGCTGGCTCAGAGGTACACAGGAGCTGGGCACCAAGTAGGGGAAATGAGCCGAAATGGCAAGAATGGAGGAATGCTCTAAAGGCTTCTTCTGGTCTTGAAATAATTTTCCTGTTCTTGTAGAGGCAACCCTTCTGGGGGGCCAAGAGGCTGTCAGGCTCTGATCGGAAAGAGGCTGAGAACCAGACAGTACCAACATTGGAAGAGCTGCTGAAGGAAGCTGCAGTCCTTAACCTTTCCATCATGTTTGACTTGCGCCGCCCCCCGCGAAATCACTCATACCATGATACATTTGTGAACCAGACCTTGGAGACAGTGCTGAGTGCAAGGGTGCCCCAAGCTATGGTGATATTGCCAGGACCCCGAGTACTCCCTCTTACCCTTCTCCCCACCCTACCCCCTGCCTTCCCTAGGCTATGGTGATAATTTTGAGGCTGCCCCCTGCCCCAGGGCCCCACCCCAACTCATATACCCCATTCTGTGGTCACACCTCTCTGCCCCTGCCCCTATCCCTGGAATCCCCAAGCTCTCCTCAGCTTCATGCCCATCTTCCCTGAACCACAGGTCCTTTGGCTACCGGATGAAGATCGGGCTAACGTCCAACAACGGGCACCCAGAATGCGCCAGATATATGGACAGCAAGGAAGCAACAGAACTGAGAGGCCTCAGTTTCTCAACCTCCCCTACCAAGACCTGCCACTGTTGGATATCAAGTGAGTGCCAGAGGAAAGGAGCCAAGGGAATCCCATTAAACTTAATGGCAGGGGAGAGCCACCTCAGGGAGGGCAATGGCCATTCATTTATTCACACATACAACAAATACTTACCAATATGTTTAACACTTGCTATGCATCAGGCACTATTTATTGCAGGCTTTGGGAATACTAGTGAAAGAGAGAGATAATAAACTGAACAAATTATATGCATATTGGATAGTGATAAGTGATATGAAGATAATAAAACTGGGAGATGTAATAGAGCAATTAGAGTGAGGGCTAGAAAAGGGGCCACATTAGGAGAAGTAGTTAAAGAGGCGATGTCTGGGCTGAGACCTGACAGGTCACAAGGAGCTAATGATGAGAAGAGCTGCAAGGGGAAGGTGAGGCTGGGGAGGTCAGCAGGAGGCAAATTGGGTAGGACCTTGTCAGCCACAAGAATGATGTTAGGTTTCATTCTTCACCAAAGAGGTAAGTGCAAGAGAGGATGGATCCGGGGAGAGAGGTGAGAGAGTCCCAAATGTGAGCTGGGCCCCAGAAGCTGACCCAGCCAGTAAGTAAACAGGATGGACTGCAAAACATGCAGTTGCCAGGGTCTCTTATAAGGTCCCTGTTGCCAGATAGAAAAAGAAACATGGATTGAATGATAGCCCAGTGATCGCAAGTATTTCAAGGACCTTTTCCCAAGTTGTCACCATGGAGGGAGACATGACATTGGCTTTGGCCCTCACTTTAGTCTTGGCTAGTCAGCCTCAACTGCTGATCATGTTTCCAAAAGATATAAATTGGTAATGAATACACTGGCGATGAAATCGAGGTCCTGAAAAGCCTAAGTGCCCTAAGACGATGGACCAAATGTCCCAAGAGGAAACACAACAGGAATAGATGTAAAGACCTATATTTGCAGTCCAAAAGAAGCTCAATTGCACAAAGACAAGAGAGGAGATACTGGCATTCAGCAGGAACATGTGCAAAAAAGACCAGGGCTTTGATTGAATAGTGTGCATAATGAGTCATCAGTGGCATGTGACATTGCCAAAACTAGCCCAACCCTGGGCTGCCTGCATGCAGACGTCATGCCCAAAAGGTAGGGGGAGTTTTGCTGTACTCAAAGCTGGGCCAAGCCCACCTGGGAGATCATATTCAGATGCAAGACCCCATCCTTTGAAAGGAACACTGATAAATGGAACCAACATCAGCTCAGAAGAGGACTGGTGGTAAAGGGAATAATAAGCCAGGTCCCAAGCCCTGGTGGAAGGAATTGGGGCTGCTGGGCCTTGAGACAAGACAACTCAGGGACATGGGCACTTGTTCCTCAGACCCCTGAAGTGCTGTCATGGGACAGAGAAGAGAAACACACTCATGTGGCCCCTGATAGCCAAGCTAGGGTCCGTAGGTGGGATCCACTGGGAGACAAAGTTCAGCAATGCAAAAAAAGTTTAAAAAGTAGAACTGACAGTCCTTGGCAGCAACATCGTACATTGGAGCATGCACAGGGGCTGACTCCTGTGCCTCGAGCCCCGTGATTCTAGATGTTCCTTGTTTCCCACCTCCACAGGGCACTACACCAAGATAATGTCTCGGTGAACCTATTTGTAGTGAACAAGCCCTGGCTTTTTTCCCTGCTCTGGTGTGCAGGGGTGGATTCGGTCACCACCAATGACTGCCAGCTGCTGCAGCAGATGCGATACCCCGTCTGGATTATTGTAAGACCTCTGGGGCTGTCACCGCTTGTCTTCTTCCCCCAACCCCACCCCCAGTTCTCCTTGACCCCAACCATCTCTTCCTCATGCATTTCCCCCCACATACTACCTTTGGGGCTCTGGCCACCACCTAGAGGTGCCTTTTCCTATTCCCGTAGCCCCCTCAAACCTACCTAATGATGTGGATCATCACCAACTGCGTCTCCACCCTGTTGCTTCTGTGGACCTTCCTCCTCCAAGGGTGAGTGCTTCATGCCTCAGCTTTCTGGGTCTTCATTGTCCCCCGGGGTCCTGGCAATGGGACTGATTCAGACTCACATACGCTGCCTGGAGCTTGGGGTTTGGTCTGTTCGGTTCCTTTGTGGTTCTCGGGCCCTTCCTTATATGCCAAATTAGCCTGAGCCTGGGAAAGGCAGTTTGAGGGAACCTGGCATCAGAAGGTCATACCTGAAGCCGGTTGAACGCATAATGGGAAGCTTTTCTCCCTACAGGAGATGTAAGAAGGAGAGAGAGAAAACTGGTAAGAACTTTCTCCCTCCTCTCATTTGTCTCCTCCTCTAGCCTTCCCTTTGGTCACTCCCTATATGTCCTCCCCTCTCCCCACCCGCTGCTCTAGGCTTAGAAACAGCAGTGCTGCTGACCAGGATCAACAATTTCATAATGGAGTGAATGCCCAGCCCCAACCCCCCCCCCCCCACCAACCACAGTCTGAGGCCTGTCTGGATTGACTAACAGCAAGGAAGGGAGAGCGGCTGAGTGGGGATGGGGTGGGGTAAACTTTGCCAACAGAAGGTTTTGAACTATGAGGGTCCTCTGCACAGATGGTGGGCATGCTGCAAGCTTCCGTGGAATCTGCTCCCCTTAGGGTTTCGACCTGAGGTCGTTGGGAAGACAGTGAGTCATGGGAAGTTACTCCCAAAATGAAACTAGGATGGAGAAAGTGGGAAGGAGGTTGCCAAGATAACGTTTCAGACCTGTGTGCACGAGTTCTTGTGTAGAAGGCACAGGGTGTGTCAGGGATGGACCAGTTTGGATCAGTGACTGAAGGAGATGACAGAACAGCCTTTCCTGGAGAACGAAGATGATGGAGACACTAATTCCACTCCATTCGCTATCTCTTCTGACTCCCTGCAAATTTAACTGCTTTCCTGCCTAGATACTGGGGGCAAAAGAGCCCATGTAGCCATTTAATTCTGTGCCTATAGGTGGCTTTTTGCTGCGCACAGCCTTTTCTTCGAGACAGGCTGGTTATTGTATGTTGTTAATCTGTTCCTCAATGAATTTAACTCCTGATTGGTTGTGGTCTGATCTTTTCAGTGGTGGGGTTTGGTGGAGAATGCACCTTCTATCTCGGTTTTATGTGACATGACACTGAGGGGTGATCACGGGGAGATTCTTGGGCTGGAGGTGGGAAGACCACCTGGGACAATGAAGGGCTACAAGAGGGGAAGCAAGAGAACAGCCACCGCGGGGACAAGCTTGGGTGACTGAGGCACTCTGTGCAGAGTTGCGTTGTAGCTCCACCTTGTGGTCACCCGCCGCAAGAAGGAGGCCGCGTCAGTCGTCACCGTGACGTATGAATGCCACCTGTTTTCTGTGCCAGTTGGAGACCTGTGTCCTTGACTCTACACCCTGAGGGTATAATCCGATTTCGACAAGATTCTCACAAATTTTCGCGTCTATGAGCTGCTGCGCGCAGGCTCTGGTTCTCAGGCCCTCCTTCCCTTCGAGGAACAAGTTCCCCAGTATGTTTGTTGCTCGTGAGATCCTGGGCTAGAATAGTTAAAGTGACCAGTGAGGAGCTGACCTAGGATGGGGAGTCTGGTAGAAGGGGGAGGGAGGGGCCAAGGCAAAACCGGGGACCGGAGAGGGCTCAATGGCTGACTCTTCTGTTCCCTACCACACCAACGTTCACCCCGATTGGTGTCTCCACGCGAAGGGAAATCGGATTAAGACGCTGGCGAGGTCAGAAGGGTCGGTTCTCAATTCCTCCTCTCTCACCAGACTGGGACCCGGGGCAGCACTACCATTTCCAGACAAGACCCTACTGGATGGCAAGGCAGCCCCGGGAACTACAATTCCCAAGATGCCCCGACCACTTCCGGTCTCGGGATTGACGGAAGCGAGTTTGAATTTGTATTCCAGCCCCCTCCTCCTCCCAGGCCCGCCCCTTCCCTTCTCGCCGCCCGCCCCCTCCATGCATACACATACACATACGTACACAGGCGGTGGTCCGAGCCGACATACCTGGCCTGCAGCTGGCGCGGTGGGCTGGGGCACCGGCGCGCGAGGGGCTGGGAGGAAGCAGGCGCCCCGGGAGCCAATGCCGCGGCCGCTGTCTGGTCCCAGTCTCCTCGGGCGTCCACCCCGCCTTGTCGCGGGCAGGGCTCCTTCACACACTACCCTTTCAAGATGCATTTCCTTCGTTTTCCCTATTCCTGATCCGCCCCTCAATCTGACCGTCTGCCAGCCGCAGCTCGGAAGTGCCCAGACTGTCCGGTACCGCCAGGCTCTTACCTCTCAGCGTGTACCTCCACCCCGCACCCCTACTTTTCTGTCCCCTCCCAGGTGTCCAGCCCCGCAGCCCTGCAGCCTCTTCCTCCCCTCCTCTTCCAACCCAGTCCTGACAATCTCCAGACTGTCCAACCCCCTTGGCCTCAACTTCTCAGCTTCCAGGCTTTCAGCTGCAGTCCTGTAACCTCAGAGTCCAGACTCCGGGCCAGAGTGTCAGGACCTAGTCCCAGACCCTCACCCCTTACCCCTGGACCCTAGCCGTGAGTCCTCAGCCCTGACGCTGCCACCGCTTATCCTTACTGGCTTTCTAGGAGGACTGGACAGCTATGGCACACTTAACTTCTATGAGACCCTGGGCTGGAGACTGGGACTGACAAAAACTTGAGGGAGGAGGGCCTCAGAGAGCTGCTCATTGGGGTTGGGGTGCAGTTGCTCTCCGTTATTTTTAGCTGCTGACTCACAGCTCCTGGCATCCGGGTTTGGGGCTAGCAGGCTGGGCTAGGGGGCTATTAATAGAGCTGAGACACAGCCCCGACCCAGTTCAGTTTAGAAGCACAGGGATCAAGGAGCCTCCCTCTGTCACCATGCCCTGTGGAGATGTAGTGGACAAAGGCAGTGGCTGAACCAGGACCTCTCTGCCTACCAGTACCTCAGCCTGATATCTCTACCTTGGAACTCTTTAGAGAAGGCCCACGATAAGACTCCTAGGCACAGTTCTCCCCTCAGTTTGCCGTGGCTTGGGGTTCTGCCACAATGAACCTCCTGTTGTACTAGCTGAGAGTAAAGACAGGAGTCCTAAGTAGAACAGATATTGTGGCTACAGCCTTGGCGTGGTCTGGACCTACTCTTGGGCCAGAATACCAAGTTACTAGAAAGAAAAGCTGTGGGTTTCTGAGCCCCAAAGACCCTCTTAAGGATGAGGTGCTTCAGCATGGTCCTAAGAGAGGGGGCACTGAGCTGAGAATTTGCTAGCCTCAAACTCCACACAGTACTAGGAAACTGCTGAATTCTGTGTTTACCACCTGCTGATTTTCTTTTTATTTCTTTCCCTCTTGTAGGGCTCAGTCCCTACTTGCAGGGATCAGCAGACCTCAGGATCTCTCCCAACTCCATAGAGAAACCTAATTTAGGAAAGCCACTGAGAAACTTAGCACCACCAAGATATGAATGATCCTTTATATATCGGCATTTCTATGGAAATTTTTATTTCAATGGATAACGTAGGAATTCCCAGGGTGGCTCAGTCCATTAAGCGTCTGCCTTCCGGGATCCTGTGATCTAGCCCTGAGCCCCTGGGCTGGCTCCCTGCTCAGCGAGGAGTCTGTTTCTCCCTCTCCCTTTGCACCTCCCTGACTCCTCCCCGCCCCCTCCTCACTCCTTCTCATTCTCTCTCTCTCCCCCTCTCTCCCTCTCTCCAGTAAACAAAATATTTTTTAAAAAAAGTAGGAATTCCCTAATCCATACATCAGGAATGATGGGGAAACCTTAATCCTTTGCTGGACTAATCACTAAAACTATTCCCACCCACACCCAAATTGCTAGAATTCCTATTCACGAAGGATGCACACCCACAGCAATGTCCCCTTACTTGTAAACCAGAAACTGCCTTCAAGCGACCCAGATCTTCAGCTCTCAGGTGGAACCAGAGGGCTTTGGGACAAGGCTGATTGTTTCTCCACCCACAAAATCTGTCTGCTTTGTACACAGCTCTACCTTCAAGAATGAGCCCAGATTATCAGACAGCAGCAGGCCACCCTGCCCCAACCAGGTCATTTTGCAGAGAGATGGTGGATGGGATGAGAAATGGTCTCTCTGCTCCTCCCAAATCCCCTTGCCTTCTACTCCTTGGTGGCTTCAGTCTCTGCGCAGGCCGCCTGGTTGCCTAGCAACCACAGCCACCTGCAGGGGCGTGGGGCTGCTTTGGACCTGTAGGGGGCGCCTGTCTCCCTGGGGCCTCCGGCTGGAGCTCTAGCAGTCGCTCTAGCAGTCGCGAGGGTGTGCCAAGAGTCAAAGCATCTCAGGATTGACCGAGTCCTCCCAGCTTCACCAACACAGTCCAGTCTGAGTCTCTCTGGAGTGAGTGGGCTCACTATGATTCTAAAGAGATTTTACTCATATTTATTAAAAATGAAAAGAAATAAGAGAGAGGAAGGGAGAGAAGGAGAGAGAGTAAGAGGGAGAGAGCGAGGAAGCGAGAGAGAAGCAGTCAGTAGAAATGGGGCTTGGGGAAGGCATGTTTGACCCTCTCCATTCTCTCCAGGTTTAGCCATGCTTATGCCTCAATCAGAGTAGTTCAGAGGACCTGGGCTATAGGGGACTTTTTTCCTGAGCCACTTTTAGGATGTGGAAAAAAGAGTCTAGCACTCAGTGTTGTCAAGCTGCTGAGCATATAAAAGATTTCAAGCTCCTGGGTTACCAGCCTAGCCTAGACTTGGTCAAAAAGAAAGATATTAATTCCTTTGTTTGTTCAACAATAATAACTAACCCTAACCCGTTGTATACCAGGGAATGGGCAAAGTGTTTTACATTTAATCCTCACAAAAGACCCATGATTATTTCCATTTCACAAGTAAAGAAACTAAAGCTCAGAGAATATTCAAGGTCACACGACTAGTGACCGTGTTGGGTCTGACTGAGTGACCATTGTGTGCCAGGGTCTAAGGATATAGGTAACAAGACACCTCTCTGTCTTTTCACTACCTAATGAACCGCCTGTCAGGATCAAACTAAAAATGTCCTCTCCTTTGTGAAACTCCTCTTAAGTCCTCCCCCAACAAGTAGAGTTGATACCTTGCTTTTCTGAGCACCCCTCTGAAACAGCATTCTTCACAGGAATGGTAATGATCTGCTTCCACATTTCCATTTCTCTAACTCCATGACAGGGCTATTTACAGTGTTCACTATTCATCTCCCTCTAGGTGTCTAAGAGACACCTCAAACTCAACACGTCCAAATCTGTGCATCTGATCTTTTCCCCCAGAAAAGAATGGCCACTCCTAAAGCTGTCCTCATCTCAGTCCAGGGCAGTTTCACCTTTCCAGTTGCTCTGGCCAAAAAATCCTTGGAACCACACCTCATATCCATTCTGTCAGTAAATCTTAGTGACTTTCTTTTCAAAATACGGGTTCCTCTGAAACCTTTCATACGCTGAAATGGCAAAAAAAGCAATTACCATTAATGTATATGGAAAAAATTTTGAGCATTCCCAGACCCAAAAACATAACCTATCTTAGGCTTTTCTGATACCTTAGGGCACATCTTCCTAAGGAACACACAAAATAAATGACAAGAAAGCACAGATGCTCACAGACACAGCTCAAAGCTATGGTGACTTGATGCTGAGATGCTGAGTGGTGTTCCCCAGGAAAGAGCTTGGCCACTCTCTTGCTGCTGCCCTTGGTGCTTGCTGCCTCTATAGCTGCTCACTGCAAAACAAATGCTGAATGCTATTTTCACTTTTTTAATACCCTTTTTAATATAAAAGCAAAAATCCTCTTTGGATTTCCTTCAGTTAGTGGAAATAGGTACTGATGCAGGTCTTTCCTAAAAGCAGAGTGGTGGAGGTGCCTGGGTGGCTCAGTCAGTTAAGTATCTGCTTTTGGCTCAGGTCATGATCCCAGATCGAGTCCCGAGTTGGGCTTCCTGCTCAGCGGGGAGCCTGCTTCTCCCTCTCCCCCTGCCTGCCACTCCCCCTGCTTGTCTCTCTCTGTCAAATAAACAGATAAAATCTTAAAAAAAAAACAAAGGGGTGTAATGCAAACTTTTGAAAAGTGGAGGATACCTGTGCATCCAGAATCCAACCATTTCCTATCACTTCCAACGCAACCACCTTGGTCCATATCATCATCATCTTTCACAGGGATCACTGCAGAAGCATCCTAACTGGTCTCATTGCTTCCATCCCTGTCCTCTGTGATCTATTTCTCCACACAGAAGCCAGAGTGATCTTGCTAAACCCAAGTCAGATCATGTTAGTTCTCTGCACAAAATCCTTCAATGGCTCCCCATGTCTCTCAGGGTAAAGCCAAAATCCTTACAATGGCCTACTGGCCCCATACGACCTTATTCTCTACTAAACCTCTGATCTCATCTCCTGGTACTCTTCTCCTCCCTCATTATTCTCTGGCCACTTGCTCCTCCTTGCTGTTCCTTCGACAAGCCAGGGGTACTACTTACCCAGGACCTCTGCACTGGCTGTTCCCTTACGAGGTATGCTCTTCCATATGGCTCACTTCCTCACCTCCACTCAAGTCTTTGATCAAATGTCACCTTCTTAGTGGGGCCTACCCTGACCAACCTATTTAAGATGCCTCTATTCTAATTTCCAGTTTGCAATAAATATAGGGTATAGAGGAATGAAATAAATGACACCATGAGGGGGAAAAAGACAAATTCAGAAGGTGGGATAGTCAGCAAAACAACTGACTTGTACTCCTCAAAACATCAGTGTTGTTAATTAAAAAAAAAAAAAGATGAGAGACTTCTACTTCTGGACCCAGCTTGAGTAGATAAACTTCTCCCTTCTTGCTAACTACAGCTAAGATTCTGGACATTATATATAAAACAAATGTAAGAAGACTCTGAAAGGAGGAAAGAGTAGAGTAGACTTATTAGGAACCCCAGTGACCTGAACTCAAGGTGGTGAGTTCCCTAGGTTTTCTTGTTGCCTCATATATCACAGACTGATGCTGGAGAAGCCAGCAACCTGGAAATGCCAATGGGCACAGACCAAAAAGCCTCAATAAAAACCTGCTTTCTCGGGATCCCTGGGTGGCGCAGCGGTTTGGCGCCTGCCTTTGGCCCAGGGCGCGATCCTGGAAACCCCGGATCGAATCCCACGTCAGGCTCCCGGTGCATGGAGCCTGCTTCTCCCTCTGCCTATGTCTCTGCCTCTCTCTCTCTCTCTCTCTATGTGACTATCATAAATAAATAAAATTAAAAAACAAAAAACAAAAAACAAAAAAAAACCTGCTTTCTTGGGCAGCCTGGTTGGCTCAGTGGTTTAGCGCCGCCTTCAGCCCAGGGTGTGATCCTGGAGACCGAGGATTGAGTCCCACGTCAGGCTGCCTGCATGGAATGGAGCCTGCTTCTCCCTCTGCCTGTGTCTGTCTGTCTGTCTGTCTCTCTCATGAATAAATAAAATCTTAAAAAGAAAAAGCCTGCTCTCTCTAGCCAAAAGACCAGGAAATGGGGAGCTCAGCCGTGAACTGGAAATAACCACTCTACTGTAACCAAACATCACGGAAAAGAACTGCAGCCTCACCCATGCCAGTAAAGTCCAAATAGAAACCCAGACTTCTACTTTTACTAGGCTTCCCCAACATTCTCCAGGGTGGTGTCAGAAAAGGCTGAATAGGGAGCCTGGACTTCCATCTCCCCAGAGTAACATGGCTTCATCTCCCTACTGGATGATATCAGAGTGTCAGAGGAAGCCTAGTGTAGTCAGGACTTTTGCTGCTGTGCTCTCTCTCCTCCCCTCCCAGTCCACTGCTCTACCATCCTTGCCCCTACCTGTACCCCCACCCATGGTCAGTGGAAGCCATCTGGGGAGCAGGAAAGATATACTTCAACCCCTCCCAGTCAGAGAGGTATCTGTGGAGGTCTAGTGGGGAGTGGAAATTTCCAGCAGCAAGGAGGAGCTTCTGTCTCCATTATCAACTAACACCACTGGGGGAACTTGAACTTCTGTCCCTACCTGACAGTAACCAGGCAGTGGCCCCTTCCATTGATGTCAGAAGTGTCAGAAGAAGCCTACCAAAAACAAGATTTAAATAAGAGCCAGAGTCTCATAACATAATATCCAAAAATGTGTAGGATGTAATAAAAAATAACTCATCATACTAGGAAACAGGACACCCTCAACTTGAATGAGAAATAATCCACAGGTGCCAATACCAAGATGAAAAACAGCTTCAACAATCTGACAAGGATTCTAAAGTGGCCAACATAAAAAATGCTTCAATGAGCAATTACAAACAAGGTTGAAACAAATTAAAAAAAAAGTCTTAGCAAAAAAATAGGAGATACAATCAAGAATCACATTGAAATTTTAGAATCAAAGAATACAATAACCAAACCCAAAAAATCAGTGGAAGGACTTATCAACAGGATGGATAGGACAGAGGAAAGAATCAGCAAATTTGAAAATAGAACTTTAGAAATTACCCACTCTGGGGGCGCCTGGGTGGCTCAGTTGGTTAAGCGTCCAACTCTTGATTTCAGCTCAGGTAGTGATCTCAAAGTCATAAGATCATGCCACAGTGGGCTCTGTGCTCAGTGGGGAGTCTGCTTGAGATTCTCTCCCTCTCCCTCTACCCCTCCTGGCCCCATGCTCTCATTCTCTCTCTCTCTTTCTCTCTCTCTCTCTCTCAGTTAAATAAACCTTTTTTTTTTAAAAAAAAGAAATTACCCAATCTGAACAACAATGGGAGAATCGGATTTTTAAAAAATGAATGGTGCTTCATAGACATATGGTAACTATCCCCTAAGACATAACGTTTGTGTCATTGGAGCCCAAGAATGAGAAGAGAAAGAAGGTGGAGGCCAAAAGGGGCCTCAAGAAATAATGGCTGAAAATCTCCCAAATTTGGCAAAAGATAAAACCCATAAATTAAAGAAGCTGAACAAAGCCCAAACTAGATAAACCCAAAGAAACCCATGCCAAGATACATCATAACCCAACTTTTGAAAACAAGACAGAGAAAATCTTGAAAACAGCAAGAGAGAAACAACACCTGACTTACAGAGGAAAAACAATTCAAATGTGGGTGGATCTTTCATCAGAAACCATGAAGGCCAGAAGAAAGTGGCACAACATATTTCAAGTGTTGAAAGAAAAGAACTGTCAACCCCAAATGCTTTACCTAGCAATACCTTTTGGAAATAAGGGGGAAGTCAAGTTACCCTCAGAAAAAGGGAAGCTAAGAGATAGATTACATCACCAGCAGACCCACCCTAAAAATATAGTTAAAGGCAATTTTCAAAACAGAAAGAAAATGATAAAAGAAGAAATCGTCGAACGTCGGGAAAGAAGAAAGAATTTAATGAGTAAAAATGGAAGTACACACAATAGACTTTCCTTCTCTTAAGGTGTCTGAATTATGTTTGATACTTGAAGCAATAAATATAACATTGATGTGGAGCTCAATATATGCAGAGGAAATATTTAAGATAACCATACAATACTATAGTATAAATGGAACATGGTAAAGGTATTTAAAGGGAGGTGAGGTTTCTATACTTCCCTCAGCCTGATAAAATGTTGACAAGTAGATCTCTGTCATGAAAAAATAATTCTGTATCTTTGTTGCAGCAGTTGTTACAGCCATCTCCACATGTGGTAAAATGGCTTAGAACTATACCCACATTGTGCCAATGTCAATTTCCTCGTTTTGATATTGTACTATAATTATGTAAGATGTAATCATTGAGGGAAAACTGGGCGAAGGGTACATAGGCCCCCTCTGTACTATGCAACTTCCTTGTAAATCTGTAATAATTTTTAGAGAGTGGGTTTTTTTTAAAAGATTGGAGCTGTTCTAGATATTTTTAAATATTTTATTTATTGACACCTAACTCTGGGAAAAGAACAAGGGGTAGTGGAAAGGGAGGTGGGCAGGGGGTTAGGGTGACTGGGTGATGGGCATTGAGGGGGGCACTTGGCGGGATGAGCACTGGGTGTTATGCTATCTGTTGGCAAATTGAACTCCAATAAAAAATTTTATTTATTTATTCATGAGACACACACACACACACAGAGAGAGAGAGAGAGAGAGAGAGGCAGAGACACAGGCAGAGGGAGAAGCAGGCTCCATGCAGGGAGCCTGATGTGGGACTCGATCCCAGATTCTGGGATCACGCCCTGAGCTGAAGGCAGATGCTCAACTGCTGAGCCACCCAGGCGTCCCTGTTCTAGATTAAAAGTGGTTAAAGATACAAAGGCAATAGGGGAGCCTTGATTAGATTCTGATGTTAAACTATAAAAGGCAAATTTGGAGAAATTTGAATATAGACTAGACATTAGATGCTATTGGATGATATGAAATTATTGCTAATTTTCTTAGATGCCATAATAATACTGTGGTCATGTAGGAGAATACAAGATGTATGCTGAAGTATTAGGGGAGAAGTGTGATGAAATCTGTAACACATTCGAATGGTTCAGAAAACAATGTAGCTACATGATAGATGATAGAGCAAATATAACAAGGCAGTAACAGTTGCTGAGTCTATGAGAAAGACATATTGATGCTCATTGTACTATTCTGTCAACATTTCCATATGTTTGTGAATTTTCATTTTTAAAAAAAGTTGGAAAAGAAGTTGGAAAGAATATGTGGAGGATATATGATAAAGCAAGTATAGCAAAATATTAATGAGAATCCAGGTGGTGTTTGTTCCCTGTAAGATTCTTTCAATTTTCTGTATGTTTGATAATTTTTGTATTAAAATGTAGAGGTAAAAAACTTGAAGAAAGATGATCACAACCCGGCATCCTCCTCTAGCATTCCCAACACCCTCTTCTCTGATTGACTTTTCTTTTTTCCCCACAGCACCTTATATATTATATAATTCTCTTATTTATTATGCTGGGTTTTGTCTATATCCTCTCACTAGAATGTAAGCTCCCCATGGGCAGGGATTTATTGTTTTGTTCTGTTTGTTGCTATATCCCCAAATCCTAGAACAGTGTCTGCACATAGCAAGTGTTAGTTAGATAAATGTTTATTGAATTAAGAATGAACTTCTGTATCTCTCGGACCTAGGCTGAGGTCTTGCATAGAGTAGGTGTGCAATGAATGTTTGTTGAATTGAACTGAGATCTACAGCCTACGGGAGAACTTAGAATAGAGCTGTTGTACCAGGGTGGTTCAGAGTATGGATTCTTGAATCAAATAGCCAGGTTCTGCATCCTGATTCTGTCACTTCCAGCTGTATTAACATCTCTGAGCCCCAATTTCTTGATTAGTGAAATTAAGATAAGGATAGTAACACCTTGGTAGGGGGTTCGTTTGAATGTAAAGCACTTAGGACTTTGTAAAGACTCAATAGTTGGTAGCTAGGGACAAAAGAAGAACATCAAAAAGAGATAGTTTTCCCTGCATATCACCTTCCTCCAACCCCCAACAGGCTGAGCCAGGGAGGCTAAGGAGATGTCCTCAGACAGGAATTCCTAAGTTCTTCTCCAGGCCCCCTGGAACAGTTTCTCTAAGTTCAGATCTCTTCTTACCTTTCCTTCTGCCCTGGACTCTTCTTTCCTCTTGGCATCCTAAAGCTCTTTCTCCCATCATAACCATGCAGGAGTACGGGGAAAGAGACAGGAGCCTCTGGGCCGGGGACAAGAGCTCAGAGCTTTCCTTTCCTCCTCCTGTTCTAGGCTTGAGTCCCTCACTAGTGATGGAAGCAGGTCAAGTGTGAGATTGCGGTCATTTCAGGCCTAGAGGTTGAGAGAACAATAGTCCCAAGGAAGAGGCACTGACAGGAGAGTAGCCACATATGCTGCCCTCTTCCGTGGTCCCCTGTTAAGAAAGATCACCTTCCTTGCCCTGCTCCAACATCCCTTTGGTCTGTTCTGCTGCTTCAAGTCTTTACTTCTGCTAGCCCCAGCTCAGAGCAAGCCCAGGGACCCATTGACTATCTCCCTGCAACTCCCTCTTGGAAGTGGGGTGGGGTGGAGTGGGCGGAGGACGGGTTGGAATTGGAGATGTGGGGGCACTAGATCAGGGGCTGAGCTCCCCCGTGGCCCAAATCCCCCGTCCCTGCTTTAGGGTCGGCCGTACCCCAGATGTCTGGGGAGCTGGGGCTGAGCCTGGGGTCGCCACTGCCTCTGTTCCTTTAAGGAGCCGCTGTTTAGCATTCCTGCCGCTGCCGCTGCCGCTGCCTGACTCTGCACGCTGATTGGCTGGAATCAACTGAGAAGGGAGCCAGGGAGAGATGCTCTTGACTCCACTCAGATCCATCCTGGGGACCAGTGCAGGAGCGGTCCTCTCAGCACCCAGCCTCTGCCCAGGCTCCCGCTTCTTCTTTGCCGCTGGGCCTCGGCCCAGGAGCCACGACGGGCGACACGGAGCCGCCAGTGCTGGAGGGGGAGCCGTGGGTGCGGGGCAGCGTGGGGGCAGAAGCCCCGGGACGCCCGCCCGGCCCCAGGCCCCGCTCCGCCCGAGCGCCCCCACGGGTGCCCCCTCCTTCCTGGTCCGAGCAGTGTGAGTGTGCCCGGGAGTCCGGCGGCGGCGGCGGCGGCGGCGGCGGCGGCGGTGTGGAAACCGGCGTGGGCTGGGGTGTCCGGGCGGCGGGGGGCAGTGCCATGCACAAGCACCAGCACTGCTGTAAATGCCCCGAGTGCTATGAGGTGACCCGCCTGGCTGCCCTGCGGCGCCTCGAGCCTCCTGGCTATGGGGACTGGCAGGTGCCCGACCCCTACGGGCCAGGTGGGGGCAATGGAACCAGCGCGGGCTATGGGGGCTACAGCTCGCAGACCCTGCCTTCACAGGCGGGGGCTACCCCCACCCCCCGCACCAAGGCCAAGCTCATCCCCACTGGTCGGGATGTGGGGCCAGTGCCCCCTAAGCCAGTCCCAGGCAAGAGCACACCCAAACTCAACGGAAGTGGCCCCAGCTGGTGGCCCGAGTGCACCTGTACCAACCGGGACTGGTATGAGCAGGTATGGACCAGCAGTGCGGAGGGGGGGGCGGGGGGGATGGTGGGGTAACCCAGGGGAGGCTGGAGAGTGGGGGCCTAGAGGCCTGGGGGTGCAGCAGGGATTCCTGGAGGCTTCAAGCCAGTGGACTCCGAGCCCTAGCATTTCACCTGAGCTAAGAGAGGCGGTTGGAAATGTGTGCTTCTGTGTGTGTGTCTGTTTGGGGGTCTCCATTTGGAGGGGATTGGGAGGAGCTGTGTGTGTCAGGAGGTGAAGGTATGGCGGAGGGGTACATTTTCCTGTGAGGGGGACTGGGTTTGTCTCAGTGCGGAGGTTTAGTAGCGTCTCTGTGTCTGACAGGGGGCGGGAGGTTTTGCGGGGGCTGTGTATGGTGTGTGCTTCCATGGGGGGGAGGAGGGGGCATGGTGCTCTGCGTAGGGGGGACATATGTGTGTATGTATGTTAAGGTGTGTGGAGGAAGGCAATGGAGCTCCTGTGAATCTATGTAGAGGAGCCCATGTTCCCAGCTGGTTGAGCTTTATCCTTCAGTGCCATGAGTCCTTTTCTGTCCCAGTCCCTTTGTGTGTGAATGTGCACATGGACATGTGGGGATGTCTCTCTGAATGTGGAGGTGTCTCTCTGTAGATGAGGCTGCAGGGACAGCTGTGTTTGCCTGTGTGTGTAGCTACATGTATATGTGTGTGAGCATGTAGCTTAAGTGTGTGCATGCATGTGCCTGTGTGTGTGTGTGTGTGTGTGTGTGGTGTCCCTGGTGAGAGGCTCTTGACAGGCAAAGGAGGGGAGGGAGAGGAGGCAAGAGACACGTCCCAAACAAGGCTGAGAGGCTGCTGAGAAGGACGGACTCTTTTGTCCAAGCAGCTCTGAAGTGTGTGTGCTGGGGGGGCCCAAAGGTAGGGGGTGGGGGGACTAAAGCAAGCTTCTTCGCTCTAGAGCAAGCATGGTGCCTGGAGCCAAGAAGGGGCAGCTGCCCTGGTGCAAGACTGGCCCCAGCGGGGCATGTCCCCCTTGGGTACCTCCAGATGTGAGAGAACTTGGCCCCCAAGCCCTGACTTGGCACAGTTTGGGAACCCCTTGGGTGCTGGGCACAACTCCGGCTTCCACTCCCAGTCTAAACTGCCAGCTTAGAAAATGGAAGGAGCATCTGTGGGAGAAGCAGCAAAATGGAGGCTGGGCCGGCAGAGCCAGGTCCTTGGCATGCATAGCGGAGGGCCTGTCTGGTTATTTGGCTCTGCAGCCCCCAGGTTAGGGAGAGAGGAGACAGAGGCTTTGCTGTCGAGGGCAGGTGCTGCCTGCCCCAAGCTGGTGACCGTTCTGTCCGCCTCTGTCCTCCTCTGGGAATAGAATGTGCTCTCACTCAGAAGCAAAGGTGGGGACTTCCTAGGGAGAGGAGTCCTCAGTTCCTCAGTTCTGGTCTTTTGTCTGTCCACACTTACTGCTTCCCTTTTCCCTTACCTTGGCTCTTTGCCCTCTCTAGTGAGTCCCCCTCATTCTTTTTTCCTGTATCCTGGGGCCCTACCCTTGCAAACACTCCCTCATGCTTATCCTGCTCAACTGGCAGATAGGTGCCAGTCCCAAGGCTGGGCCAGTTGGTCAAGGTTTCTTTGCCAGGGATGATCCCCAGATGGCTCCTGGTCCTGGGAGCGGGGTCCCTGAGCAGGGCAGTGGGAGGCTGGAGCCTCTGGTTCTCACTGGAGCTGGGCTTGAAGCATGGCTTATCACATGTGGGCACACATGGTACCCCAGATGCACAGAAGGGCTGTATGGGTGTCCTTTTGCCTGTGTGTCTGTTGCATCTTACTCCAGGCAGCTGTTTTGGTTTGGGAGCTCTGAAAAGCCATGGGTTCTTCCTCCTGGGATCAGGAACCAGAGTGGGGCTGCAGCTGGAGTCCTCCCACCACCTCCCAGGGCTGCAGGGCATAAAGTACAGGGGGCAGGCCCTGCAAAGGCGGAGGCATGACTAGCCAATACTACCCGTGCCCTCTCTGTTTTCCCAAGCCAAAGCTACAATGGAGTGGGGAGCAGAGCAGGACACACGAAGGAGCCCCCACCCTAGGTTTGCAGCTCCCTTCAGAGGAGGACACCAGGGGTTGGAAAAGGGGTAACACAGCCAGAGGAAGATGGAGGAGGGGTGCTGGGTTACCCGGGGAGAGAGGCAAGGAAGTTCCTCCATTCTCGGGGATGAGAGTGGGAGCCAGGGAGCAGTTACTACTTGTCTGTCCAGAATCACATTTTCTCTTGACAATGGTCACAAGTTATATCTTGTCTGGGAGACCAGTTCGGTGGGTTGGTCAGAAC
Source organism: Canis lupus baileyi (assembly GCF_048164855.1). NCBI lineage: Eukaryota > Metazoa > Chordata > Mammalia > Carnivora > Canidae > Canis > Canis lupus. The sequence continues at coordinate 69,694,641 of NC_132876.1, read as the reverse complement.
AATGCTTGTTTCCATCTCCTTCCCCTCACTTCTCCCATGGCTACTATATATTGAAGGCCATGGGCTCTGCTGCCAGTCAGTCCACAGGTTATCAGCTTCTCCCTCCTGGGGAACTGTGTCCACTCTGCTCCTATCCCACCCCTGACTTTGCCTCTGACTCCCACCCAGATCCTACCCTGGCTTTTTCTGCTGGGAAACACAAAGGGTTCAAGATCAAAAACCTCTTGGTATGAAGCGGGTTCGGACTTTGACTCCTTCCACCCATTTGAAGAATTGGGTTCCTGGGGACACAGAGGAGATATAGAATGAGGGTTCCTGGGGTATTCTGAAGGGTACAATTTTCCATTTCCTGGGATTTCTGCTAGGGAAGGGGATGAGTGGCCAAAACATCAGTGGCCTTGGCAGCTTGATTTAATCAAAAGAATACCTGGAGATCCAGGTTCTAGCCCCTGCTCTGCCACTAACTCCCAGTGCGCTCTGAGGTACAACCTGTGTCCTCCCTAGGCCTCGGTGTCACCATCTGTCACATGAGGGAGGTTGGACAAGATGGTGTCTGCTGTCCTACCAGTTCTAACACAGTGGGAGTCTCTGATCCCTAAGTCAGGGAAAGCTACAGTTCACAAGGGGAATAGGTCCCTCCATCAAGGCCACTGGGTGTTCCCATGGATGCTAGGTGTGGCATGGTTTGCCTACTGTGTTCCATTTCCGACACTCCCCTTAAGCCAGTGCTGCAACCCTCCTAGTGAACTCCAAGGCCCTGGAGCTCAGCCTTTCAGTGAGTGCACCACTGGCTGGCTCAGTCCCAGACAATTGATCTGGGCTAAATGGGTTTGGCCTGATATGGCTGGAAGTGAGGGAGGGGTGTGGCCTCCTCAGAATCAGCCTGTCCCCATCTGTGGCCAAGAGGTGTCCTGGGGTCAATTCAGGCTCCCACTCTTTGGGGGTGTGGAGGAGGAGCAGGTTGACCAGGGGGCAGATGGGTGGGGATGGGGGCAGGAAGAACTCAGGGAACTGCCTGTGTCTCCCCCTAGGTGAATGGCAGTGATGGCATGTTCAAGTATGAGGAAATAGTACTTGAGCGGGTGAGTCTGCCAGTGGGTCAGGATGCAAGGGAGAGGGGAGGGTTCAGACCAGGAAACAGAAGGGCCCTGAGCCTCAGCTTCAGGACTCATGGTGGGGGACTTGCATTGAGAGGATGGGGAAACAGTGGCCCTCAGAAGTTGCATACTGCATCAATCAACCAAACAACTAATGAATATTAATTGACCTTGCTTGCTGAGGCCTAGGAAATTGGGGAAGGGATGGCTTTGCTGAGGCCTCTATGCCAGACTGTGAGCACAGCCTGGGAAGCTGTGTGCCAGCTCCCTCTGAGGCCTGGAGCACAAGCTCCGGAGGGTTGGGGGAAGTGGGGAAATCAAGAACCCTCCCTCATGCCCTCTGAGTGAGCAGACTGTGCCCCTCTGCCCCCTTCTGCAGGGCAATTCTGGCCTTGGCTTCAGCATTGCAGGTGGCATCGACAACCCCCATGTCCCTGATGACCCTGGCATCTTTATTACCAAGATCATCCCTGGTGGAGCAGCTGCCATGGACGGGAGGCTGGGGTGAGGTGGCTTGAAAGCAGGGCCCTGGGGGCGGGGGGGGGGAGGAGGGTAGTGGGGGCAGGATGGAGATGAGAGGAAGAGGGCTGCCAGGCAGGATGACCCTTTCATTAGATCTCAGAGGGGGCAGGGGAGGGGCAGGAAGGGAAGGAAGAAGAGGTGGTGGGAGAGGGGGTGGAGGAGCAGTGGCAGGGTGTCATGCCTCTTGGGCTTCCTCTGCAGGGTGAATGACTGTGTGCTGAGGGTGAATGAGGTGGACGTATCAGAGGTGGTGCACAGCCGGGCCGTGGAGGCGCTGAAGGAGGCGGGCCCTGTGGTGCGGTTGGTGGTGCGGAGGAGACAGCCCCCACCTGAGACCATCATGGAGGTCAACCTGCTTAAAGGGCCCAAAGGTGTGGCCCTCTGGGTTCCTGTACTCTGGCCAGAGGCCCCTGGTTGACGTTGTAGCAAATGGAAGGGGACAGCCTTACTCCTTGCCTGACTCCCTGTTCTGGCTCATAGACTTCTTTCTTGACTTCACATCTCATTCATCTTTACTGACCTGGGGATGGCAGCCTAGTGTTTGGGATTCCTGGGGAGGGAAAGCTCCTTCAGGGGGTTGGGGGGGTGCCAGTGGGTTGCCTGCAGTGGGGAGATGGGTCTGGGATTGACTGAGCACTCTAACTTCTCCTTGTGGCCCTCTCCCACTCCCTTCGGGCCCCCAACCAGGCCTGGGTTTCAGCATTGCTGGGGGGATTGGCAACCAGCACATCCCAGGAGACAACAGCATCTATATCACCAAGATCATCGAGGGGGGTGCTGCTCAGAAGGATGGACGCCTACAGATCGGGGATCGGCTGCTGGCGGTGAGACAGCCTTTGGGGATGCCCAAATGGTAGGGTAGGGTGGGGAGGTGGGGCTCTAGTAGCCTCACACTCCACCTGAACCTCACTCAGGAATCAGCATTGTGGGGAATTTCAAGAGCATCATCTGGGTTGTGTGTACTCAGATACCAAGGCCCTAGTTCTTTTCGTGGATGGCACTCCCTCACCTGCTCTACTGCTGTCTTTTGCTTCTTCACCTCTCATAGCACCATACTGGGCCTCTGGTAGAAAGAGTACTTTGGAATTTCAGTGACAGGGTACCCTTCAGGGTTCCCTGGAGAGGCCCTCCCTTCTCCCAAGTGTCAGCCCTAAGGCCTTACCTCTTCTAGGTGAACAACACCAATCTGCAGGATGTGAGGCATGAGGAAGCGGTGGCTTCACTGAAGAACACATCTGATATGGTCTACCTGAAGGTGGCCAAGCCAGGCAGCCTCCACCTCAACGACATGTATGCACCCCCTGACTACGCCAGCAGTACGTACCCATCCACCCTGTCCCTAGCCTTGAAACCCCTGCCCCCTGGTTTCTGGAGGGGAAAGAATTAAAATGCCCTGTTCAGAGAGAGAGAGAGAGAGAAGAGGACTAATGCTCAGGAGAACTGATCCAGATCCCAGCTCCATCCCTTATAGCTGGGTGCCCTTGGATGAGTCCCTTTCACCTGTCTTTAGTTTCTTCTTTGGCAAAAAGGAGCTAATGATATATGTGCTACCTTCCTCATAGGACAGCTGCAAGGATCAAATGAGATCATGGACAAGAAAGCCCTTGGAAAACTGTATTAGGCTATAGAGATGTGAAGGATTATTATTAGTCACACCTCTAGTCATGCCTTTCTTTGTAGACTGCTTGACTTTAGCTCTTTCTAAGACTCACAGGAGTGAGCCCAGGATTCAGAAAGGGACTGTGGAGGAAGAACCTGGGGGGGGGGGGGGGCAGGGTAGTGAGAAGGGAGGAGAGTCCTGAGGAATCCGCATCCCTTGGTGGCTTTTGCATCCCAGGTGGGGTGTTGGAGCACAGTCCTTGATGGGGATCAGATCAGGTAGGGACCTCCAGGGAATGGTCTTTGAACTTTCTCTCCCTTCCTTGATTCCAGCTTTTACTACCTTGGCTGACAACCACATAAGCCATAATTCCAGCCTGGGTTATCTTGGGGCTGTGGAGAGCAAGGTCAGCTACCCTACTCCTCCTCAGGTTCCCCCTGCCCGCTACTCTCCTATCCCTAGGCACCTGCTGGCTGAGGAGGACTTCACCAGGTAAGACCGCCCCCCTACACACACCTTTATCCCACCTAGGGATGAGGACGATAGGAATTCGTTTCTAGCTAGCCACTGGTCTCTTTGTAGTATGGCTTTGAAGAGGATTAAGCCCTCATCACTTCTCTCTGGGGTCTGAGGCCCTCTCCCAGCCCTTAGGGCCCTGAGGAGGGCCAGAGATAGCTGCATGGACAAGTTCTACTATCAGGGGGAGTGCCAAGTGTGTGGCCCCGACCCGAAAGTACAGAGAAAAGGTGGGGTGGAGCGTTTAGGGGGCCGAGAAGGTGGAAGCTGCCGGGTGGGGGGCGGTTTCCTTCCCGGAGACAGTGGCTGTCCCTCTGCTGCCCTCGTTCTAAATTAGAGGGAAAAAAAGCTGTTGAGCCGGTGGGGTTGTCAGGACGCTGGGAGGCTGGCAGGCCCGGTGGCCTCCCAGGGAAAGGCCCCGCCCCACTCTGGCGGCGGCCGCTTCGGCGGGGCGGCCGCGGCCGTGGAACTGGTCTGGCCGGCCGGGGTTCTGGGGGACAGGTTTGCTGCGGGGTGGGGCCTGGTAGGCTGCTGGGTAGGCTGCAGTGGAGCCGGAAGGGTAGGCGGACGGAGGGGAGAGCTGGAGGAGCCATGGAGGGGGCATGCAAGTTCTCCGGTCCCAGCTTGGCCCTGGGCTTAGGCTCGGCCTCGGCCTGGAGGAGGGCTTCACAGAGGTGGGCTTGGCCGCTCCGCTCCCTGCGGCCTGGAGGGGATGCCAGGTAGGAGGAGAGGAAGGATGTGAGCAAGAGCATCCGGGACTCAGGGAGGGAGCCTCACACCCAAGACTGGGGAGTAACAAGAGGAGTCTTGGACTTGGGGCTCTTCTGATGAAAGATGCTTAAAGGGAAGGCGGTGGACCAGGCAAGAGTGTGGGGAGTCAGGTTGTATGGATGTACAAGAGCAGCTGTAGCTCTCACCTGATGACACTGACCATTTCTAGAGGGATTCCTTAGACATGGTTAGTTGCAGTTGGAGTTTTCATATGTTAACTCTCTTCAGTTAGGTTCCTAAGCTCCCTCTGGGGACCTGGGATTTCTTTATCTGTCTCCCACATCACCTGGTAAGGGCACACAGGAGTAGCTGGTGACCAAATCTGTCACTGGGGAAGGTAGGAGGGGTCAGAGCTGGTGGGTGGAATTTTGAGACGGTTGGAGAAGCATGTGTAAAGTAAGTACATTCTGGGGATGGTGAGTGCAATCAAGCCCAGGCTGATTTCCAGTGCCCCTAACTGGTTCCCCTTGGTGCAGCCCCCGGTCCATTATGCCAGTGGTAGGAGAGGAGAATCTGGGGAAAAAGAGGATGAGTGAATGGGCTCTGAAGTCTTTAGACAGGGTAGGGGTGTGTTGAACCAAGAGAGGAGAGGATCGTCCACTGGGAAGCTGACTCCAAGCCCTCAGGAAGAAGGGAGGGAAGAGGAACTGAAACTTGGCACCTGGCAGAAAACAGCAGCCAAGCAGGTTTCAGGAGAGAAAGGAAGCAACAGGGTATCACATATAGGGACCTAAGTCATTCTCCAGCAGTGCGGGCCTTGCTCTAGGCTGGCTTATATCCACCTCATCCTTACCCTTTTACTTCTTTTCCACCAGAGAGCCCCGCAAGATCATACTGCACAAGGGCTCCACTGGCCTGGGCTTCAACATCGTAGGAGGAGAGGATGGAGAAGGCATTTTTGTTTCCTTCATCCTGGCAGGAGGCCCAGCTGACCTGAGTGGGGAGCTGCGCAGGGGAGACCGGATCTTATCGGTGAGGGGACAAAGGAGAGGTGGGAGGATGGGAGCTGTGCCAATCTAAAAGGGAGGAGGGGAGATCTTGCTTTCTCCAAGGAATGCTTCTTGAGATGGAAGAAGGCTGAGCTGGAGAAAACTTATATTCTTTTTATATGTGACCTTAGGGAGTGCCAGGGACAGAGCCCAGGCTTATCCTTAAGGAGAAAATGAATGCGTTTTGGATCTTAACCCTGGTTGGCATTTGACCCCCACAAAGATAATTATTACACTAGAGATTTCATATTGTTTAGGTCTTGTCTTAGGGTCAAGGATGGGATACTGAGAAATGCAGCTGAGTAGGCTTAGGGATGGGCTGACTATCTCCCTCTCCTAACTCCCATGACAGAAGACCACCTTTCTTGCTTTCGGGGTGGCTCATAGCTCCTCTCTTTGGATAGGTGAATGGCGTGAACCTGAGGAATGCAACTCACGAGCAGGCTGCAGCTGCTCTGAAACGGGCTGGGCAGTCAGTCACCATTGTGGCCCAGTACAGACCTGAAGGTAGGAGACGAAAGTTTGGACAAGATGATTTGGGGGAATTTAGACTTCAGTGTTGGCTTTTTGCCATCATAGATACCAAAAGCTACGTGATCAGGTCCCTTCTGCCTTAGGGCAGTAACCTCTTCCTCTCTCGTTTTCCCTCTGGACAGGTGATGGTTTGGGCAGCTTTGGAGCATCTAAGGCTGTGCTCAGAGCCTGCTGATCAGGGCGGCAGTTCAGCAGAAGGCCAATAGTGGGCAGCAGCCCTATGGAAGGAAACAGATTGGGGCGACTAGGAAAAAGGGGAGGGGGAGAGGGGCGGAGACTCAGGGCTCAAAAGCGAAGGGATGTAAATGTGTGCGGTGGAACTGGAGAAGAGTAGCTCCTGGTTAGATGGACCTCAGGGACAAGAAATCTGCCTTCTTAGGACATCTTGGTCCAAACCCCTAGGACCCTCTCTTCCTTCCTCTCATCAGGGTGACTGTGAAAGATCCATAAACACACTGGAAAGGTGATGTTATGCAGTCGCGGTAGGCAGTCAGGGGTGGGCCCCCTCCCCCTACGGGGGGCCTTCTTTGTGTTCTCAGGGAGCAGGGCGGGGCTGGGTATGCAAATGTAGGCGTTTGATTGGCTGGGGCCGGCCAAGGAAGGCCCAGGTGCCGAGGTGAGCTGCCGGATGGCGCGCCCCAGTCAGCCAGCCAGCCGGCGGGGTGGCCATTGGCTGGCCGAGCGCGGCCTTCAGCTGCACGCCCCGCCCCGTGACCCAGGCGGAGGGCGACGGGCGCCTCTCCTCGCCCCCCCCCTCGCGTGCCTCAGGCGTCTCCTCCTCCTTCCTCCCCTCCCCCTCCCTCCTCCCTACCTCCCCTCCTCCCGCGTCCCGCTTTGTGTCCGTGGTCTCTCGCGCGGGACGGAGGGGCTGGCAGGAGTGGCGCTTTCTCAGCACTAGACCTGGACTCCGACCCGGCGCCAGGTGAGCTGGGGCGGACGAGGGTCAGGCCCCCTCGCCTCTCTACGGTTCTGTTCTCAAACTCTCTTTTCCAACACTGCGCCCCAACTCTGCGCTCTCGCCGGAATCCCTTCGCTGCACGCCCCCAGCCCGTGTGGTGCGCCACCTTTGAGCCCCTCTCCCAGGGGAGAGCCGCCCGGGGCCGAGTGCCTGCTCTCCCGCCACTGAGCCGTGTGTGGCCCTCACCTCTTTGCCATCACCTCTCCCTACTTACGAGCTGTGCCTCTTTTCGCCCCGGGACTTCAGCCCTCCCCTCAGCCTCCTCCCTACTGGCTGCTGCGTCCCTGCAGCTCCCTAATCCCTTTCCTCAGAGGAATTTTCTGACCGCCCGCCTCCCCCACAGGCATTAATCCGCCAAACCTGGCTACCTCTGGGAACACCCTAGATTGGCTTGGTATTCTCAGGACCCCACCCCACCCACCACCCACCCCGCTTTTGTTTGCTAGGGTTTTCTTACCGCTCCCGACTTCTCCCCCCCCCCCCCCCCCCCCCCCGCTTTGTAAGCCCAGCCTTTGTCCCTTGGGGCTGCAGCCCTGGACTCTTTGGACACCTAGGCCCCGCGGGACAGTTACTAAAGTGGAAGAAGAGACCTCTCCTGGGCAGGTGCTCTGTTTCCGTGATGAGAGGCGGAGAGGCCGGGAGCCCTGTCGCAGAGCTGTGAGGCATCAAAAGCACCTACCTTTGTCCTTCCCGGCCCCCCACTCCTGTTAAGTGCCTCAGGCCGAGGGCCTGAAGGGGAAGAAGAGAGGGGCCTGCCATCTTCTGCTCTAGGCTTCTTTGATAGGGGCAGAAGTGCGGGGAGGTAACTAACAGGAGAACTTATTGGTCAGAGGTCACTGGACAGAGGGATGCAAATAGACGCTAGTCCTGGACGCCCGGGTGGCTCAGCGGTTTAGCGCTGCCTTCAGTCCAGGGCATGATCCTGGAGCCCCAGAATCGAGTCCCGCATCGGGCTCCCTGCAAGGAGCCTGCTTCTCCCTCTGCCTGTGTCTCTACCTCTCTCTCTCTCTCTCTGTCTCTTTCTCTGTCTCTCATGAATAAATAAACAAATGGACACTAGTCTCTCCATGTTGGCATTCAGTTAATGACAAGAAACACACCTTAGGGTTATTGTTTGTTTAATTTCTGCATATACTTTTCGCTTCTCAGTGAAGAGCTATCCATCTGGCTTTTATTAGCAACCGATATTTATCATGTCATGCCCACAACTTAGACAACGGTAGGTTCTGCAAAGAAAATGGTTTCTCCTGCATATTTGGGTGTGTGTGTGTGTGTGTGTGTGTGTATGAAATTGATGTGTTTCTTTTGGTTTTGCTCTGTGATGTTGGGCACATGGAGACAATACTGTGAATTTGGTGGTAATATGTTGGAAACTGGTGACTACATATTTCTCTGAGTTTTCTTGGGAGTATGTAACTGGTTTGGATAAAAAGCTGCAAGTTGTCCAGGATAAAGAAATTCATTCCTGCCAGCGTTTATTGCTCTCTGAGCGTATTTCTGAGAGTTTATAATGTATGTTGAGGTGCCGTCTCATGTTAAGTCTCTCTACCACTGGCCAAACAAAGCCTTTCTTAGGATTTATTGAACCAGTGTTGGTAAGGCTCTGTCACTCCAGTCTTATTTCTTTCTTTGCTTTGGTAAATCCAGCAGGGGTCCAACATGCAAAAAGCTTTTTGTTGTTGTTCCATTTGAAAATGGACCCTCAGAGACAGGTCCAGAGGAACTATCAAGCATTTGGTGTTGGGCTCTGAATTTTCTTTGATAAAATGATAGCTTTTAAAAATAAGGACTCTATGTTGATCATTTTATGAATACATTGAATACTGTTCTTCAGAAAACTACTACATGGCCATTTACAAAAGGAATTATCCAATTATATGTCTTTTGACCAAAATGGCAGAGACTTTGCATGCTATGACCCATGTAAGTGTTCATTATTTGTATTATTTTCACATAGAACGTGGGACCTGGAAAGGTTTGCGTACTCCATCCAACCCGTCTTTGTGCAAACCGGAACAGCAACAAGAGAGCAAGGACATGACTTGCCTAAGGTCAGGAAGGGAAAGTTGCCAGGGGACGAGGGGGATGGGAGGTAGTCAGCAATTGGTTTAAGTCATAGGTCCACCAGCTGGGACAAACCATGCTTGGGAATACCTGAGAGACCTAAGACCTAGTTGGAGTGGAGGAACAACAAGAAAGGGACTGGGGAAATAAATAAGAGAGACTAGGGGAAGAAAGATGTACGGGCAGGGGTAGATTAGAGTGACCTCCATAGTGACTACTGAGCTCCATTGCCAAGCCAATGCAGCCTTTAGCTAGATAGCATTTAGCACGAGAGCTTAAAACATAGCTTTGACTAATTAGAACAGAGTAAGAATAATTTTTCTTTTTGTTAACGGCTTGAGATATAATTCATATACCATACAATTCACCCATTTAGGTGTATAATTCATTGGTTTTTTAGTGTATCCACCGAGTTGTATACCCAGCGTCACAGTCAATTTTAGAAAATTTTCATTACCCTCCCCTTTTAAAACATTGAGAGGATTTAAGCACTGAAAGGGTGTTAAGTGTAGGACAGTTGCTTCCTAGTGTACCTCCCCTGGGCACTTAGGGGCTGGATGGCAGCTTGATGGGAATGCTTTAAGCTTGGAATTCTTTCATATGTCTGATTTGTTCAGTGTGGGTTAAATGCATAATGAAGATAGAAACCATGTCTATCTGTTTGAACTTTGTATTGTGCCTAGCATGGGTGCTTTACAAGAATTTTTACAATGAAGCTTTGGAAAATATTAAAATAGAAATAGAAGTGCTAAATGATAAGGTACCACAGTGAGAGATGCTATTTAATAGTTTCACTCTTGATTGCTCCAAACTGTTGTGGACATAGCAATCCTACCTATTAGTTAAAAATAGCATGATGTTCTTGGGCATGTATAATCCTGCTTAAAATTCAAATTGAAAATTTAAACAACTGACTCTTGGCAAAGGCTCTCTTCCAATCTATTCTAAAATGAAGAATATTTTTCTGTGATTTGTGAAATTGCTCCACCAAGGGAAGTACAGGCTTCATGTTATAACATTTTAATTTAGAAACTATCTCCTACATTCCAACCCCCACTCCCCGCCAGTTACTTTGTTTCAGCCTCTATTTATAAGCTGAGCTAGTATTTTTCTGGAAAGTCCTTTTGTTTTTAGAGTTAAACCTGAGCCCCAAATCAGAAGGTGAGCCAGAAATTGGTCACTAAGGTAGCTAAACTGGGAATTGATCTTTTATGACCAGTCTTTTCACTTGGCATGTAAATCTGGACATGCTGGGCAAAAAGGACTGGGAGAGAATGAGTTTTCCGTACTTATTTTAAAGTGCTGAATAAGCACACTTTCGCCATGGAAATGCCTTCAGGTAAGGCCTGAAAGAATGAAGGATCAGTGATGATAATAACTTCAAAGTGTAAAAGTAATATTTTTCCTGTAACATTTAAATAACCATCCCATCTCCCCCTGTTTGAGAATGAAAGATGTAACCATAGCTGCTACCCTATCAGCATGATCTCTCTTGAGAGCACAGAGGTGAAGGTTTATCAAGGCAAAGAATTCAACTCCTGAAACTCATTTTGCTATCCTAAAAGAAGGCTGTATAGGGAAGGCAGAAAATGAAGTCCTGTTAACAGCATTTCTGCGCTGAACAATTTAAAGGCAGCTCATTTTGTATTCAAGTTCGTGTTCCCCCCACATAGACTAGAGCCTGTCCCATGGTTTGTTCTACTGAATTCATGAGTATCTCTGTGATCCGGATGTTTTTGTAAGCATCAATCTTCAGGATATCCCTGGGGGATAGGTGGTATCATCCCCATTTTAGAGATGAGGAAGGTGAGGGTCAGAGAGGTTGAGTGACTTGCTCAAGGTCCCACTGCCAGAAGAGGGCAGAATCAAAGTTTGAAGTCAGATTTCCCTGAGAACTTCAGGTCCAGGGCTTTTGCCTCCAGGCCACAACTACCTCCCATCACAGAAGAGAAATTGCAAACCCCCTCTTCCTACCCAGATACATCTAGACACAGCAAAAAATACTGCTCTAAGATTCTTCAGGTGCCAGAAGCTGTTAACAAATGGAGTGAAACCAACTGCCGAATGTCTGCTTTTTAGTCTTGTAAAAACTCCCAAATTCCTATACCAAAGGAGGAAGTAATCAAGGAGTAGAGGGGCTGTTAGAAGCCTGAGGAAGACCTACAGACTCCTTATGAAAATAAAGTGGACTTTGGTAGACTACTACAGAATGATAATTGTTGGGGAACCCAGGAGGAATGAAAAGATGGGAGCTGGTTTGCTTTAACTATAATCGCAAATGTTTGCAGGCTTAAGAAAATTAATTCAGTAAGTAGCATTTCTCATTTCTTCAAGTGAAAGGGAATGTTTGTCATTCATTTTTTTATGACCTTATAGTTCACTCAGTTAAGGGTGCAATTCAGTAGTGTTTAGAATATTCAAAGAGTTCTGCAGCCACCACCACAATAGATTTTAGAATATTTTCATCAACCAGAAAGAAAACTACCCTTTAGGTATAACCACTTCCTACTGCCCAGACTCCCCATCTCCCTGAGTACTAGGCAACTACTAATCTACTTCTTGTCTCTTATATATTTGCCTATTCTGGACATTTCATATAATTGGATTCATATACCATATGGTCTTTTGTGACTGGCTGTTTTCACTTAACATAATATTCTCAAGGTTCATCTGTGTTGTAGCATGTATTAGTACTTCATTTCAGTTTCTGGCTGAATAATATTCTATTATATGCATATAACACATGTTTATCCATTCATCACTTGACAGATATTGGGTTGTTTCCACTTTGCATCTATTATGAATAATGCTCTATGAGCATCCATATGCAAATTTTTGCAATGACATGTGTTTTCATTTCTTTTGGGTATGTATACTTACTGGATCATATGGCAACTCTATGTTTAACCTTTTGAGAAATGGCTGGGCTGTTTTCCATAGCAGCTACACCGCCTCACATTCCCACCAGCCGAGTGAGGGTTCCGCTTTCTCCACATCCTCACCAACCCTTGTTAATGTCAGTCTTTTTTATTTTAGCCATCCTGATGGGTATGAAGTAATATCTTGGGGTTTTCATTTGCATTTCCCTAGTGGCTAATGACATTGAGCATCTTTAATGTGCTTATTGTTTCCCATTCATTTTTGCTTTGCTCCATCCCCTGATTTGATTCTCACCCTATTTCTAAATTGTCTCAGACCAGAGTAGGCCAACTTTGTTATTACTCAAGTGATTAGAGGGAACCAGGAGGATAAGGGACTACCTTTTATTCTTATCGCTGAGTGCTGGAGGGGCTGAAGGCTTAGGTGTAGATCATTTTAGCTAGGAATGCTGACCTTATAAAAGTGATAGGGCCCACCAGCCCTCCCCCCTGCCAAAAAAAATACCAGCTTATTCACATACCCTACAATTCACCCATTTAAAGCATACAGTTCAGTGTTCTTTAGAATGTTGAGTGGCGCAACTGTCACCACAATCAAGTTTAGAGCATTTTCCTCACCTCAGAAAGGAGCCCTGTCCCATTAGCAGTCACTCCCCATTTCCTCCAACTTCTCTCTTTCCCTAGCCCTGGGCTAAAGTTACTTTTTCTGGCTGGTTCATATAAATGGAATCATGCCAAATGTCTTTTGTGTATGCCTTCTTTCATGTAGCATAATATTCTCTAGGTTCATTCATGTTGTAACATGTATCAGTACTTTATTCTTTTTTATGGATGAATAATATTCTATTCTCTGACTTTATCACATTTTGTTTATGTATTCATCAACTGATGAACATTTGACTTGTTTCTGCCTTTTGACTATTATGAATACTCCTGTGAACATGCATAGACAAATTTTTGTGTGGTCATGTTTTCAATCTCTCTTGGAGATAAATACACATACACACATCCCTAGGAATGGAATTGCTGGGTCATAAGGTAACTTAACATTTAACATTTTGGAGGAACTGCCAAACATTTTCCCAAAGTGGCTGCACCCTTTTAGGCCTACCCTAAAGTTTGTAAACTTAGGAGATAAACTTAGAAGAGAAAAAAAATGTTACCTTTCTTCCCAGTTTTGCCTCCTGGGCTGAACTTTATATACAGATGTGTGTGTTTGTGCTGGGATTTTCTATCTTCATGTAGCTCAGGAACAGTGTAGCTAGAGTTGGCAAAGTATTCTGTACCTAGCTAGGCAGGTGCGTTCTTTGCCTTGTTAGGTGGTTTGAGACAAAATCCTATAAAATGTCAGTTTTCCCGATAGGGGAGAATGACTAGAATAATGTATAGTGATGAGAATGAATTATTTATTTAATTACAACTTAAGATTTCCTTTTAATTCAATGTATTGCTTGTTGAAATCTTGACCCTTTTATTTACACTGTTGATTTATTTAAAGATGTAGCCTTATATTCTGTAATAGGGAAATAGTTTTATTGTTTTCAAGAGATATAGGAGAAGTAGAATAATTTGGGCCTGTCATTGTCGCTGAAAAAATACAGTTTTTGCTCTCTTATGTTAAGAATATACATATAAGTTATGTGTGTGTGTGTGTGTGTATAATGAGTGTGTGTATAAATGCTAAGTAATTAAATTCTATGGGAATTATCTTGGAGAAGGAGCCAAGGCCCTGGGTTTTAGTTGTTACTTTATCTTTTTTGGGGGGGGGAGGACAGAAATGGGGAGAAAGAGAGAGAGAGAATCTTAAGCAGGCTCCACTCTGCACATGGAGCTTGACATAGGAATCAATCTAACAACTCTGAGATCATGACCTGAGCTGAAATCAAGAGTTGGATGCTTAACCAATGGAGCCACCTGGTATCCTAGTTCTGACTTTAAGTTAGCTCAATGATCTCATGCTAGTCAATTTCTTTGAGCCTTAATTTTCTGATCTATAAAATGAGGGGACTGTGCAAAATGATCTCTAATGTTTCTTCTACCTCAAATTTTGTGTCAGATAAATAGAATTGAGTTGAAAACTCAATTTACAGTTATATTTGTACCTAGACTGTTATTGAATCACAAAGTTTTGAGCTAATAACTGTCTTGCTTTAATAAGGGTCTTGTCTCCCCTCTTCTTTCCTGTGATGAGACTTTCATTCTCTTGAAATGGACCTTCATTTACTTTTCATTGAATTTAGATATCTTTTAAAAAGCAAAGGCCCTAGAGATTTGGGGATTTTTCCACTTGATGAAATTAAGTGATAAAAATGTGAATAGACCATCAAGTGCCCTCCTCATCACTGGGTGTTAATACTATATGTTGGCAAATTGAACTTCAATAAAAGCAAATGAAAAAAATTTGAATAGACCAAAAGAAGAAAACTAATATATTTTGTACAAATACGTACATTAAGGGTCTGGTTTACATCCACATTCTTCAGATTTTCACAAGGGAGGAAGAATTTTGCAAATCTTGAGTTAATTCCAGACTAGATTTTTAAAAAAAGATTTATTTATTTTAGAGAGAGCATGGATTAATGTGTATGTATGCAAGTTGGGGGAGGGGCAGAGGGAGAGCATCTTCAGACTCCCTGCTGAGCATGGAACCAGACACAAGGGGCTTGATCCAGTGACCTATGAGATCATGACCTGAGTAGAAACCAAGAGTCAAACACTTAACACTTTTTTTTTTAGATTTTATTTATTTATTCATGAGAGACACAGGCAGAGGGAGAAGCAGGCTCCATGCAAGGGAGCCTGACACGGAACTGGGTCCTGGGACTCCAGGATCACGCCCTGGGCCAAAGGCAGGTGCTAAACCACTGAGCCACCCAGGGATCCCACACGCTTAACAGTGAACTGACTGAACCACCCAGGTGCCCCTAGACTAGATTATTAAGAGTTGTTTTATAAACACTCAGAAAAAGAAATGATGAGCACAGGAGCCAGTTGGTATTGGTTTACCAGGTTTAAACAAGTCATGTCAGACTGGCCAAATTGCTTGAGGGAACAGGGTTACTGGACCAGTAGATCTGGGAAATATGGTAGATGTGGTATATCTAGATTTTGACAAGGAATTGGCAAGTCTTCTTTGGTCCACTCTTGGATAAGATGGTGAGGTGATAATAGTGATAATATGTCTGAGGAGGGGGGATCCCTGGGTGGCTCAGTGGTTTAGCGCCTGCCTTTGGCCCAGGGTGTGATCCTGGAGCCCCAGGATCGAGTCCCACATTGGGCTCCCTGCATGGAGCCTGCTTCTCCCTCTGCCTGGATCTCTGCCTCTCTCTCCCTTTCTCTGTGTCTCTCATGAATGAATAAATAAAATATTAAAAAAATATGTCTGAGGGGATTTGTCTGTAACTGGTTGAATGATCAAACCCAGAGGAAAATGATGAATGAACCAGGAGCAGTGTGGAGGGGAGTTTCTAATGGATGTGTGTGTCCTGGCTTTGTCCTTGGGCCTGTCCTATTCATTCTGCCTCCCCACTCTCTTCATATTATATTTATTTATTTTTGTTTTGTTTAAAAATTTTTTAAAGATTTTATTTATTCATGAGAGACACAAAGAGAGAGGCAGAGACATAGGCAGAGAGAGAAGCAGGCTTCCTGCTGGGAGCCCAATGTTGGACTCGATTCTGGAACCCCAGGATCATGCCCCGAGTTGAAGGCAGATGCTCAACCACTGAGCCACGCAGGCATCCCTTTATTTATTTTTGTATTGCATTTAGATTTATAGCGAATTGGAAAATACAGAAAAATACAAAGTAAAAAAATTGAAATCTCCTGTACAACTACCTCCAGAGATAACTAGTTTGTGTCTGTATGTCTATATATGTGTTGGGTGTTATTTCCCTCCAAATTCTTATGTGTCATATAGTATGTATGTATCTCTTTCAAGACTAGAATCACTGATTGATTGATTGATTTTTAAGATTTTATTTATTTATTCATGAGAGACACAGAGAGGCAGAGACATAGGCAGAGGGATAAGCAGGCTCCATGCAGGGAGCCCAATGTGGGACTCAATCCCGGAACCCTGGGATCACACCCTGAGCCAAAGGTAGACGCTCAACTGCCAAGCTACCCAGGCATCCCAGAATCATTGATTTAAACAGTTTTATATCCTTTCTTTTAACTTACCATATGTCATGAATATCTTATTGAAATGGTTTTTAATAGTTAAATAATATTTCATCATGTGTGTGCCATAATTCATGTGACCATTGCCTTTTTGGTGGACATTAGGTTGTTTCCAATTTTTTATCTTATAAATAACACTGATGGATATCCTCGTATGAGACTTTATGTGAATCTAGTATTGCTTCTTCAGAATGAATTCCTTGGTGTGGGATTATTGATTGGTCCAAAGGGTATGAACATGTTTAAGACTTGATACATTTTGCCAAATTGGTCTCCACCTCCACCAACAGTATAAAGGGTATGTAGTTTGAGATCTTGCTAACATGGAGTGTTATTTTTTTTAAATCTCCGCAAATTTGATAGCTAAAAAATGTTACTTAACTCATTTTAATTTTTATTTCTTTTTTAATGATAGAACTGAACATGTGTATGTATGTGTGCATGTATATGTTCACTGGTCCCTGTTCATCAGTTCTTATTGGTGTGTATAAGCTTAAATGTAATTAGAATATTAAATCTTTGTCATGTATATTACAAAGATTCTTCCCAGTTTGTGGTTTTCTTTTTTTAAAAGATTTTATTTATTTATTTATTTATTTATTTGAGAGAACACAAGCAGGAGGGAGGGGTAGACGGAGAAGCAGACGCCCCACTGAGTAGGGACCCCAATGCGGGACTCGATTCCAGGACCCTGGGATTATGACCCAAACCAGATGCTTAACTGACTGAGTCACCCAGGTGCCCTGTAGTTTGCTTTTTTACTTTATTTTGATGTACAGATATTTTATGTTTTTATGTAGTCAAGTCTATTGGTGTTTTCTTTTGTACCTTTAGCATCTGTCCTGAGAGCAAATAAACGTTCACTTTTGTTTTATTCTAGCTGTTTAATGTTTTTGTTTTCACACTTAAAACCTTAACCTGCCTGGAATTTATTTATGATATCAGGTAGGATAGTACCCTATTTGTGTTCCAAATGTTTAATGAATTACCTCAGTACCATTTATTAAGTATAAATAATCCATCATTTCCCTACTGTTTTGTCATGCCACCTTTATTACACACACACACATACACACAATTTGGATTTTGGGTATCTTATTCTGTTCTTTAATATTTTACTCTGGGATTATCAGTTATTGAAAAATGACCACAGTAACAGGAAGAGTCTTTCCCTGGGTCCCATTTTCTGGGTTCCTCCCATAGAAATTTGACTCAAAAGATTCAGTTGATACCCCAGTAGGGATTGTCAGTGGATTTGTGATCCTGTCGGAGAGACTACTGTGAAGAACATTTGACTCTAGCCTCTCGATTGACCTGGTAAAATGTAGAAATCAGTTATATTAACTCAAGTTAGTAAGCTTATTCCTAAAATGTTGTGTCAATCACTGTGTTGCAGCATCTCTGTTAAGTGGGAAAGATTGTTATGAATGAGATTGCCCACTACTTTGAGAGCAGGGAAAGATATACTTTTGTCTTCATTCTTATGTTTTCTGGATAAGGTGCTTTGTGTTGGGGGTGGTTCTTACATACAATTTGGTTTATGGGTTAAAGGAGCTAAAGGCTTTGTTAATCTTGCATTTGAATATGCTATATGAGGTTCCTTTGAAATAGACAAAAGGCTCCATTTGAGGCTTTTATCCTGATCTGCTGGGTCATCTGGGATAGGTGAGAAGGACCAATGGCAAGGTCCTGTGAATAACTTTCTTTGCTTGATGTGAAATCAAAGCATTTCTCAATTCTACTCATTTCAGACCAAGCAGCTGAATGTAATGAAACCTTCATGTAGTATAGTACTTTCGCTCAGTAGCTCTTCTTGCATCCTCACTAATAAGCTCTTTGGGGGACAGAAATATCCGTCAAAAGGGCTAAACTGGAATCTTTTATGGCATGCTGATCTGGCATGTCTTGTTTTCTGTTTTATTTCCAGCATCAAGATGCTATCCCGAACCCTGGCTATCTGTGTGTGTGTGTGTGTGTGTGTGTGTGTGTGTGTATGGCTGAGGAAGCACATTGTGGCAGTGCAGGGACCAGAACAATGACACTGAGGTTTCTGTTCTGGGTTAGTCATTGTACCGAGCCCATTGTTCTAAAAGTAGAGCTGAAATTATTTTTCTTCAAGCAGTATTTGCTCATTCTGAGCCCTGTTTGCCACTCTTCTGTCCTCTCACATAGCCTTAAGAATTTTTTTTTGAAATTTCTACCCATTGATTTGGTATTACTTTTTGACCCAGAGAACTTAGGATCAGTTGCAGACACGAAGATTTCCCTCTTCTGGATCGTATTTAAAAATTAAATTAGACTAGTCCTAGGTTTGATTCCTTATGGGCCTCATTGATTTGGTCATAAAATCATAATTATGTCAAAATTAGAAGGGACCTGAGGACCTGTGGTTTTAGAGGTCTTAGATTCTTTAAATAGTAGACCCCATAATTAAAAACTAACCCAAGTAATAGGCTTCATATTATTTTTTGAGACTCGTTCGTTTGTGATTCCTAGAAACATGCTTTTTGGCTATTTGTATACTTAACTCCACACCAACAGATATCTTCTCGATGGACTTACTTTACTTTCGGCTTCATTCTTTTCTTTTCTCTTCTTTTCTTTCTTTTCTTTTCTTTTCTTTTCTTTTCTTTTCTTTTCTTTTCTTTTCTTTCTTTTCTTTCTTTTCTTTTTTCTTTCAGATCAGCTCCATCCATTTCTTTTGTAACTGTGAGCTATATTGTTGGGACAGATGCTTGTAATTCAGACACATCCTGAGGGTTTGCACTCCAAACACAACTATAGAAACCTAAAATACCATTCATACTCCTCAAAGTCTGTGACTCTCTCATGAGGTTGTCACTTCATTTCCACCACAGTTCTGTAATTTTTCACAGTGGGTGATTTCCTTGAGCTCAGGGCAGCTCAGCTAATGGCAAACAAGAACTGTAGGAGTTTGAGATTTGAACACTGGTACTTCTGTAAGAACAAATGAGCCTTTGGACAGCTATTGACTTATCTGGAATTTATAGCTAATCAATACACGTGCAGTTATTCAGCCCTGTCTTCTCTGCTCAGTATTTATACTGGGACTCAAGGTCAGGAAGTTACACTTTTTTACTTTGTGTTCTTTCCATTGTTGCTACCTGTCACAATCTGTGTGTCTCAAGTCTCTCACCAGTTGTCTCCCCAGCTTTGTTGTCACTTCCAAATTTGATAGGCATGGTTTTTATTTTATTTTGTAGCATTTCCTTTTTTAGATCTTCATTCAAATCATTGGTAGTCCATACCACTTGCAGAATAAGTACCCTTTGTTGCTACCATTTATTTCCCGTCTCTACCACATATTCCTAGTCATCATCAAATAGACCCAAATAAATTTCTTTTTTTAAAAGACTTTATTTATTTATTCATGAGACACGCAGAGAGAGGGAGAGGCAGAGACACAGGCAGAGGGAGAAGCAGGCTCCATGCAGGGAGCCCGACGTGGGACTCGATCCCTGGTCTCCAGGATCACAACCCTGGCTGCAGGTGGCGCTAAACCGCTGAGCAACCCGGGCTGCCCCCCAAATAAATTTCCTGTGGGTTAAGAAACTGAGCCCCTTTCAGCTTTTCCAAATTAATGACAAATGTCATTTTTTTATTCCGAAAAGGTTTTTTTTAGAGTGGGGGGTAGGTAGAGGGAGAAGGACAGAGAGACTCTAAGGCAGGCCCCATGATCAGTTTGGATCCCAACACCGGGCTTGGTCTCATGACCCTGAGATCATGACCTGAGCCAAAATCAAGAGTCAGATGATTAACTGACTGAGCCACCCAGGCACCCCCTGAGAAGAAGACATTTTGTCATTAGGAAGGTAGATGGATTTGGGAGCAAGGACTTATTTTTTTTTAAGATTTTATTTATTTATTTATTCATGAGAGACACACACACACACAGAGAGGCAGAGACACAGGCAGGGGGAGAAGCAGGCTCCCTGCAAGGAGCCCAATGTGAGGGCTGAGGCAGACACTCAACTGCTGAGCCACTCAGGCATCCCGAGAGCAAAGTCTGACTAGAAGGGAGGCTTGGCTTTGTGTCCAGTTCATATTAGTGAACATTGTAGTTTCAGTCCTCTTTGATGCTTTATTAGGCTATTAAGTAGATCTTGAAACCTTTGATATGTCAGTGTTTTACATAAATGGTTTGTGGTTTTGTTGGTCAGTTTTTAGCATTTTGGGGTGGGTGGAAGGAGAAAGTTTTGTATTTTTTCTTAATTAGTTCCCGAGGAGCCAGAACTTGAGAATTAGTGTCCAGGTTTGTCCTGTCAGATCTCTATCATGAATTAACACATTCAATAAAAGTTTGTTGACTCAACAAGGGTGCTCGTTGCCAAACTTTGAGAAGGAAAAAAAAACCACATCAAGGAGCTTATAATTTTGTAAAGGAAATGACATCACCACAAATTCTGGGCACTAGATTTTATTTTTATTATTATTATTTTTTTAATAATAAATGTATTTTTTATTGGTGTTCAATTTGCCAACATACAGAATAACACCCAATGCTCATCCTGTCAAGGGGGCACTAGATTTTAAAAGGGAGAAGTAGTACAGGGTCTGGAAACCGTGTTAGATAAAGAAAACTTACAGAAATAACAATATCTAGCCTGGAGAAGGAGTAGCTTATTTTGAGGACATGGTGACCATTCTCTATTGTGGCTAATATTATCCCACTTTTTCCTGGTGTTTCGGGGAAAAAACTCAGAAGTTGCCTTTGATCCCTTCATCCAATCAGATGTCAAATTTTATCTCATCCAGTTCCAACATATTTCTTGATTCTTGTCCCTCTGTATTCTCAGTTGCCCTCCTACAATGTCAGGCCTTTTAACTCATTGTCTCTACCAGTAGAAGAGGTTCTTGGTCTCTGTTATCTTTCTCTCTGTCCTCCATTCTATATTACATTCCCAGAATAATGTTCCCCCAAACCTAGTTCTGATTGTATCACGTCCCTATTTAAACACTTAACGGTGGTTCCCCTAGCTTAGTAAGAAAAGTCTTATCTCAAACTCTAACAATCTAGTCCCCAACCTTCCATCACCCACCTTCTCCTGTTCACACTCTACCTTTTATTCAGGCTTATTCTTGGAACCTGCTCCAAGTTTTCCCAGTTGTTTGACCTTTAAACTGTTCCTTCCTACTATTATGAAGAAGAGATCCATCATGTTTTATATTGTTTTAAACACCACAATTAGGACCAGCTGGCAAAAGAGATGGCCCTTAAACCAAGAATTTTCTCTTGAATAGTGTTGTCTAGTCTAATAATGAAGGAATAGAGAGCTTCCCAACATTGAACATACTTGAGCAGAGGCTCAGGGCTGGCTGGTTTGGCTGATGTAAAAGCAGGGACTACTTATAGTAGGGGCTGTAGGGGCTAGACAAAAAGAGAAAGTGTGGCGCTCTACTGTTAAACTTAAATCTACACATGAGGGTCCTGGGTGGCTCAGTTGGTTAAGTGTCTGCCATCAGCTCAGGTCAGCGTCCCAAGGTCCTGGGATTGAGCCCACTGCCAGGCTCCCTTCTCAGGAAGGAGTCCACTTCTCCCTCTCCCTCTGCCCCTCCTCCCTGCTCATGCACACGCACTCTCTCAAATAAAAAAATAAAATCTTAAAAATTATTAAATAAATCTACATGTGAGGCACCAAGCATACTTTATCCCCCCTCAGTAGCCCACGTGGTACACACACACCCCTGAACAAGTCATTCCTTTACTTAAAATCTTTCAGTAATTTCTTTCCATCACTCTTAGGGTAGTTAAGAGAAAATGAAGAGGCAAAATTACTAGTAAGGCAAAAACAATGAAAATTAGAAAGAAAGCAGTGGATCAAGGAAGCAATTAGGAACAAACATCAGCAACATTTGAGGAAACACTGGTTGTGTGCAGGGGAAAGGGGGTTTTGTTTCCAGTAACAGGGAGACTATCAAGTAGGGGGAGACAGAGTGGTCAAGTCTAGAGGTAGATATTTCCAGAGTGTCTGTAGAGCGTCAGATAGATGGCAGAGCAAGTCCTTTGACCCAGCAACTCCACCCACAGGAGGCTGACCTTTTCTGTGGTTATGCAGAAGGGAATATTTGAGCTTCCTCTTTGTCTTTGACTGTTACCCATTACAGTCTTGCCTTTACTTTTGCAAAACCAAAAGGCTCATTGAAGTGTTTTTTCCCCAAACAAAAGAGCAATCTGTCCTCAAAGGTAAGTTCTGCCTCCACTTCTTCAGAAATGGAAAAACTGCTGGAAGCTTTAGAATAGCAATTTGTCCTCAACCTCCAGTCAGAAAGGTTTCAGAAGGTTGGGGTTCTATTTGGTAGTGCTAATCAAATGTTTTTGTGAGTGTGTATAATTTGACCCTGCAGTTTCACTTTGAGTCTATTCTATAGAAATGCCCATACAAATACATAGTGCAGCATTGGTGGTGATATTAAAAATTGTAAACAATTTAAATGTACATCAGTTGAGATATGACTGAATAAATTATGGTCTATCCATAGTGTGAAATACTATGCAGCTATTAAAAAGAATGAAATAGGTCTCCGTACTGACAAGGATGGGTTTCCATGACCTATTAGAGGATGAAAAAAGTAGATTTATGTGACTTTGTGTGAGTTGTGAGTATATGTATATAAACAATATATGCATGGAAGGATACATGCTAGAAACACTAACAGGTTACTTTTGGGTAGTGGGGGGGAAGTGATACAGGAATGTCTAAAGGAAGTAGTTAAAGATTTTTAAAAATCATGTGCCTCTCATAAAGTATAAATTCATCAGCTTTCTTTGTAGACACATTGGACAGAGGCCTCTAGCACTTTCCTTTCCTGCAGGATTTGCAACTGTATTGGCAATTTTTTTTGAGAGTTTTCCAGCCCTCTGGCCCTATCTTCCTTCTGATATGATACATGCTACAGGATACTTACCTTATCTTTCCCCTTAACTAATAAAACAAAACTCAATTTTGTAAGTCAAGACCAGCAGTTTCAAACCTTATTGGACATCAGAATCCCCTTGATGCTTAGTAAATTGCAGATTCCTGGGCCTGCTCAATAGATTTTTTTAAAGTTTTTATTTATTTATTCATGAGAGACAGGGAGGGAGAGAGAGAGAGAGAGAGAGGGAGAGAGAGGGAGGCAGTGACATAGGGAGAGGGAGAAGCAGGCTCCATGCAGGAAGCCCAATGTGGGACTTGATCCTGGGACTCAAGGATCAAGCCCTGTGTCAAAGGCAGATGCTCAACTGCTGAGCCACCCAGGCATCCCTCAATAGATTCTGAGTCAGTGTGTCTTGGTTGGATCCAAAATCCTGCTCTTTCAGAGGCACCCCAGGTGGTCAGTGATAAACCCTGTTTCAGGGAATGATGTCTGATTGTGCCCCCACCCCTCATTTCTCTCGCCATGATTAGCAAAGGGAACCTCACCATGGATATCTTTGTGGGTCACACATGGTTGGGTTCATCTGAATGGGAGAAAATGAATAAAACATAGGTCAGTAGACTTGAGACTTTAATAAGTGTTGTTTCTATTTTTTTTTAGTGTTGTTTCTTTAACCTATTTGAAGTGGACCCTTTGGGTTGGAGGCTGGTCTGGTGGGCAGTGACTAGGCAGTGAGCAGCCTAGGAGATGCCTTCTAGCGATGGCTTCCTTAGTTATTTATAAGTGGAAGAGGAGGGACCGTGAGGTCTTAGAATTCAGATGCTTTTTAAGTGAAGCTTCTGTCCTTGGAAAATGATGTTTTCTAGTATTCTGATGAGGTGCCATCTATCTTAAAGACTATTCTAAATGTTTTTTGTTAGATTTATTATTTTTCTTTGTTGTAAACAAAGTCTGTTAATCAGGTGCCTACTGTGGGTTTTTAACATCACATAAGGGTGTTTAAAAACCATATACCCCAATTACTCCCAACAGTTAACCTTGGAAATAAAAGTGAATGGTAATACTTCATAACTACCTTCCCAAGCCCTCAGTGAAGCTGGCAGCCATCAGTTAAATAAACCATTATGTTTATTAGTTTGAGAACAGAAGCATCAACTTGGGCACAGTTTTCTAATTTGCTCCTCATTTACCCAACAATAATTTATTCAGAAGCTACTCTGTGCCTAGTGGACATTAGATAATTCTACAAATAAAGCCAGAGACTGATGAGCAGCTGGAACTCTGAGGGGATCATCTGAGTGGGAAAAAATGAATAAAACACAATTTAATAGACTTGAAAGCTTAGTAGCCCATAGAAAACAGAAAGTGGATTCCTTAAAGTAACAGCCTTGTTCTCTTTTTGTAGTCTATTTTAAGTGGTCCCTCTAGCCCAGCATTATCAACCTTGGATTAGGAGCTTTGAGGAAATAGTGGTTTGGTGGTTGTTTTTTAAAGTTTTTTTTTTTTTTTTTTTAAGAAATGTAGTTACTAAGCAACTGCCATGATCTGCTGCTAAGTTGGAGTTCAGCGGGCAAGTCAATTCCAAAGAAGGGAATATATAAACAAGTTGTGAGAGGGGGGGAAATGGCTTAAGGATAGATTTGGTATATTTTTTTCTGGGTTCAATGGCTATTTCTGCCTTCTTTATCTTCCCCCATTAGAAAGGGCTGCCTGGTCAAAAATCTCTTTGTCTCATCAACTTCTCCTCCTAGCCAGTGAGTGAAGAGGAGGACCAGAAAGCAGCCAACTAGCAGGCCAGGGTGGAGGGCTGAGCCCTGGAGTAGGGCTAGTTCCCTGGGCAGGCAGAGAGGTAGACAGCCCCACTGCTGCACTCATGGGCAGTCCGGGGCCTCTATGACAGATCGGTTGCCACCCTCTACATTTAGATTGCGACGCCTCATTGATATTGATGTGTTGCCTTGTAACCCTCAGAACAGGGACACTGTCCAGCTGCTGTCTTTTCCCTCCAACACTTAATGGGTGAGTCAGTGACTTAACTGCTTCCTGCAGGATTTCAGGAATGGGAGTAGGTAATGAGGACAAATCATAACACTGGTGCATGATGAATGAAAGAACACATGAATTTAACCAGTTGGCTTCATTGGTACCAGAGTGAACAAAAATAAACTTTATTGAGGATATTTGTGTGAGTTAGAACTCCATTCCCTCCCCTTAAGGCTTTTTAGCCTTTCCCTTTATACCTAGCTGAAGGTCAGGTTGCTTTCTGAGGGAGGGAATGGTAGTGTCAGGTGTTGGAACAGGTGTTTTGTTTTCTGCCTGTAGAATCATACAGACTAGATGGGGATGCTTCTTGCCAGCCCACTTGGTACATGAAAATGCTTTTGTGGAATTCTTTTTCCCTGGAAATAGGTTTGTTTTTTTAAAGCAGTTCCACAACCTTCAACCCCTACTATAAATTTTGTCTTCCTTTGAAATCTTTTCATAATGAGGTAGGACTATTTTCTACTATTTCTACAGCATGTGCTTTAGATATATCCCATTTTATGCAGCAATTATAGATCTTAAAAATTGTTGTGTGTTGGGGGGGGACAAATGTAAATATCATGTACCAGGAAATGTACTAGGAAAATGTCACAGCAAAGGACCCCTATTTAAAAAAAAAAAACTTTTATAGTAATTGTAGAGCTAGAATAATTTTCCTCTATCAGGTTTTCTTAAGTTGGGTGTAAACCTGGAGTTGCCTTTCCAGAGTGATAAGGCTGTTTCAAGGCTGTTGTGATGGTGTTAGTGGGCTATAAAGCTGGGCATATGGACTTAGAACCCCATGAACTAGATGATTTTGGAGGAGAAAGGTGACAGCCGACTTACCGGTTTGGGAGAATTTCTGTTTTAATGTTTGTTACTGAAGCCAAAGATCCTGTTTGTTAAAAGGGAAATAACTTGGAAGATGTGATCTTCTCATCTGATTGTGAGGTTTGTTTTTACCTTTGTGTACTGGGTTCCAGTCTCCCCCTCCAAAATAAAAAAAAAAAAAAAGTCATCTAGAAACAAATCATCTTCCTTTCCTAACAGTAGTATAATAGCCTCAGGCCCTTTCCAGCCCCTCCACCGTGTCTCAGGGCCATCTGTTCTCTGCCATCCACTTTTTTGGGAAAGTCTCTTTTCCCATCTGCTCTCCTTGGGCCTTAGTGCCTGCTCTAAAGATTTATGAAGGCTGCACTGGAACCTCTCTCCAATTGTTTTTTCAAGGACCAGTGAAATTTCAAGGCAGATAAAAGCTTTTTTCCATTTGATATATCCAAATGTTACTCCTTTTTCAGGTATGTTTCTTCCTTCTATTAGTCTGGGAGTGGAAAGATGTCTGTCTGTGCTTGGAGGAGGGACTCTGCTTATCAAAGCAAAGATTGACTGCACTGACTCTGGCTGCTTTGAAAAAGCCCAGTGTCCTTCTGGCTCTCTAGCCACTGGCACACAGGCTTGGTGCAGTTCCTTGGGTTCATTCTTTTCCTGTCTTTTCCCTTGTCTCCCTGACAGAGTACAGTCGTTTTGAATCAAAGATACATGACTTGCGAGAACAAATGATGAACAGCAGCATGAGCTCTGGGTCTGGATCCCTCCGAACAAGTGAGAAGAGGTCTTTGTATGTCAGGTAAGTCACAATTCTGAGCACCAGGCCTTGTGCTGCCTGAGGAGAGCTCTGTGCCAACACAGCCCTTCCTGTTTAACTAGTGGGGTAGGGAGTGTGTACTCCCAGTACTAAAGCAGCATTTTGCACTGTATGCTCAGGTTGTGTACTTTATGGTCAGTGTCTCTCTCTTCTGTGAGCTGGCTTCTTCCTCTTTGCTCATGAATGACTCAGTATGAGAAAATTTCAGTTTGCTCTAATTGTGAAAGACTGCTGGGTGATTGTTGCTAGTCAGCATTCAAATAGCACTCAAATGTTCAGAGTACTTTGCTTGCAATCTGTGATTTGAGGGGAAAACTTGGCATACCCCCCTTCCACATATGCAGTAGACATCAGCATTTGTATCTGAGCATATCACTATCACTGTGTTCCGGTACAGGGTCTTGTAAGAGACCAAATAACTGACAGGTTGCTGCTTCTGAGTCTTTTTAAAAAATGGTGTTTTCTTCCTCTCTGCTGTGCTAGTCTGTTGTATCTGAATCCTGGGATATGATGGGATGGGATGGTGTATGGTCCCCAGGAAGGGTGGGTGGAAGGAACGGATATATAGCATTGACTGTATTGCTGCTGAAAGCTATTCTGCAGTACTGTCCAAGGTTGAACTTTTGACACATTATAATACTTTGTCAGGTCAAAAGTACAAACCTCTTGGGGAGTTGGACTGCTAAGTGAACACTATGAACTCCTTGTAGAAGTAAGAATAGTTTTCTTCTTCCTGCCCTAGCTTCTTGGCAAAACTCCAAACAGTATGGTGCAAGTACATGGTATCTCTCCAAGGTTAAAATCCTTAGTGGTGGGATTACTCCCCTGACCCAAAGACAGCTTTGTGTGTGTGTGTGTGTGTGTGTGTGTGTGTGTGTGTTTAATGCTTAGGTGTGGGGTTGTATTACACTCTTGGGGTGAATGTTCTCTAGTGGCCTCTGATACCTGCTGGGGGGTTAGGAGGGAAGGCTACATTAATTGCCTGGCAATGGAACTGCTGTTCTGCCTTTGGGGTTTGACTTGAAGATAGCCAGTGGATATAAATGCTCATTGCAGTTTGTCTCACAGTGTTGATTTTCTTTTCTCTCAGTTGGTAGTCCCTGGCCTTAGGGAGGGAGTGGAGCCGAGGGAGCCCAGCTTTGAGTCTGAAGCCCACTAGAACCCTTCATGGTTCTTTTTTGAAAAATGACCCCTTAACTACTTGTTTGTTGAGAGCAGCTTTCTTCACATTTGCTGTGCTTACCTCCTAGTGGGTTAAAATGCCAGTGAGGTGATTTTGGCGGGCTTCACTATCTGACAGAATTTAGGGGTGACAATAATAAACATCTCCAAATGCAACAGCAATTTCTGTAATGTTCAGGGCTACCTGAGCTAGAGGAAGGCTGGACTAGTTTCTGGTGATCTTTTCGGTCTCCTGTTTTCTGTCACAAAGCCCTTGCTCTGGGTCTGTAGCCTAGACACTGGGACACTGATGGGGGAAGCAGAAATGTGCTGTTGCCCCCAGCGAAAGGGTAATACTTCTGTGACTTGGTCAGGATTGTTCCGTTCCCGTGCTGCCAGCCCCCGCAGATGTGGCACTCCAGTGTGCGTGGGAAGTTGCTCTTTAGGCAAGACAGTTTCTTCGGAGAGCTTTATTTTTAGATTTCCTCTCTCCACCTATCCTGTGCTAGAGCTCTCCCTGCCTGGGTAATAGAAGTGGGGCATTAGCTCCTGACCTGGAAGACCTAAAAGACCTGGAACACCCTTCTCTAGCCCTGGGAAAGGGATACATTGTGTCTAACTCTGGTAGGAGGGTAGAAACTCTGCTCTGTTCTAGTGAATCAGTTTCTATGGTTTATATAATCTGCCCTTAACCTCATCTAGATAACATCAGTGTCCTCTGAGGAAAGTAAGTATGCTTTAGAATAATGAACATTTGTGATCACTAGACTTAGTCAAGGGAAGTGTTTTATGGCCAAAGCAGTGAGGTGTGAGGTCTTTTTCTAACCTAACCTTTCTATCAGAGCCTGGCTTGCTCTGTTTCTTTCGTGCCTGTTTGGCATTCTTTCATTCTACACTTTGTTCCTTTTCATTAGCATGTAAACATATTCGAATTTCTTCCATTCTTTTTTTATTTAAAGATTTTTATTTATTTATTCATGAGAGACAGAGAGAGAGAGAGAGAGAGAGAGAGAGAGGCAGAGACACAGGCAGAGGGAGAAGCAGGCTCCATGCAGGGAGCCTGATGTGGGACTCGATCCCGGGTCTCCAGGATCACACCCTGGGCTAAAGGCAGCGCCAAACCTCTGAGCCACCAGGGCTGCCCGAGTTTCTTCCATTCTTAAAAAGAAAAAAAAATCCCTTTGATACCAATAGCACCTTAAACTGTTCTCTCTTTTGCTCACCACATGTGCCAAATTATATGCCAGGAAACACTAGTTCCTCATGATGTTAATAAGTATTGTGTGTGCAAAATCAGTGGTTCAGTAAGTTGGGCAAATGCAGTATTGAACAGAGGAAAATAGAGTGCTGTGATTCATATCCAGGGGAGGGACTGTACTAGGCAGAGGTTCACCAAAAGATAGGAGCATGGGAGCCTTATTTGGAGAAGCCTGTCTTAAATCCAGTTTGGGAAATGTTGGAGTCATCTGTGCTTGCTCCTGCTATGTCTTCAGATCACCTCTCTTTCAGTAGGAAAGGAAGTGTGCATCTGCTTTTCAGCATGGTGGTGGGGTTCCAAGCAACTCCGGAAGGCTCCAGAGGAGCAGAAGCCCAACTCTGTCAGGGATCCACAATGATTTCTTAGTCATCAAATTCAGTGACTGGTTCACCGATTCTTTGCCATTGGTCTGACCTCTTCACTATATTTATTACCACGAATTACCCACTTGCTTCTTTAAAAGCTCTCTTCCTACCTTGCTAACCATTCCTCAATGTCTTTTATTAGCTCTGCCCCCTAAATTATAGTCATTTATTTTCAGATTCAGATCCTCTTGTATAAATGACATCCTTGATCCCTTTGGTGAACTCCAGACCTGCATATCAACTACGTGCTGGACATGTGCATGAACTGCACTCCCAGTGCCTCAAAACAAGCGGCGTTGCTCAAAATTGAAACCCCCTCATAACACACATGCACCTGCTGCTCCTCAATTTCCTTATATCTAAGTTAATTGCATCAACCTATCATGTGGAAAAGGGATTAGATTTGTTCTGTCACCTAAGGCAGATCTCATCTCAACAGAAGGAAGAAAGACCTAATGATTAAGACTGTCTGAAAACAGAATGAACTGCGTCCGGAGGTAGTAAATTTGATATTTTGTTACTGGAGATGTTACAGAAGAGGCTGGGCACCCCCATGCCAGGATGTTACCAGAGAGGCTTGAAGCTAAAGCAACAATCTGGACATAATCTAATCAGAAGTTTTCAGCAGTTCCATGATGTCTTCAGGATAAAGGGAAACAGGTGACATCTATGCATTAGGGCCTTTGTTATTCTCTTTCAGTTGTAGTTAAAATCCTTTAAATAATACTGCAAAGTAGACATTATTCTCATTTTACAGATGAGAAAACAGAGACTTTAGACAGCCTTGAAGTTCCAAAACTGGAATTTCAGCCCAGTTGTTCTGACCATAGAGCATGGTTCTTTCAACATTTCCCAAACTTGCTGATCGGAATCAGCTGGCATGCTAGTAAAAATACAGATCCCCGGGCTCCTCTTTTTATCTATTTAGCTTCATTGGGTTTGGGGAAATGTATGTTTTTATTTTTTATTTATTTATTTATTTATTTATTTATTTATTTATTTATTTATTGAAATGTATGTTTTTAACAAGCAGTCAAAACGCTCGGGAATAACCACTTGTTTGTCACAATAGGTATTTATTTCCGTTTCACTTTAGCAACTGAACATTACACTTACATTAGCTGCTACCACGTGGAAGGTAGGAAAGCACAGGGCCTTCCCCACCCTTCACCAGACTAGACTCAGCTCTTAAACAGTATAGGAAGGATGAGCAGAGGCCATCTTTCTGCCCACTCCAGGGCTTTTGCTATGCTAGTGAATTTGCCTTCCATACTGGAAAAGTCCACAGAAATATGCCTCTCTTGAGCCTCTTGCTCAGGGTCAGGGTGATTGGGTGTTTAACTCAGGTAATTCTGATGTGAAGGTAGTACAAAAAAGACACTGGGTAGGTGAGACTTCCAGGGACCTCCAAGTTCTAAACTTAGATGTTTTTTCATTTATTTCTTGAATGAATGAATCAAAGACCTTGTCCTCCAAAGGTTGCCAAGAGGCTCAGTAGTATATTTGCAGAAATAGGTTTTGCAAGTCTCTTCCGGCTAGGCTGGGTATGTTCTTCACAGCCACAGGATACCATCAGGGAAGCCCTGGCCTCCTGGTTGGTCATCTACCATCTCAGTCTTCTTCCCATTCTAGGAAGGAAATCATGTTGGGGCATCTGTAGTCTGCATTCCAGAAAGCATATAAGAAATATTGGTTTGGTCATCAAAGAAGGCTGGAGAATGCTACTTCTTGTCAAGGAGCAGACATTAATCTGTCTTGTGCTTAGAGCCCAGGGTGGTGCCTAGGAGAGCCTGACTTTGCCTTGTTCATTAATGAGTTTCAATATGGGTTAAAATGCCAGTGAGGTGATTTTGGCAGGCTTCACTATCTGACAGAATTTGGGGGTGACAATAATAAACATCTCCAAATGCAACAGCAATTTCTGTAGTGTTCAGGGCTACCTGAGGGTGGGGCAGAGTGTACTGTATCATTGATTCTCTAACTGCCTGTTGCTAGAGTATATTCCCCAAACAGCAGTCCTGGACCTGGGCTCCTAATCCCCTCAGATGGCCCAACAGGTGCTGTGACCCCAAATGTTCACATATTGTGGGGCAATCGGTCCTTGACTGCCCCTCTAATGTCATAATTGACTTTTAAGGCCTGAAACTTTGAAGTAAACTAAGGAGAACAATGCCCTTCCTTGTTCTCCATGTTCCCTTCTGCAAAGAGTACCTGGAAGACGTGACTTGATGTCAGCTGCACTTGTGCCTCTTGTGATGACCCACCTTATGTCGACCTGAGTACTCAAGTTTGGGCTTTTAGGTTGCTTTTCAGAAGCTGCTCACAATTTTAATTCTCGCAGTAAGATCAAGAGCTGATGAGTGACTGTTGCTTTATGGCTCTTGGTGCGTGCTTCATATGGACCAGGAAAGGGATGAGCTGCTGATTTTCAAATAATATGTGCCTTTTATCTGGTACTTTCTATAGCTCAGGCTGCTATAGCAGAGTACCATACACTGGGTGGCTTAAAGAACAGACATTTATTTCTCACAGTTCTAGATATTTGGAAGTCCAAGATCTAGGTGCCAGCAGGTTCAGGTTCTGGTGAGCACCAACCCCCTCCAACTTTCCTGGCTTGTAGATGGCCACCTTCTTGCTCTGTCCTCACCTGGCCTTTCCTGGGTATGTGCAAGGAGAGAGAAAGAGATCTTATTTTTTCCTCTTCTCATAGGGGAACTATTTCCATTATGACCTCGTCCAAACCGAATTACCTCCCAAGAGCTCCATCTCCAAATACTATCACCTTGAGGGTTAGGACCTTGATGTATGAATTTGGTGGAACACAAACATACAGCTCAGAACACTGACCAAAGGAAGAAAGCAATGTCTTAGACCCTGACTGATATGGGAGGGAAGTGCAGTGGGCAAACTCTCTGAGTGATAGCAACTGGAGAGTAACTGGGAGGGTATTTGGTGCCCTGCTTCCCCAACCTGATCTCCTCCAGCATTCGTGAGCATCAGACATGGCCTTAGTCCTCAAAGGGCTTCCCCCTTGGTGATATACTATGAAAGATTTTAAAACTACAAGAGTTAAATAGCCATAAGTAGAAAACATTAAGAAAGGTCATTGCTAAATACATAGTATGAATTTGGAAGAAAGAAATTTGGAATGGGCAGGGTCACAGAGAAGGGTGGAACTTGGGCTGGGCCTCTGGGATGCTGATGAGGGTGAGAGGGGACTGGCAAAGCCCCCCCACCCTACCCCCACCCCGGGCCACACAGATGGCTGGAGCCCTGCTAGGTCAGTGCAGCAGGAGCAGCCACATGTCTTTGAGGCTGAAGTGCTGGAGTGCTCTTGTTTACTTTGTTTTGAGAAACCTGCCTGACCAGTTTCCCGGGTATTTGCCATTTTCTTTGCATTCCTGTTCACCAAGACTTCAAGGTGGCTATACCAGGTGCTTCTGATTTATCTGGATCTTTTAGACCCAAACCTCACAATTTAGGATCTGAACTGCAGAGACTTTGGCCTGGTAATCTGTTTACTTTGAGCTGATTATCTTCCTGCTTTCCAGTCTGGCAGTGAGGTCCCAGCTGAAGGGAAGATTAGGCAAAGTCCCCCAGAGCACGTGTATTATGTGGGCAGGTACACACAGCTCTTAGGGGATACTGTTTGAAAGGTCACCATTTACACAACATATCTTTCAAGACCTTTGGCAGTGTTTTCTCCTTAGGAAGATAGGCAGCTCCATTTAAAGCTTCAGCTCGGGAACTCCAACCTGCAGACCCTGGGAAGCGAGCATCTGCTTTTCATGCTGGTGTGACTTGGCTCCAGAAGGCTGCTTCATTGCCCACTTTCGCTTTTCTCTGGGCCAGTCTCTGCCCTGCTTTTAAGAGAAATTGGTGTTTTTCTTGCCTGGCCATGTCTGAGAAGTTGCAGGAAAACCCAGGATCTGGCTTTTCCCTTGCTTCACAGAGGTGTATGGCCATAACCAAGGAGGAGCATATTCAGGGTTGAAGAATAATCTTTTAATGTAGACCATTTACTGTGATCTTAGGCTTTAGATGGTAATATTTCCACAAGCTTTGTTCTCTCTTGACATAGTGCTTCCCTCTGAACTGACCAGTCCTCAAGTCGGAGGCTTTCATGAAATGCTTTTTATCTAGACCCAGAAATAATAAGAGGTTTCTGAGGCTTCTAGTCTCCCAATACACCATCTTGTCAATAAACTCATATACACAGGGTGGGACCAAGGTACCAGAGTGGTTAAATGTGGTTTTAGGTGTCTGGAGACAAATAAGTATTGCTTTCTTTTATTCTTTCTTCTTTTTCTGCTCATTCTTTTTGAGTCAGAGGGTGAAAAGTTTTGTTTCTATGTCATTTGGGCCTTGCATGTGTAGGATTTCAGTTTTGGGACAGTGGTTCAATCTGATTTAAAAGGGACAGTATGGTATCTACCTTGACTTTCTTTAGTGCTTGCCCTAAGGATTAAAAGGGGTAGTAGATAGGAGAATATATCCATGCTGTGGAGAAAGGTGCTCCTTCATCCTCTTACTAGTTCCAACCTGAGGCATTAGCCAGTCCCTGTCACTTTTAGGTTCCAGGCTGTTCCTAAGAGAGATTGTCACTGCTAGATGGCCACAGTTAAGCATGGTTCTTAAAGATCTCAAGTAGGCAGTTGATATTTTTTCAAAATAAATTTACATTTTTTAAAGATTTATTTATTTATTTTAGAGAGAGAGAGAGAGAGAGAGAGAGAGTGGCGAGAGGGGCAAAGGGAGAGAGAAATTGAAGCGGACTCTGTACTCCGCGCAGAGGCTAACTCGGGGCTCGATCTCACAACCCTGAGCTCATGACCTGAGCCAAAATCAGGAGTTAGATGCTTCACTGATTGTGCCGCCCAGGTGCTCCCAAAATTCATTAAGGTCTAATTTAATACTTTTTTTTTCTGATTACATGAAATATATATCATTTGAAAGGTGGTTTGACTTTACTACTCAGCCTGTTCTTAGTTTTTTTTTTTCTTATTATTTTTTTTAAGTAAGCTCTATGCCTAACGTGGGGCTTGAACTCACAACCCTGAGATCAAGAGTCATGCGTTTTACCGACTGAGGCAGCCAGGCACCCTTGTTCTCTTTCAATTATACCTTCACGTGCAAGTTTAGCATGCTAATGACAAGCTGAGACCATGAAATCGGTCTCACAAGGCCTACTAAGTGAATGCCAGACTCCTTAGCTGGACTGTAGACTGAGTGCCTTGCACTGCCGCCAAATAATGGTGCTGCTGACCCTGCTGCACACCCTGGGTTACTTGCCTCTAAGCCTTTGCTCACGTGGTTCTTTCTAGCCAGAAGGGCGTCTCCCCATCTCCCTGTTGAAATCCTGAACCTTCACTGAGGGCCAGTTCAAAAGTCAACCCCTCCTTATAGCTTCCCCAAACTGGGTGTGACCTATGTTCCCTCTGAATGCTTTTAGGCCTTGGCTTATCTTGCATTTGTGCCTCTCACTACAACATACTCAGCCAGTGTACTCTGCAAGGCCAGGACTTCTTTTGCTTCTGGGTCTCCCATGTGTCAAACACAGTGCCCCACACAAAGTAGACAAAGTGAATGTTTAAATAAAGGAACAAAGGTGTGAGAGTTGTCTACCACACAACTCTAGATGAGGGAGGCCCTATGCACCTCTGGGCCTGCTTTCTGTCATCTCTGAGGAAGTTTTTTAGCTCATAGTCAAATAAAATTTCAGCAGGAAAAGAGAAAAAGTGGATTTAGAGAAAATCCCCATTGTGGATTTGGAGAAGAAATCACCATCACGACTGTGGAAGAGTCGACTGGTGAGGGAACTGGGCATATTTAACCTGGTAGAGAAGACATAGGAAAGACTTATACTCATGAAATGCTAGAGCTGGAAAGAAACTTTGAGACCTCTGAGGCTCTAATGTCCTGCCAAGCTCTTCTTCCATTTGTAGTTCTGATTGAAGGAAAAGTAAATTCTTTTTTAAAAATATTTATTTATTTATTTATTTATTTATTTATTTATTTATTCATTCATTCATTCATTCACGAGAGACACAGGCAGAGGGAGAAGCAGGCTCCCCTCAGGGAGCCCGATGCAGGACATGATCCCGGATCCCGGGATCACGACCTGAGCTGAAGGTGGGCACCCAACCGTTGAGCAACCTGGGTGGGCATCCCGAGAAAAGTAAATTCTTGTTCATTCATTTTACATTCTCAGCTGAAAATGATGTTATTTTAGTTCAGAGCTTCAAATCCTTTTTCTTTTATTTCAAATTCAAATGTGCTGCTATGTCTTTAACAAAATCATAGTTTAAAAACATTGTTTATTCTGTTGTTCACTGTCCCTCATCCACAGATTCATCAAAGAAAATCCAGATAGACTTGGGGATCACTTTTATTGGGAGATAGCCCCTTTTTTGCCTTGTTTGCCATGGAACTTAGAGCCAAACATGTTCTTTACCAGAAGTAAATGACTTAAGTCAGATGCTTTCTTTCTCTTTTTTTCTCTCAAGTGCTCAGAAGAGTGCCTGAGCATATTAGATGTTCAAAAATACTTGTTTAATTAATGACTATCCTTAAGAATAGAATATTATATCATCTTTAAAAATATTAGTTTTGGGCAGCCCTGGTGGTTCAGCAGTTTAGTGCCACCTTCAGCCCTAGGATGTGATCCTGGAGACCCAGGATCAAGTCCCATGTCAGGCTCCCTGCATGGAGCCTGCTTCTCCCTCTGCCTGTGTCTCTGCCTCTCTCTCTCTGTGTCTCTCATGAATAAATAAATTAAAATCTTTAAAATAAAAAATATATATTAGTTTTGATGACTAGTTAATGGTATAGGAAATATTAATGATACAATTTCAAGTGACCACTAAGGTTGCTAAATTGTACCTACACACCGTGTTTCCATCTCAGTGAAATCTGTTTTTTTGTGTATTTATTACAGAATATTATACAGTAACACAACAGTATGAAGAATGGTTCTGAGTTATATTCAATGTGATTTTTCTGTTTAGACTTTGTGTTTCAAATATTCCATAATGAACTTATTGATATAATTTTTTGATGAAATTAATGCATATGAATAGTATAAAATCTCAAACACTATAATAACATGCAAAAAATTAATCCTTTTCCTATTCTTCGCTTTTCTGGCTCTATAGAGGAGAATGCTTCCAAATATTTTGGCTATAGCAAAAAGAGATAGTAAATCTAAATAACCCTGCCTGTGTTAAATAATGGAGCTATGAAATGATAAGGATGTAAAAAACTAATCAGATGAAAAATTCAGTATTTCTGGGAGGAAAGAAGCCATAGAAAAACCTTATAGGAAGGTAGGGGTAGTCATCCAAGGAAACTATTTACATCATAATGTAAAAATAAATATTGCTTATCCTCGAAATGTGATATAACTAAATTGGGAGGACAGGGTCAAAAGGATAGGTGAGTGCTATTGAAAACCAATATATATTCATCTTTCAATGGGATGAGCACTGGGTGTTATACTATATGTTGGCAAATCAAACTCCAATAAAAAATAAATATACATTAAAAAAAGAAAACCAATATATAATGTCTAAAATGTTTTTTTAAAGGTGATGCAACACATAGCAACAAGCAGCAGTTATTTAGAAAGGTGTCAGAAAAGAAAAAGAAACAGCAAAAATATATGAAAGCAGTTTCTTTTTATATTGACTTACATTTTTTGAAGTAAAGTAGTAAAAGGAACATGTGCCTGTGGGTAAAAACAAAGCAGACGGTGCCACTCTAGTGTGCAGTGCTCACTGCTGGCATTCTTGGTGACTTGGATCCACACTTACTGTTTTTACTTAGCTCGCGGTATATGTGTTTTAATATGGTAAGGTTTCATATGGTAAGGTTTCTGAAATTCCTCTTGGAAGTGAATTGGCACATTAGTTTTATTTTAACCTCAGGTGTTTAAAAAATTACCAATAATTGGATTCCTGACATCCAGAAAACACGTCTATATCAACTTTATCATATGTGCTCCAGCTTCTTACTGCTGTTGGCAAAGGTCAGATATGGTTCTGTGGGGTTGTCTCTGAATTTTCACCGGTAAGCTCTCTAGTGTCCTACAGCCTCATCCTAATCTCTTCTCATTTATTTTAACATCTTCCTTCTTCCCTCCCCAAACTAATTTGTGCTTAATCCAAGTTCTTTTCTTTTCTTGACTATATTTGTTTTAATCTGTGAAGCCCAGAATGCCATTTAGTGTTTCTCATGGTCACTTAGAAGGTCTTCACCTTGCACATCTTCGTAGGAACATGCTTTAGGAAACTTCGTTTCGAATGCAGGGTAAATGCATTCCAATTTGATCCTGTCACACAGAACCAGGGAAGAACCTCTTGGGCAGAGTGCTTCCTTGATCTGCTGGCCTCAGCCACCCTCCTTACTGCTTCGAGTGCATAAATTGAGGAAGATAAAGGGCTTTGTGTCAGAGTTTGGGTATTTTCATTGTCAAATAATCTGATAGTGATTTATTTTTTTAAGATTTTATTTATTGATTTGGTAGAGAGAGAGAGCACAACCAGGAAGAGCAGCAGAGGGAGAGGGAGATGCAGACTCCGCACTGAGCAGGGAGCCCGATGCAGGGTTTGATCCCAGGACACCGGGACTGTGACCTGAGCCGGGGGCAGGTGCTTGACCGACTAAGCCACCCAGGCGCCCCTGATACTGATTTTTTAGGAATTCTGTTTCAAGAAGTTTAAAAAGTAGATGGGTATTTCACTCTGCACAGTTTTACTACATTTTGTATTTCATTTGGGGCTGCACATGGGGAAATAGTGTGTTTTACTTTGCAGCTGAGCCACAGACTACCACACCACGGGGAGAATTCTAAATCTTGGAACTAGTTCTGGAAATGCACTGGGCTGTGTGTACAAAAGTGCTAACAGAGAATATAAAAAAGAGTCAGACCCTAGATCTCGAGTAGAAAAATCCAAACTTCTCACCGAAATCACCAATTCGCAGTGAGATCCAGTGTTTGAGAAAAGTAGACTTTCATATAGGTGAGTTTGTTTCCTGAAGCTAGAAGCTAGTTGTGAAGAGCCAGCTTCACTGGAGCCAGAGTCAGTGGTGGATCCTTTGAGTTTGTAGTTTTGGTTTAAATTTACCTTCAAATCCACCCATCCCACTCCATGATTACCCTGTTACATGTGAGGGTGGATTCACGTTCCTAAGGCTCTTTTGACATGTCAATTTCCTACTCTCAAGTTTCAGGGGCCAGTGGATCAGATATATTCAGGACCTTCCAAAATTTGCCCCAGGCCTTTATTTCTAACCTCATTTCCTAGGACTCCCAGTGGCAGCCAGGTTGGGCTCCTCCTCTTCCTCAAGCCCACCTTTTCCCACTTTCTCCTTTAGCACTCTACTCTGCATGTCTTGTCAGAGGAGCTGGCCTCCATCCTAGGCCTCACATACCTAGATAGGTATGTGATCTGGGTCACATTATTCTTCCCTGAGCCCCCCTCTCCCTCTACGTAAGAGTGAGAGACTGAAAGACTGAATGAAGAGACTTCTTTGTAGGGTCCTTTTCAACTTTATCATTGTGTGGATGAATGTCAGTCTTTGCTTTTTCCTTAGTTGTCCCAGGACACAGGGTCCTTTTCTGTTTTGTGTCTCTGCAGCATTTACCATTCATTGTTTGAGGCTGTAGTTAACATTTTTATGTTCTGCCTTCAACTACCTTTTGAAGATATGTTTATAAACTGAGAAAGCCTTTTGGTAGACCCAACTTGCTTCCTTAGGATGTGGGTGAGGGGGAAGACTGTTGAGTATGTTCTCCTTTGGACTTCCACCTTATGTCTAGAAGCTTAGAGACCGTGGGGTTCATGAAAGAGATTCTCTTATTCCCCTTCTTGGGAGAGTGGGATGTTTCTTTGAGAAAAGGCACGTATCTACGACATCGAGGCCGAACGAAGGATGCAATCTCCTGGAGAATTCCCTCTGGTCTGTTCTGGGGCTGGTAGGTCTGTGCTGACTATCTGCATTGGCCGTCCTCTGCCGTCCTTCCAGGAGAGTCAGACTCCTGGCATTTAGGGTTAGGATGAGGACTTCATCTTTCGCTGTGCATTTCAGGGCCCTGTTTGATTATGATCGAACTCGGGACAGCTGCCTGCCAAGCCAGGGGCTCAGCTTCTCCTATGGTGACATTCTGCATGTCATTAATGCATCTGATGATGAGTGGTGGCAGGCAAGATTGGTGACCCCACATGGAGAAAGTGAGCAAATCGGTGTGATCCCCAGTAAAAAGAGGTGAGTTGTCATGCTCTTGAGGTCTTCCTTGCCCTCTTCCTGGTATTGATTTCTTTTTTACCTATTATACTATAAGTTGCTTGAGAGCAATGAATGTGCTTTATTATTCCTCTGTTACAGAGTTGGTGCTTAAGACATGGTTATGACTCAGTGAGCCAAAAAGTGGCTGCTGAGACCATGCACTGGCAGTAAGTAACAGGACTTCTTTCTGACTCCAAAACAGGGTGGAAAAGAAAGAAAGAGCTCGATTGAAAACCGTGAAGTTCCATGCCAGGACGGGGATGATGGAGTCTAACAGGGTAAGTAGGGATCCCCAAGGAAGTCAGCCAATATGAGAAGAGGAGTAAGAAGCTTGGAGTCTGTCTGCTGGATAAGAGAACTGGGGAGCACAACAGAATATCTCTTTTTCAGGGGGCTGGCTCTGTCCTATCAGAACACTGACTGCTTTTCAGAAAGCAGGGAGAGGGCACTCAAACTCTGTGTCCTGTCTGTACTCCTTCCCTCTGGGTTACTGACTCTTGAAGATGTGTTGGAGTTCGACTGTCTGGAAGGCTGACTTGTTCTGGGCACATGAAGCCACTTGTGGGTATCTCCCTGGCCGCAGACCCTGTCAGAGCTGTGGAGACCCTGAACAGAACCTGGCCTTGTTATCCAGCAAGGAAGGCCAGCCTCAGAGCTCTGACCACCCCTCAGACCAACAAGGCATGAGGGCTCAGTCATTCACCCCTTTTCTTCTATGAGCTTTGTAGGCCAAAGAGCTTTTGGAGCAGTAGAGGTAAGAGAGACACGGAGTAGATGACTCTGTGTGTATCAGTGGCACCTTAGGGATGTGTCCAGGAGGCTACAGTGACCTTTGTCCTTTAGAAAGTGCCAATGAGTGCTGTGAGTCTGGATTAGGTAGAAACCTCTAACATCCCTACAACATTTTCCTGTAAACATAATTTCCTCCTACATCAACTTTCATTTAATCTCATAGACTCCATTTGTGAGAGATGGTCTTTTATTTAGCTCACCATTGTCTCCATTTTAGTTTTTCTTGCATGCTTTAAAATCCATTGTTCTGTTTTTTTTTTCTTCTGTCCTTCCCCTCCATCTTCATGTTCTTTCACAGTCGATCAAAACGAAACGTAAAAAGAGTTTCCGCCTCTCTCGAAAGTTTCCATTTTACAAGAGCAAAGAAAACATGGCCCAGGAGAGCAGCATACAGGAACGTAAGTAGCAGCAGGGTACAGAGAGCAGACTGCCCACAGCCCCACCCTCTCTTCCTCATTTGCACCTCCCCTAATGAGAAGATGGGGGAAAGTGTGTGTGTGTGTGTGTGTGTGTGTGTCCCTGTCCATCTGTTCATGTGTGCATGTGTGCGCGTGCATACTTGCTTATTTGCGGAGTCAGCATAGAAATTGGCCTGCACAGGGAGATATTGGGTCTCTCTTATCCAGCTGCTCACTCTGAAAGAATGTTGGAAGTTCTAAGGACCAACTGGTTGCAAAGCTGGCCTACCAGGACTCCCCTGGCACTGACGTTGGGGGTCCGGTGAAGCTCTCCTGTGGGAGTGATGAGCAGTTTTCAGCCACAGTGTCAGGTTTAGAAGAATGGTTTTTCAAGAGAACCAGGTCTAGGGACTCCGAGTTGCTCTCCTGGCTTCTTCCTCCTGTGATTTCTTTCCCTAACTTTACTCATCTACGTTAAGAGAAGAGCCTTTTCTTCCCTGGACACCTGGAGTTGGACCTGCTTCTTGAATTACATGCATGTGCATATGCACCCTGGATGCCCACACAGCTCCAATAGGCTCACTGTCATCCCAGAGTGATTCCAGAGCCAGCCTTCAAAATAAAATCCTTCCTGCTTAAAGGAATTGATGTGCAAGGGGGATTACTCAACATTGTCTAAATAAAAATTTATTGAACAACAGTAAACAGTAGAAAAGGCCAGAAGCTAGGCTAAATGGACTTTTAAGAACCAATATAATCCTGAGAAATATTTGTATTCTACCGTATGCCTCAGAAATGAACTGCTGACCCTAACCTTACACACCAGGTCAAAGTGGTGAAATACTTCTCATATGGCTCGTGGTGAATTGTAAACCTCTCCTCTCCTGCCTCACAAAGAGAGGCCTTGGGGTCCTGGGCTGTTGGGACTGATAGGAGACTGACTTTGTCTAGGCCGGCCGGATTCGTGGTCATGGTCTACGCAGGTCTTGCCACCTGGAGCGATAGCTAGTAGATCCAAGGGTACCTTCCTCCAAATGGAGGGTTATGGGTCATAATCCTGGGTAGCACAGGAAGAAGCACCATGTGCAGTTGGTTCTGCTCGTGAGCAATAAGAAAGGGTCTGATGTGAGGTCACCACAGTTCAGTGGATCAGCCCCGGAACCTCTGTGCTGGATCTAGCCTGAGGAGGGTTCGCTGTTGCATGGCCCAGCTCTGAGGGTCAGGGGTTGCCTGTCGGGTGAGAATTGAAACTTGCCTAGTGCTGATTCTCCAGAAGCTGATCTCATCCCCTGTGGTCTGCACAACTCCGGTCAGCTTTGAAGGCCACAGCTGAGACTACGTGAAGCTTTCCCTGAAGGGTTTGGACAGAGTCAGTACTAGGCAAAAGCTCCTTGGGATGATGGTGATTCTGCTAGCTCTCTTGTGCTCCCTCAGGGAAATGGTGATTACAGGGGCAGAGCCAGAGACCGGGGCTCTGCAACTACAAAGTCAACCAAAGCAGGGACTCTAAGCCTTAGAAAGTCGCCTGTCCTGTCCTGTCAGGCTATAGACTATAGACCACCTCAGAAAGGTAGTCCACTCTGAGGCTCTCCAGCAGCAAGTCGGGCAGTATGAAGCACAGGGATCTTGTCCGACCCGGGGCATTCTTTCTATAGCAACGTTCTTAACCCCACTATGATTATAGGGCTTCACAGTATTTCATACTCCTGTCACTAATGCTCACCTGGCTCTCTATTCTTCCTTCCCCTTGTCTTTTTTTCTCTATTTTCTCTTTTGTCCCAATTCTTTCCCTCCCTCCCTCCCTCCCTCCCTCCCTCCCTCCCTCCCTCCCTCTCACTTTGTCCTTCCTGTCTGTGAAATCAGGACTTCCCTGGGTTAAGTGACGATTATTATGGAGCAAAGAATCTGAGTAAGTCAAACTTACACACCACTAACTGTATTTCTGGCATGAGTGGAGATGCTGGGGTTGGGGGTGTAGGGAATGTGGGTGAGGGCAAGGGGGAGGGGAGGACAGTGTTGTGAGAACTCTGACACCACAGCAGGAAGTGGAACAAGTGACTCTGAATGTCACAACTTTCGCTCTGGATCACTGGCACCCTGATAAAAGCCCATCATTCATGTCTGTGTTTCCCTTTTGTACCTTGAAGGGGTGGGGAGCCATCCTGGCGCCCTGCCTCAGAAATGAGGTGGGCAAGAAGCACCTCCCCAGGGATGACCACTCAGCTCATCTCTAGCCTATTATTGAGGTGAGGGGTGCCTGCTGGTTGGCTGCTTCTCCCAGTGACACAGCACTAAAGAATTGTGCTTAGGAATGAGCTGTTTCAGTCTAACTAAAGGCAAGAGTACTGTGAAGCCCTTTACCCATTGTGCATCTGGGACATCCCAGCAGGTTCAGGGGCCTCAGGAAACAGCCATGGGCTGGCTTTCCATGGAACATCTCTAAGGGTCTAAGCTGGTTGGGGCAGGGGGGGTCTCAGCAGCATTTATGGACCATATATATATTTAGTGCCTTAGCTAGGGAAAACTCTGACCTCTCCTCTCTGGAAAATAATTCTAGAGTGAAATATGAAGGGACCATGATGACAGCATCTTAGCAGCACCTCCCTCGTGCACAGAGGGGCACATACACATGGCTGTGGCAGGCAGGTTCTGTCAGTGTATACTCTCCTTCAATAAGTAATAAAGGCGTGAAGGTAAAGGAGCTTCCTCAGAGGGTCAGGAACCAGCCTTGGGCAGCGACTCATCCAGTTCTTCCTACGGGGGCCACAGCATATCACAGTCTGGAGCAGTGTCATCTTGGCTGAAACGAGCAGTGTCTCTGTCCATAGTTGTGTTTGTGCTTCATCTTCATTTGCCTGTCGTCTTGGGAGTGGTGAGCTTTGTTTGGGCCACACAGTACCTTGTGCCTCCTTTGAGTGTGGCTGCTGTGCCCACACTTCGATGAGGGTAGGCACAGTGGTCTGAGACAGGATGGCTGTCTTGGCCTACAAGTGTTCTGTGTCCATTGTTTCTGTGTTTTGACATGTCTGTCTTAATGTGGACAGAGGAGCATCTTCCCTCACCACTAGGCCAAGCGAGGAGAAGGAGGCTACGTGATAGTGGTGGCAGGAGGGTTGTTGGTCCTACTGAACTGTCAGAGCATCTCCCTGTTGACAGCTCCAACCCAGCCAG
Source organism: Canis lupus baileyi (assembly GCF_048164855.1). Lineage (NCBI taxonomy): Eukaryota > Metazoa > Chordata > Mammalia > Carnivora > Canidae > Canis > Canis lupus. Next base: position 69,650,551 of record NC_132876.1, on the reverse strand, counting down.
TGGTTAGCCTCTTAGTTCTGGAGCACTGCCCAACTCTGTACTTCAGGGGCTCTGCCTGGGGAGGAGATTCAAGAGCAGCCTGGTCCCTGGACTTCTCTTTGCCACTGTCACTGCCTTTCCTTTCCTATTGTTAGTCTTGGGAGATGTGTTTTGAGATAGGATTTGGAAACCATCCAAGTCAGTTCTCTGGATTCAGACGAAGAGGATGCTGCCAAAGGATGGAAGGCTTGTAGCATATAGGGAGGGATTTGGCAGACTGAGAGGGCTCTGGGGACAAGAATGAGGTGGCCAGGGGCTCAAGGTTGGAGCTCTGCCTCCCACTTGGTAGCCTGGATGTGGCAGGCCTCTTGTGGCCTGACTCGGTGGCAGCTCAGTGTCTTGCCTCCTAGAGGATTTGAGTTTTGTGCCGCGTGTGACCTCTCAGTGGTGTGTTCTGAATCGGAGTCTTCTTTCTTGTTGGCTTGCAGAGGGAGTGACATCCAACACCAGTGACAGCGAAAGCAGTTCCAGTAAGTGTGTGTCATTCTCCCCCATGTTGTGTGGCTCCACTACGTGTCCCAGCCATCCTCATTCCACTGTTGCATGGCTGCCATATCTGTTCAGAGGCTAGTGCTTCTTTTAGCCACGTACACTTTGAGATCCTGGAAATGCTGTGGCCATTTTGTCCTTATGGGTGGGGTTTGGGCCATGAATTAAAGGAGAGTATAAGGCCTGCACTTCGGGTCAGGACCTGGCTTAAAGCTGTCCCTGGGGCCCTGGGAAGGGTGAGCTGCCAGTAAGTAAATCCCTGCCATGGGCATCCTGGGCTGTAAATGCTGCCATTTTTACAGACTTGCTTAGAGACCAACAAATGGCTCCTGTGGGATATTGTCCTGAATTGCCTTTCCAGGTCTCTTGGACCTCCTGGGTTAAGCCTCGGTGTCTTTTGTCTTTTTGCTGGGTTAAGTGATCAGGTAACTGCCCAGTTCTCCTCCAGAGATCCCGTGATCAAGCCACAGAAGCCACATTTGGAACCCCACGAACATTGGGAGCACTGGCCTCTGGCAAACTGTGGCTAGAGGTCTTATATAATCTGCCCACGGGTCTTAGGCTCAGAGGAAGCCTGTGAGCAAACATCCTGGGACTTGATGCAAATACTGCCTTCCCCAGCACTGCCATCAGCCACTTGGGACCTCCAGGCACCCAGAACCAAGTGGTTTGGTGACTATTTTAGGAAAAGTTAACAATTGTTAGGATATATGGAGCTCTACCATGAGGAGAGAGCAGGGCTCAGCATTGCTCATAAAGGGCACTGGGGACCTTAGCCCAGCCTTGAGTCCTTTGGATATTTCTTCCAGTGTAGGGGGGCGCATAGGTAAACCCTTAAAAGGGCAAAGTCAGTCTGCAACTTGGGGGGCCTGCATGAGTACTCTGACTCCCCTGCCTACAGATTAGGGGACATGGGCAGTGTTTCTCAACGAGTTAAAGCTTCCCCATGGTTCTTACCGAAGCAAGAGGGTAGTTGAGCATAGTTGACAGTTACCTGTAAGAACGGTTCCTGAGAAATTGGGGTGGTTTTTGGTGGAGGCTTCACGGCTTCTGGGTCTTGTCTCTTTGGTCAGCTATATTTTGCTGGATGAGAGGACTCCTGACTCCTGTTCCAGGGGTGGTGAAGGGCTTCTATGCTTTCTTGCCAATTTGTAGCAGATAGGGCCACATGGCAGGTGGTAATAAGTACCACTTGACAAGGCTGTTTTCTGGCAGAGGTGGGGTGAGGTGGATGTTGTAGGGGGACCAGGACATAGGCAGATTATAAAGTGCTAACATGTCTCCCTTTTTTGTTGCAGAAGGACAAGAGGATGCAATTTTGTCATATGAGCCAGTGACACGGCAAGAAAGTAAGCCGCCGTCTGAGAGTCTTGCCTTCAAGCTAGTCTCGTGGTCATGGGGCCCAACACTGGGGTTGGTGGCATCAATAGAGGGAAGAACATGAGGGAGTAGGAAGGCACATCCTACTCATTGGCTTATTGCACATCTGGCCCCTGGGCATCTTCTTCTCTTCTATGCCTTCCTAGTGTTAGAGAAAAGGAGGAAGAGGGGCGCCTGCATGGCTCAGTCAGTTAAGCGTCTGCCTTCGGCTCGGGTCATCCTGGGATCGAGCCCCATGTCGTGCTCTCTGCTCAGCAGGGAGCTTGCTTCTCCCTCTGCCTACCCCCCATCCCTGCTCATGCTCTCTCTCACCTGTCTCTCAAGTAAATAAATAAAATCTTAAAAAAAAAAAGAAAAAGGGGAAGGAAACCCAGTGTGCACCCCTCACTCTACCTTTGTTGCTGCCAAGATGCCTTCTAGAGGATAGGACAGGTTTACAAAGATGGCAAGGGTCAGTTTCAGTGGCTGTGACCATTGCCTAAACAAAGGTCCCAGTCCCTCCCTGTAGTGGCTCCTTAGAAAAAACCTTGCTTAGCTGCTGGTGCCCATGCAGAGATTTCTCCCGAATCTGTTGGGAGAACAGATTGCTTCTGATTTCAGACTTGCCTTGGATTTAGATATTTTCCAATTAAAGGCCCTTTGATGTCTTTGTATTTAAAAGCCAGAGAATGGCTGTGGACACTGCCCTAAGTGGCAGCTCCAGAGCCTCAGTGCTCTAGGCAGACTTGGAGGTAGAACAGGCTGTCTGGTGGGAGGCCTTGCTCATGACCTCCATGCTCTCTTTGTCCAGTTCACTATGCAAGACCTGTGATCATCCTGGGCCCAATGAAGGACAGAGTCAACGATGACCTGATATCGGAGTTCCCACATAAATTTGGATCCTGTGTGCCGCGTAAGAGCCCAGGAAGGTTTTGGAAGGGAGGCCTTAGTGCCCTGGGAACTATTACTCTGATGTCTTACGGAAGGGGTCTGGGGCAGGTTCTAGGGTTCTCTGGGAACAAGGGTGTATGTAACGCTCTGGAAGAGATTAGGCAGCAGTAGATTTTCACAAGGCTGATGGGGTTGAGAGGCCTAAGCCATCAGGTTGGCCTGCTGCCTCCCTTGGAGAAAAGTTTAAGTGAGGAGGGTCAGGGAGAATTGGACTACTGGGGGCCCAGTCCAAGTAGTGTTGGCCTAGCCCTGTGGACAGCTTGTTAGGTTTGCTGGCTCCTGTCCCACATTTGGCATCTTCTGCCAGGTTACGGCCTAGGAAACTATACCTTTATACCAGTGTAAAGCAGATAGCTCCCTGTGTGTGAGACCTGGTGGTTATAAGAGAAGTAGGCAAGAAAAACTTCTTTCAAGCTACTTCCCTCCTCGCCACCCCACATGCTCACCTGGAAAATACTGGAGTGGCCCTGGGACCCTGGTGAGAGAGGAACACATCATCTCTTTTGGCCTGGGGCAAGTCATTGTCCTTGGGCCATATAGCATCTCGTCTCTTCCTTCAGATACCACTCGGCCTCGACGTGATAATGAGGTGGATGGACAAGACTACCACTTTGTGGTCTCCCGAGAACAAATGGAGAAGGATATTCAGGACAACAAGTTCATCGAAGCAGGCCAATTTAATGATAATCTCTATGGGACCAGCATCCAGTCAGTGCGGGCAGTTGCAGAGAGGGTAAGAGAGGAGATGGCCCTGCTAAGTATAACCCTCAAAGGAAAAACCAAAGGGTTCCTGCTGACATTCTGTTAGGGTCCTCTTCCTTTCAGCACAGGGCCTACTGAATGGCACTGCTGACCAAAGCTGTGCCGGCTCTGCATGTTCCCAGGCCCTGCATAGAGGTGGCTGGCCATCTCCATGCAACTCACCCCAGCTTGTCACCGGCATGAATACGGACCCCTCTGTAGATGTGGCCTTTTCTGGCTAGTAGGAGCAAAATGGGGGCCTGGGTGTTGCCTCAGGGGTAGAATCTTCTGGCCTCTCAGAGTGGTCCTGGCTTCCTTTCAGCCAGATGTTTGGGTTGCCACTGGGTAAGGGCCTGGGGCTGGGTAGACTGGGACTGGGCAAGCTGATAGAGTCTTTGCCTTTTCAGGGCAAGCACTGTATCTTAGATGTTTCTGGCAATGCTATCAAGAGGCTGCAGCAAGCACAACTTTACCCCATAGCCATTTTCATCAAGCCCAAATCCATTGAAGCACTTATGTAAGTATTTGCAAGACTCAGACACTCCCAGCTAGGAGAGGGCCCTGGAAAGGAACAAAAAAATAAACTGATTTGCTGGGCAGGGGTAAGACCTGGTAGAAGCTCAGAGGAAAGTCTGCACCCTGGCTGGTCACCGAGGGCTCCTTCTGATTTGAGTGTCCACGCACATGCATTCCAGTTGCACTTTTAAACCTGGAAGGTTTGAGGAAGATGTTGAGCCATGGGCAACTGTTGCTCTCAGGGCAGCTAAGCAGATTTTTAGGGAACCTGGGAGCAATACTTTATGTTAATCAAAATGTAGAATCTGGGGGGCACCTGGATGGCTCAGTCCGTTGACCATCTGACTCTTGATTTCTGCTCAGGTCATGATCCCAGGGCCCTGAGATGGAGCCCCACTTCGGGCTCCACACTTAGTGGGGAGTCTGCTCGAGATCCTCTGTCTGCCCCTCCCCCACTTGTGCTGTCTCTAAAGTAAATAAATAACTCTTAAAAAAAAAGTTGTTCTCTCCCTCAGCCCCTGCCCTCCTCCCCTCCCACCACAGCTCATGCTCACTTGCTAAAAAAACAAACAAACAAACAAAAAAACAAAAAAACTACATAGAATCCAGTTTGGTATCATTTTTCTCCTCTGTCTTTGGCAGGGAAATGAACCGACGGCAGACATACGAACAAGCAAATAAGATCTATGACAAAGCTATGAAACTGGAGCAGGAGTTTGGAGAATACTTCACAGGTGAGAATACCTGCTGCCCAGCTCAGATAACGTGGGACCAGCCAGACAACTTTAAGTGTCTCCAGAAGGCTTAGATACCCTGCACAGACTTTTTGGATGCTTTGGAGATCAGATCTTTCCAGAATACTCAAGTTCCTTCCATCCAGCTGGAGGAGTTTAGCCAGTTTGTAGTATCAACCACCACCACCAACTGCTGCCTTGGATCATTTTATTCGTCTTCTCTTCCTATCCCAGATTGTAGGCTCCCTATGTTACTTTGCTTCTCTCTCTCTCTCTCTCTCTCTCTCTCTCTCTCAACTCCTCCCCTCCCCTCCATCTAGTACTAGGTTTCACATGTTTTAGGTGCTGATCAATGTTTGTTGATGATGATGATTCCTCAGTGTGGTCTTCAAGTTGTCTGTCACTGGGTTTGTGTATGTGTGTGTTATATGGCCACCTATTTTACAAGGTCAGTTCCTAAAAGATTGTTAAAGTTTCTGTGTCATCTGTTGCTTACCTTTAAAGTAGAGTCACAGGGAGGTGGGTGGGGGGTGGGTAGATGGATGGCAGGGATTAAGGAGTGTGTCATCCCTGTTGAGATGAGCACTGGGTATTGTTTGTAAGTGATGAATCACAAAATTCTACTCCTGAAATTGATATTACACTATATGTTAACCAACTAGAATTTAAAGGAAAATTTTGAAAAAAAAAAAAAAAAGTACAGTGACATTTATGTGCAGGTTAGTACTGAGTAAACCCCAGCTGGTAGTGCTGCTGGGTAAAGCGGGGGAAGGATTCGTAGCCACACCCTCAGACCCTGGGTTCTAGAGCTCCATTTACTGTTAACATCTATGTCCTTGTTTGCCGGGCCAACCTCTGATGTAGAACAGAAGTCATGACCCCAGGAGCACTGCCTCTTGCTAGAAACGGTTTTTTTGGTTCTCTGGATAACTGGGATTTTCCAGATCTTCTACTAAGGCCATTTACAGTGACCAGCTGCTGGCTTCATGGCTGCCAAGAGCAACGGGAGCTGCAAAGTCTGGCATTTAAGGGGCGCTCGGTAAATGTTGTTTGAACAATACATTTTCTTGTTCGTTGCCTCTTAGTCTCACCGTCTCAGTGAGGTGACCTTGAGCTGTGGGCTTCCAGCACCTGCCCTTTTCCCTCCTGGCCCTAGGCTCACAGGCTGGTGAAACCAGAGTCCACATCCACGTGGGCATCTCGGCTAGGCTGAGCCGTAGGGTGATGGGGCAGGCTAGATTGCTGGGTCCAGGGTGCTGTGGAGCACACTAACAATTCCGTTTTCCTCTCCACTTTAGCCATTGTACAGGGTGACTCACTGGAAGAGATTTACAACAAGATCAAACAAATCATCGAGGACCAGTCTGGGCACTACATTTGGGTCCCATCCCCTGAAAAACTCTGAAGAATCCCCACCAAGCACTCTTGTGAACAGAAGACATCAAGTCCCTCTTCCCTCCTCCCTCTTCAGTCCTGTCCCCACCAGGAGAACAAATGACTACTGTTCTTGTCCCCTTTTTTAGATATGTCCCAAAAATTGAGTTTTCTAGTCCTGTTCTGTTTTTTTAAATCTTCATTTTGTTTTAGTTTATTTTTTGGGATGATGCCATCTCACTCATCATGTGACTGTGCCCATTCCTGCATGGACCTTTCCCAAGCGCTAGCACAGGTGCAAATCCATCAGAGTCATTGTTTTCATAAAAACCAAGCAGAAGTGACGAGAAGAGAGGAGGACTGCTGGAAAGCCAGGCTCCGGACAGCTGCACGGCTTGTGAAGCGAGCTCAGTGTGCCGCGTGCTGAGATGCCCCCGGGCGTTTTGGCCTCTTGTGCTGCCATCATGCAGTGCTGAACGGTGCAACGTATGGCGACAGAAAGTATCTTATTTATATATAGATATATATATGTAATTTATATAAAATATATAGAAATTATTATATATATATATTATACACTCTCATATAATATATATATATTCACACACACTCAGACTAGAAAATCTATGGAGACTTCATCAATGGTACTGTGTTATTAGAGAAATGCTTTAATTTTCATATTCCAATCAGATGGCATCTTCTATCCCAACTGGTTGGGGAGGTATCAAAAGTGGTAGTAAGTGCTGTACCAGGGGCACTCACATTCGGTCATTCTCTTGAAAGCTGGGCTTTTCTCTCGGCGGGGTCAGCCAGAGGGCCTTTCCTCGGGTGAGAGGGGTGGACACTTGACCCTGAAACAGCTGCTGCCCCGGAGATGCAGTCAGTCCGTGCGCAGAAAGCAAGAGAATGGCTAACAGTGCTCCAGATTAAATTGCCTATTGTTTTATGCCACCTGATGTGTCTGCATGAGAGGTTTCCTTTTTGTTCATTTTTAAGCTGCTGTTAAACCAAAACCATGTTGTGCTACCGTGTCAGCCTTTTCATTATTCCAAATTTTACTTTTACTATTTAAGTGAATGCGTAGACTCCAATTGACAGTGTTGTAAAGGCTCATTGACATTGTGGAGGAGCCGGGCCTTGTGAAAGGAGGTGAGCAGGCATGGCTGTCCAGGCAGCAGAGGGGGGAGCCAGGGCTCTGGGTGGGAGCACATCCCTTTACTCGTGCAGGGAACGTGCTGGACTCCCTCAGGTTCCTTGGTGGGACCCCCCCCAACGGTGACTGGGAGTCACTTGCTGTCCACGCTGGGACAGCAGCACGGCCCTGGGCTTGGCCAGCCATGTAATGAGAAGTTGGATCTGGGTTTTTTTTTGGCAGCTGCTCCATATGCCCTACCCCAGCACATGCACCAACAGCTGGTAGCTGACTGTTTCTTCAGGCAGAAAGCAGATTTTCAGGCCTTCTGTGTGACCCCATAGAGCTAAGATTCCCTTGCTGGTGAGACAGGAAGCCGTGGGTTTTTTTTTCCCAGAGTCAGAAGGCTGTGACTACGGTCAAGGGAGGTTTTCTCTGACCATACAAGTGCAGGCAGCAGCTGTGGCTCGGGCCCACCCTGCCACACTCCCTGGATGCCACCAAGCCTCCTTTACCCCCTCGCTGGGTGGGACACTGGGGAGAACATGCATGTGCTTGGCCTTGGGATCCAGTCCGTTGCTTCCTAGTCCGCAGTGTTGTGAGCAGTGCAAACACCATGTCGAAAACTCTTCGAGTGCCACCAGCCGCATTTAGGAAATGTGTTAACAGTTCTCCTACCAGCATAATGAGGCTAACTGTACAGTGTGGGGCCCAGAATGAGGGTAAAGAAAGAGCAGCAGCTTCACCTGGGCAGTACACTGGATTGAAGGCAATGAGTGATGAAGCGATGGCCAATGGTGATTCTGGTGAGGAGGGGGGTGAGCCGGGAATGTTGACTTCTCTGATGTTAAGTGATGTATCCTCTGAATGATGCTCAACCCTCTGCCCCTCCCAGGGAAGGAAATCAAGATTCAAAGTAAGCATGACACTAGTTGGTTTACCAGTGTTCCTTCCAAGGAGACATATATTTTTTAATAAATGATAGTTGCAATGAAGTGTGGCTCAGAGACCTTCTTGAAGGAGTTGAGAAGGGAGGGTGGCAGCACAGCCATAGGAAGAAGTCTCAAACCTTTGGGGCCCCAAAGGCTCTCTACTCAGGGGTGCTGGGGTGGCTCAGGTAAGCATCGGACTCTTGATTCCGGCTCCCGTCAGGGTTTCATGGGTCGTGAGGTCGGGTCCCACGTGGGACTCAGTGTGGGGTCTGCTTGTCTCTCCGTCTGCCCCTCTGCCTTACTCCCCACCACACCCCCACTTGCAGTCATGCACACACGCTCTCTCTCAAAAATAAAATCTTCAGAAGACTCCAGATTTTGTGACCATCAGCTGACTGAGTCAGGTATTCCTCTGGATGGTTCTAGACTACTATGTTTGTACCAGTTCCTTCGTGGGCGCTATGCGCTTGGTCTTCTGCTGTGGCCCCAAACCCTGTCCCCCAGAACTGACGAGGTGTGAGGCATGTCCATATTCTTGGTGGCAAGATGCCGACATTTTCCCAAAAGGTTGCCAAGATGGGCAATGCCTGCTGCAGCAAAGACGTTTGCTAGAAAAAGCAGGGGCCAAACTAGCAGTAGGGAGCTGAGTAACAAATATGGCATGGACAAGCTTGGCCTGCCAGCTCCCGGGCTTTCCAGAAAGCACTGAGCTCAGGGGAAAACAGGAGAGACGGGTCCAGGGTAGGTCCTAGTTGGCAGAGCAGGTGGCAGGCCCCCTGAAGAGAGAGGAGGAGCATTGAGAGCAGGGACGTGGGACACGGCCGATGGCAAAGTGACTTCTGTGCAATAGCCTGAGGAGCCACCCCCGTCCATGATCATGGTCAAGAGACATGACTGATCGAAAGAGAAGCCATGACATGTGTGCGCTGAGCCACAGGAAGGAGGAGACTCCTTACCTGTTTGTGGCGCTTTAAAGTTTGCAGGGGGCTTCCTTTGACATGTCCTCTCATTTGCTAGAATCATAGCCTGATAAAAAGGAGTCCCCAAAGTGCTCCTGGAGGGCTTAAGGGAATCCAGCTCCCGGGTGCTAAGGCCCTGTCACCCCACTCTGTTGAGGCTCAGTCTGTCTCGGCAGCTGCTGTTCCTCCTAGGGAGGCTCAGCCAAAGAAAACTCAGCCCCAGGGGGAAGATACTGAGCAACTCAGAAACCCCCGAGGTAGGCCTGCCCCGACCCTAAGCTCTGTCGTGGCCAGATGGCTAGAGCCCCATCTCTTCATCTCCTCGAGGCAATGCCAGGATATTCCCCAGGTCCTGCTGCTGACAAGTCGGCTTGCTAAGCATGTCTCGGTTTCTTCTGACAGACCTGAAATGAAAACATTCCTAGGGTGATACAATGACGAAAAAGATTTGTTCGGATCCGAATTGCCGGCCTACTCTAAAGGCCATTTCCCAACAAGGCCAAAATCTTTATCTGAAAGACGTGTGGAAGTCGTGCTCCAGGACCGAGCTGAGAAGGAGGCGGAGGCAGTGGGTGGGGGGAGCCTGGAGATCAAGGGTCAAGTACAACAGGATGGGACTGTGTGAAAGGACACGGGCCTTGAGCAGAAAGGCGGGCGCTAAAGGACAGTAGAGCCCTTTCCGTGGGGCCAGTGCTTGCTTGCCCGCTGCCAAGCCCTGGAAGCCCGAGGCGTGGAAACCCTTGTGGCAATGAGACAAGTGGGTGCTGACAGAGCCGCTAGCTGTCAGGGCAATCCAATCAGTGAGCGTCCAAGTTGGGGAGGAGCGCACCAGGCTGTCCCAGCCCGCACGCACGGTCTGTTCGGCCTCAGCATTCCCAGGTTCCGCCCTTCATGCCCGCTCTGGCCTAGGAGTTCATGGCCTCAGGTCCGTGATCCTCCTATCAGGACAGTCTGTTCCTTGGCTGACACTTTGCCACCACACAAATAACTTCCCGAGGGTCAAATTCCACACGTGGAAAGAAAAAACAAAAACAAATTCCACACGTGGGAAAGCCTGTCCCCCATCACCTAGAAGAGAGAACAGACCTGGCCCCAGTGTGCCTTGGCTCCGTCCCCCCCCCCCCACCAGTGAACAGGGCCTTGGTCCTGTGCGCTCGTCAGAGAAGAGAGGAGATGCTTTTGCAGTGAAGACCAACGGATTTGCCTCCACAGAGCCGTGCCCACTGTCACCATGTGACACCTGCTGGGGCCTCTCACATCAGGACAAATGAACTACCTGTGTGTCCTGTCCTCACCCCGCCACTGTGCCCCAACTGGAAGCTTCCAGTGGACTTGGAAGGACTGGGAAGCGGCTAGTTTGAGGACCAGCCTTCAGCCTTGTCTGCTCCCGGGCATGTGCCAGAGGGTGTTCTCCTGACTGGCCTTCCTGTCCCCACAGCCTTCCACCACTAACTGGCCATTTATGCTCCCTGCTCCCTTGGGGTCCTGGTACCCACAGGGAGCGGTTCAAGCTCCTTACCACAGGCCCCTCTACTGCCAGGCCTTGGCCTTTCTCTCCTACCTCATCTTTTGCTGCGTCCATCCATCCCAGCCCTGAACACCATGGCCCCATGTTTTGTTTTTATAAGATTTTATTTATTCACGAGAGACACAGAGAGAGAGGCAGAGACATAGGCAGAGGGAAAAGCAGGTGCCCTGTGGGGAGCCTGATGCGGGACTCGATCCCAGGACCCCAGGATCACGACCTGAGCTGAAAGCAGACGCTCAACTGCTGAGCCACCCAGGTGTCCCCAGCCCCGTGTTTTTGCTCAGACTTCTCTTTCTGCCCAGTGCTGCTGCCCCATTTTGCTTACCTGGAAAACTCCCCTTAATATTTTTAACACTCGGGATCCCTGGGTGGCGCAGCGGTTTGGCGCCTGCCTTTGGCCCAGGGCGCGATCCTGGAGACCCGGGATCGAATCCCACGTCGGGCTCCTGGTGCATGGAGCCTGCTTCTCCCTCTGCCTATGTCTCTGCCTCTCTTTCTCTCTCTGTGACTATCATAAATAAATAAAACTTAAAAAAAAATATTTTTAACACTCAATTCAAGAGTTCCCCCTCCCCCACCACGCTGCCTTTCCTGAAGTACTTCCTCTTCCCTTCCACCTCTTAGGTCGACCTCACTGTCCCCTCCTTTGCACCGAGAGACCCCACGCAAGACCTTTGGCCATTGTAACAGCCGAGGTTGATTTTGTACTCCCTACGTGAGGGGCAGTGTGCTAAGGGCTTTACCCCTTTTACTTAGTGCACCAAACAGCCCTATGAGGTAGATGCTCACATTACGTCCTTTCCCAGGTGAGGAGACCCAGGCACAAAAGGCAGGCGCACAGCTCGTAAGCGGTAGAACCGAGTCAGACACAGGCTGTTTGGGCTGCACTACTTGTGCTCCCAAGTGGGAGCCTCTGGGCCGCCTCTCACTTTGCCACACTCGGAACATTTTCTTGTCCTTATCTCCTTCTGTCTTTCTGCCCTCGACTCCTCTTCAAGAGCACAAACAGCCCCATTCATCGTGCCTGCAGCACAGTATTTGTCATGCAGCAGGTGTGAGGTGCAAAAGGAGGGATGCACTAGTCTTGGGCTCGGCCCTGCTGGGGAGAGATTCCACGAGGCCCACACCCGTGCTGAATAGGACTTTTCTGTTGTGTTTTACAGAGAGCTTCCATTCTGAAGTGCCCACAGCTTCCTCTGGGATCTTATGCCATTAGGACTCCTTTTTGTCTCCAACCATTTCCTCTCCTTTAGCCCCTTCTCCTGCTTTTCGCTCTGCTGACTTCTCACCAAGAGTTAAACAGTTCCCCTGCTCTGCCACCACTTCCTGACTATGCACTCATTCAGAATGCTTGTTGAGCAGCAGAAAGCTCTCAAGTTCAGCCACGGCCTCCCCAGCATGAGGTTCAGAGCCTTGACCTGGTGGATGGATGAAAGTGCCATGTCTCTGCTCTCACCATTGAGGTCATTTCTCTCTGGACCACTTCACCTCTTCCTGGACTTCTTCACTCATTCTCTTCCCACCTCCGAAGTGCCACCCTTCTCCTAGGCACCTGGGCCCCAGACTTGATCTCTCTCCTTTGGTCATCATATCCAACCTCTTACCAGAACCTGTCAATTCTTTAAGGTATCTGTTCCGTTTGGTCTTTGTTTCCATCATCACTGTCCCTATCCCCATGATAGCAAGAGCCACAGCTTGGTGAGCACTTAGTGATAGGCCCTGTGTGCAATGCTGAAAACACAATGGCAAGTCAAAGAACATGGTCCCTGTTCTCAAGAGCCTTAGTCTAGTAGGGGGAGGGCAGCAAACAAGTCAGTGACTGAGTATATCATTACACATTAGGCTGAATGCTATGAAGGGCATCTGTAGGATATAGCAACAGAGGATAAATCTAGTGTGAAGACTTGCCTGAGAGAAGGTGCCTCGGGATGGCTTCTTGGAGGAGGTGACGTTCAGGTTGAGATCTGCAAGATTAGTAGGATCAGACTGGTGGAGGAGGGGGTGTGGGATGCAGTAGAAGGAAGTATTTACCATCCTCCACTGGCCCCAATCTGCTCATCTGGGATTATGTCCTGGGGTTTCTGTACCAACCAGCCTAGACCATTTGCCTTTTTACCTGTGAGCTGGGCCTCTGTCTGGAGTGTTCCTAGTCCCCACGTCTATGAAACCTTTAGGCTCTGGCTCAAATGCCATTTTCCATGATGATGTCACCGGTCACTCCAGACAGAGCTTTCCCCTTGCTGTCCTTCGCACTACTCTCGCAGGTTCCATGGAACTTACCCTGTTCTTCCTTACATGGTAGCTAGCTGTCCATTATATCTTCTGGAAGGCTGGGGTTGCATCTGGTATCTTTGTTTCCATCGCAGCAGCTAATATGTGCCAGATGCTCAGTAAACGATTGCGGGGTGAACTTCCTCTTTCTGGACCTCACTTTCTAAATCTAAAACATGAGGAAGTTGCACAGATGAGCTCTAAGGCCTCTCCTATCAGTGGTGATAAAAGAGAATTCTAAAGGACGTGCACTACAAATCCACAAAAAGAAAGTCCATGCCTTTTGCGACTTTTCGGTTCAAAAAACCTGAAGGAACACTGATGCAGATGACAGAGGTTTAAATAGAGCTGCCAAAGATCATGGCACCTGAGCACATTACGTTTCTACACAATTAACATTACACACACACACAGAGGCCAGATGCCTGCTGTGAGAGAGAAAAGGACCCAGAAAAGATGTGTGGACTAGAACAGGGGAAATGTCCTTTTCCCAGCTGGGAAGAGGGGTAGGATTCCAGGACAGCTTAAAAAAAGGGGGGGGGGAATGTCACAAAGCAGGGTGCAGATTCTGATTACTTATAGCTGGGCAAAGAAATGGTGCTAGGGAAAGAGGAGAATGGTATGCCAAACGAGCTGCCCAATGCCCTCATAAGGAGGCTTCAGGTGCCCCACTGTGGCAGGTAGCAGTTCCCAGAGGGATTTCCTGGTGACGGCTATCTAAGATGAGCATGAGGGGGGTGTGTGGGGTGGCTGCGTGTAAGGGCAGGAGAACTCCAACCAGGAGGAATGGAGACGATCCCAGTGGCCTGCCAGCAATGACAGACCAGCTATGTCTTGCAGTCGGAGCAATTCAGTGGGCTTTGTGTTTGTTCCACTAAATGCAAGCTTTTCGACTTTTGACTCTTCTTGAAGAAGTAGAAAGGTTTGCAAACAACCTCTCTCTTCTGGTTTATCAGAGATGATAAGGTATTCCTAGGTAGACTGAGGGGAAAAATACAAAAAAAAATAAAGAGAGAAAAAAAGAAAAGAAGGAGGGAGACAAAGAAAAGAAAGAAGAAAAGAAAGAAAGAAAGAAAGAAGACAGAAAGAAGAAAGATAGAAGAAAGAAAGAAAGAAAGAAAGAAAGAAAGAAAGAAAGAAAGAAAGAAAAAAGAAAGAAAGGAAAAGCCAGGAGGTAAAGGTTCAAAGATTCTCAAATGATCAATCACCCTGCTGTTAAGTAGAGGAATGTCAAAGGAGGAAACAAGGGTGCTACCAGGGTCCACACCATCAGAAGTGAATTGGATAATTCTGGAGAAGAAAGGACAAACAGTAGGGAAGGTAGAGGGAATAAAGACCACAGTCAAGACTACAAGGAGCAGAAGAATGTAAAACAGAAAAAGAAGTTAAGAACTGCCATCACTGGAGCTGCCCCAGAATAAGCAGGAAACCTTTCCAGGAGGCTGTAAATACAGATCTCCCGGAGCACGAGAGGACGACCAGAGGGAGTCCAGACTTAGCCGGTGCCAGGGAATATGTTACCTACCGCAGGGCAAGCGTCGAAGAGTTGCAAACATTCAAAAGCACTTATTACATATCAAGCTTCACTCTAAGAGTTTTGCACGTTCATTTACTCCTCTGCTCTTCCCCAAACTCAATGACTATTGTTACAAACATTTTACAGGTGAAGAAACTGGGGCGTGGAGAGGGTGAGCAATTTGCCAGAGGTCGCACAGCTAGTAAGTGCTTCGAAGAGCAAGGATTCGAACCCAAGCGACCTGGTTCCGGGGTGCGTGCTGCTCTGCTACTGCTTCATCTAGCTCGCACCACCTCCCATCGAGGTTTGTTTCTGCAGTCTGCCTTTTGCCCTCACCATGACATTGGAACCGTGCTCTCAAAAGTCAGTATGGCTTCTAAGCTACCAGATCTCCTACCTTCACGGGCCTCATACTCATCAACCTGCCTGCCCTATCTGACGCTGTTAAAACATTCTCCCACCCAGAACTGAAACCTCAGCATCGTCTCGGAGTATGCACCCGTAGTAGTCCTCACATTCACCATCACTGTTTTTGCAGCCATTGTTTCCATTCAAGTCTTCATTATCTTTTAAAATATTTTATTTATTTGTTCATGAGAGACACACAGAGACATAGGCAGAGGGAGAAGCAGGCTCCCCACGGGGAGCCCAATGAGGGTCTCCATCCCAGGACCCCGGGACCACGACCTAAGCCAAAGGCAGATGCTCAACTACTGAGCCACCCAGGCACCCCATCAATTCTTCATTATTTTCATTCAATGAACACATAATTCTATGTATCAAGCCCTGAGGGTACAGTAGTGACCAAAACGGATAAGTCTCTGCCCTTAGAGAGCTCACTGTCAAGGAGATAGACATTAAACAAATAATTACCTACATACATAGATATTTATAAACTGATGAGTGCTGTTAATGAAAATATGTGGCTTTATAAAAGGATGAAATAGGGAGATGACAATGGCCTCCACATTAGTCTTCCTTCCTCTAGATTCTTCCCTCTCCAACCCAATGTACCTACTGTTGCCTAAATTAATATTACTAGAACTGTCTCTGACCCTATAACTCCCCAGCTCAGATTCCTTCAGTGGCTTACAGAATAAAGACCAAACTCTTTCCCCAGACATTTGAGATCCTCCCTAATCTGGCTCCAACCTAGCTTTTCCCCACCATTCCCCTTTAAGCACTCTACGCTGCAAAGAAACAGACCCATTCACTGCTCCTTGGATGAAAGACTACGTGCTTTTGTCATACTGTCATTTTTCTTTCTTTTTTATGGCCAGAAATGCATCTTTAAAGTCCAGTTCAACCTTCTCCACAAAGTTCTTTTTCATCCCCTCCTTTGGAATCTCAGCAGAGTTTACCCTCACTTTCATAACACTGGTATTCTACCTTTAAAAGTGTAATAACTCTAAGACAGTAATTGCAATTTTAAACTCTTCCTTTATTAGACTATAAGCTCAGCGAGGACAAGATCTGGGTCCAGACCACAAATAGTCATTGCTTGGTTGGACAGATGAATGAATGAAAAGCTGAATGAATAAATGAACAAACAGATGAATGAATATGTGGCTTCCCCATTGACAATATGGAGGGGCCATAGGAAGATTTTCTTTGAGCATGTATTCTCATTGCAGCTTAACAGAGAGCTTGGGAAAGCCATCACATCAAACAAATGCTGGCCATTTCCACCTGTCTCACTTCTTATTTTTTAAATATTTTATTTAATCTCTATACCCAGCATGGTGCTCTAACTCACAACCCTGAGATCAAGAGTTGCATGTTCTCCCAACTGAGCCAACCAGGCACCCCTGACCTTCCTCCACCTCTTAATCTAACAGGTATCCCCCCACCCCCCGTAAGGGTGAGGAGCCCATCCACCAAAGGAGACATGGACATCATCTTCAAGGACTATGCAGCTATGGGCAGAAAATTCAAGGACTTGGGGGACCATGTGGTGTTTTCTTCTTACAAAAGAAAACTGGTACTTTGGAATAGAAAAGAATATGTGGAAGAGGAAATGGCGGCCTGTAGAGATGGGATTTTAGAATAGGATTTGTCTGGACCAGAGTTTAAAATACTAGATTGTTGGGCTCTTGGCTATGGACAGAGTTCTCTACGATAACTAAAAAATATGTTTACCCAGAGCCTTGCGATCTGCTTAAGAGAACTTGAAATCAAAAATGGAGGGGAAAGAACAGAATAGAGAATCGAGAAGTGGACCCTCAACTTTATGGTCAACTAATATTCGACAAAGGAGGAAAGACTATCCACTGGAAGAAAGACAGTCTCTTCAATAAATGGTGCTGGGAAAATTGGACATCCACATGCAGAAGAATGAAACTAGACCACTCTCTTGCACCATACACAAAGATAAACTCAAAATCGATGAAAGATCTAAATGTGAGACAAGATTCCATCAAAATCCTAGAGGAGAACACAGGCAACACCCTTTTTGAACTTGGCCACAGAAACTTCTTGCAAGATACATCCACGAAGGCAAAAGAAACAAAAGCAAAAATGAACTATTGGGACTTCATCAAGATAAGAAGCTTTTGCACAGCAAAGGATACAGTCAACAAAACTAAAAGACAACCTACAGAATGGGAGCAGATATTTGCAAATGACCTATCAGATAAAGGGCTAGTTTCCAAGATCTATAAAGAACTTATGAAACTCAGCACCAAAGAAACAAACAATCCAATCATGAAATGGGCAAAAGACATGAAGAGAAATCTCACAGAGGAAGACATAGACATGGCCAACATGCACATGAGAAAATGCTCTGCATCACTTGCCATCAGGGAAATACAAATCAAAACCACAATGAGATACCACCTCACACCAGTGAGAATGGGGAAAATTAACAAGGCAGGAAACCACAAATGTTGGAGAGGATGAGGAGAAAAGGGGAACCCTCTTGCGCTGTTGGTGGGAATGTGAACTGGTGCAGCCACTCTGGAGAACTGTGTGGAGGTTCCTCAAAGAGTTAAAAATAGACCTGCCCTACGACCCAGCAATTGCACTGCTGGGGATTTACTCCAAAGATACAGATGCAGTGAAATGCCGGGACACCTGCACCCCGATGTTTCTAGCAGCAATGGCCACAATAGCCCAACTGTGGAAGGAGCCTCGGTGTCCATCGAAAGATGAATGGATAAAGAAGATGTGGTTTATGTATACAATGGAATATTACTCAGCCATTAGAAACGACAAATACCCACCATTTGCTTCGACGTGGATGGAACTGGAGGGTATTATGCTGAGTGAAGTAAGTCAATCGGAGAAGGACAAACACTATATGGTTTCATTCATTTGGGGAATATAAATAATAGTGAAAGGGAATAGAGGGGAAGGGAGAAGAAATGGGTAGGAAATATCAGAAAGGGAGACAGAACATGGAAGACTCCTAACTCTGGGAAATAAACTAGGGGTGGTGGAAGGGGAGGAGGGCAGGAGGTGGGGGTGACTGGGTGGCAGGCACTGAGGGGGGCACTTGACGGGATGAGCACTGGGTGTTATTCTGTATGTTGGCAAATTGAACACCAATACAAAATAAATTTATTATTAAAAAAAAGAAAATGGAGGGGAAAGCAGAAAAATGTCCTGATAGTATTATAAAATCAATTACTATGGATGATATCAAGTACAAGAACACTGCTGTAAGAGTTGCCCTTTCAGTCACAGAAGAGTCCATCTGTGAAAAGAGCCATATACCGAACTTACGGCTTAAGGTATTTCTGCATCAAGGTACAGCATATGTGTTGGCTTGAATGATATGAAATTGCCAATATTCTACCACCTTGGGCCTATAAAAATGGCAGCTTCATATGGCTCAACCTAACATTATGAAGTAAACTTGGAATTTTAACTCATTAAGACTTGGAGGAATGAAACTTACAACTGGAATTTGGCACCAGGAGGAGCACATTCTTATGAAGAGCGATGGCCTTGGGGTGCCTGGTGGCTCAGTCAGTGAGCATTTGACTCTTAGTTTCAGCTCAGACCCTGATCTTAGGGTCATAGGATTTAGCCTTGTATCAGACTCTGTGCTCTGCAGGGAGTCTGCTTGGGATTCTCTCTCCCTCCCTCTCCTCCTGCCCCTCCCCCCACTCTCTCTCTCTAAAATAAATAAATCTTTTATTTACTCATCAACCTGCCTGCCCTATCTGATGCTGTTAAAACATTCTCCCACCCAGAACTGAAACCTCAGCATCCTCTCAGAGTATGCACCTGTAGTAGTCCTCACATTCACCATCACTGTTTTTGCAGCCATTGTTCCCATTCAAGTCTTCATTATCTTTTAAAAGATTTTATTTATTTATTCATGAGAGACACACAGGCAGAGGGAGAAGCAGTCTCCCCGCAAGGAGCCCGACGTGGAACTCGATCCCGGATCCCAGAATCACGCCCTGAGCCGAAGGCAGACACTCAACCACTGAGCCACACAGGCGTCCCTAAATCTTTTCTTTAAAGAAAGAAGAAGGATGGCCTTGAGGATGGGAGGTGACATAGTGCTATCTTCATAGAAATCCACAAACACGAGGACAGCGCCTGCAACAGTTTTGGTGACGTTAAAAGAAGAGAACAGGTGGAATACAGTGTAAATACATCACACAGCAGCCTACAGAATGGGGGAAGTTGATGTATTCCTGGTGCAGAGCACAAAAATGGCACAGGGCAAGGTCTCGCAGCAATGAGGGACTTTGTCCAGAGTTGTCATAAGTTTCATTTGCCTAAAGGCAGAACATTTAGAAATTATCTGCTTGTATTGCTGACAATACTACCCCTCTGAAAGTAAAGAAATCAAGAGGGATTGTTTGTTCTTCAGGTCCCAATTCTAACTGGTAATGAAGAACTGATTGGTGAAGTGGAAATTTGAACGGCAACCTAAAAAGCTCAGAGTTTGCCAGAGCATAAGCTGAACACAGCAAGGCATTTTGCCCTAGAACTTAAAAAGGCAGACCTCAAAGGGCTTAGAGAAAAGAAAGGTAGCACGAGGGCAAAGAAAAAGCAGTGGTCCAAATAGATCTACCTGTAAATCACAATTCTGCCTTCTTCCAGCTGTGTGACCTTGGTTAAGTTACTTAAACTTTCTGAGCTTCAGTTTTCTGCAGAAATGACAAGGGAGGGAGGGAGAAAGAGAGAAGGAAGGCACAATAATAGAAGGCCACTGCCTACTTCCTGGGCTTGCTATGACAATTAGGTGAGATAGCACATGTGAAGTGCTTAGCATCTAGCAGGTATGCATTACTTGTTAGTTTTCTGGCACTTTCTGTTTGGCTATCCTTCTAAAAGGGTGAGAGGCTCCTAGAAACTAAATTCTGACCAAGTAATTGTGAAATATTTTAATGAAGAAATAAAAGGAAAGGTATCTAAAGAAAATGATGTAAATGCACAGAGAATTCTTTGATCTTTGATGATGAGCCATGACAAAGGTGGAAAGAAGGGCATCTAACCAATGCTGAATATGAAAGAGTAACACAGAACTGCCAAAAATCCTATCAGGAAGGCCTGACCCAAAATGAACTAATTCTAGGAGTAAGAAAAGAGGCTGTTTTCACTTTTGTTTGCATCAAAACGCAAATGAAGAAGGCCTTTGAAGTCTGCAAGTTGGGGCAGATAATATGTTTTAACTAAAATTAGTTTTTAAAATAACAGGCACATGCAGAAGGAATTTCAGTAGTGCCACAAGGTATAAAATCAAAAATGAAATGAACAGACAACAAAGATAAAGAAGACCTCTTGAACTCCTACTTTGCTTTGGGTCTGCTCTACCCTACAAACTCTGTCCATTAACCTGGAAAGAGTCAAGCAGACATTACTCAGAGGGAAGTATCAGAGTAACTGCACAAGTTCTAAAAAAGCATCAAGGTGCTTTAAATGATTTTGAGTCCCTTGACCCAGACAAACTATATTTCAGGATGTTGAGAGGAACCTGTAGATGACATGTTGTAACCTTTGTGGAGCCAAGGGGGAATACGAAATATTCTGGACACCTAGAAAAGGACATATACTCCTTTTTAAAGGTAAGATAGTAGGCATCACGAGCTTTAGACAGGTTTCATCTTAATCACAGGCAAGTTTCTAGAATACATTATGGGAAGGGATGGCTTGCATGCCACCTAGAAGGGAGCAGGTGATCACAAAAGGTTTAGAAAGCCCTTTATTTAAGGATAGCTCAAGACAGACTAGGAAGTGAGCTTAGTAATGTAAATAAATGAGTAAAGCAGGGGAACATTGTAGATGTAGTGTATCTGGATTCCAGTAAGGCACTGATGGACAAAGTCACTCTTGATATCCTCGTGAAAAAGTTTGGGAACCGTAGACAGTACAGTTATTGAATGGGTGAATGGTCATCCCAAAGTCTGCTAATTAGTGGATGAATGTTATTTATGTACTAGTTTGCTGTCACCCCTGCTGTAATGTGAGGTAAGCTCATCACAATAGACTTTGCCCTTTATCTTGTTCACTTTATCCCCAGCACCTATCGTAGCGCCCAGTACATACATGGTAGAAAGTGCTCAGAAAGTATTTGTTGCGTGAATGAATAAACTTGGAGGTAAGACTGCAAGGCCTGTTACCAAGCTTTGTCTCCACCCTCTCCTATTCAGGATGTTTTATCATTTACTTGGATAAACACATTAGATGGCATGCTGACCAAATATGCAGATAAGGTAAGTCTGAGAGGGATAATGACATAATACAGATAGACTCTACCCAAAAAGAACTGGCAAGAGAAATTTAATAGATGAATGCACTCAGATGAAAAAACTTGGAAGTACAGCAAGACATTAATTAATGGCAGGAACGTATGAAAAAAGTTTTCATTCATTCTTTCAACAACTGTCTACTGAAAGTGCCAGGTACTGTGCTAGGGATATACAGTGGTATATCCTGGAAAACCAGGACACATCTGCCTTTCTGGAACTTAAACACTATCGGAAGAGACAGTTATTAATCAAATTTAGTCCACAAATATATATTGACAAACTGTGATGAATAAAATCAAGTGCTAGGGGCGCCTGGGTGGCTCAGTTGGTTAAGCGTCTGCCTTTTCAGTACAGGTCATGAATCCAGGGTCCCGGGATTGAGCCCCATATTGGGTTCCCTGCTCAGCTCAGTGGGGAGCCTGCTTCTCCCTCTGCCCCTCCCCCCCTGCTCATGCTCTTTCTCATGCTCACTCTTTCTCTCAAATAAAATAAAATAAAAACGAGCGCTAGGAGAGCATACGAGAAAAGAACCTGGCCTGGTCAGGGAAGGTTTCTCTGAGGAACTGACACTTGAGCTGACTTCTCAAAGCTAAGTAGGAATAAGCTAAGGTAAAGGCGAGGGAGAGTAACCAGTAAGTCAATAATATGAAATGCCTGCTTAAATACAAACTGTGGTCCCTTGCCCTTCCCCCTTGGCAGGGACTCAGCTAGGAACTCAATGCCCTTGCTAGCTAGGTGGTGGGCTTAGCCAGTGGCTTGGTTGGTGTGTTTTCCAGGGCTTGTCAAAGGGGCAGCCCTCATGGTCAGGCCTGAAGGATTAGGACTGGAGACAGCCACACAGCTAGGAGTGTGTTCTCAAACAGGGAGATTGAGCACATACGTGGATATCTGAGGTTCACAGGAGCCAGGCTTCTTAATGTTGGAAGAGAGAGTTGCAAATATGGAAGGGAAAGAAGGCTAGGACAAATTCTCTGGTGTTGGATTGATACATGGAGGTATCAGTATGAATTCAGGTTTTTTTAAAAAAGATTTATTTATTTATTTGAGTGAGATAGCATGTGCATGAGTGGGAGGGGCAGAGGGAGAGAGAATCTGAAGCAGGGCTCATTCCCAGGACCTCGAGATCACCATCCGCGCTGAAACCAAGAAGTAGCTGCTTAACCGACCGAGCCACCCAGGCACCCAGTATTAACTCTGTTTTACATGTGTGTGTATACATACATATACACGTAGTAGTGAAATTTTAAGGAGTCAAAAAATTGTATGTGGGTTTTTGCTCAGGGATTGACACCCTCTATCCAGGGTCAACTCTATCTATATCTATGTATCTATAGATATGCACATATATGTGTATGTGTATATACACAGATGCACAGTTATCTCCTAGCTCCTGGGAGGGGGGGGCGCCTGGCTGGCTTAGTAGAATATGCAATTTTTTTTTTGAATATGCAATTTTTGATCTCAAGGTCATGAGTTTGAGCTCCACGCTGGGTGTACGGAAGACTTAAAAAATAAAGATCTCTGGATACTACTTCCTAGCTCTGTCCACCGAGAGGACCTAGAAACAATGATGACTGAATAATGAGTGCCCCAGAACTTGGGCACTGGCTACCATACCATTCTCCATTAAAAGGAACCAGAAATCTTTGGAGAAGTTACTGATTCCAGTGCCGGGGCAGGGAAAGTGCAACAAGAGCCTGGAACATCTTACTGTGACACAAAGCAAGGAAGTGCTCAAAAAATGGTGGGGGACATGTCAAAAGGTCATAGGAGCCAGCTTTGAGCAGCAAAATAATGATACAGAAGTTCTGTGCATGCATGGCACCATCTCCTGTGAACACCTATGGGAGGTCAGGCCTGATCTCTACCTCTACAGAGATCCTGAAGAGACTGAAAAGGAAGAACAGGCCACCACTGAAAAGGCTATACAGGAATTTCAAGGTGAATGGATGGTTCTAGTTCCTGAATTCACTGCTACTCAGCCTGAAGTCGCAGACTGGTCTGAAGACATGCAGATGCCCTCTGTGCTTATTCAGAAGTTGCCTACTGAAGTCTGGTCCACAGCTCCCACTCCTCAGGCCACTGAATAGGTAGGAACAATCACGGAGTGGTCTTAAGTTGCTCTTCCACAAAGGCAAACAAAATGGAATTAAGGCTGACAGAAAATAAAGTTTCTTAAAAAATGATACAGTGGATTATATTTTTTTGAATAAAATAGAAATCTATCAGTCTGTGTTAAGACATTTAAAAAGGGGATGCCTGGGTGGCTCAGCGGTTGAGCATCTGCCTTTGGCTCAAGAGGATCCAGGATCAAGTCCCACATAGGGCTCCCTGCAGGGAGCCTGCTTCTCCCGCTGCCTATGTCTCTGCCTCTCTCCCTGTGTCTCTCATGAATAAATAAATAAAATCTTAAAAAACATTTAAAAATATGAACAATAAGTGGGGGAGAAGAAAATGTTCCACCTAACAACCACCCATTAATAAATGAAGTGGGAATGATGGAAATTTAAAAAATCAACATTTAGCAATCATCATGGTAAAAAATGGATTCAGGCAAGACTCATCAACGGGTGCTACAACTAGGAAGTTTAATGAGGTTTAGACGTTTAGAAGGTTTATGAGGTTTAGAAGTTTAATGAGGAAAGAAAATCCAGCCTCAAATTATCTTCCACAATGTATTTCAGAATTACTTATTAATTACTAAGGTTGCCACCTTAACCTTAACCAGTAAGGGGCAGATTGACATTGTGTGCCTGTTGGTACAATGCGTCAAGAAAAACAACAATTTTGTTGCAGACCTTCCAAAAATGCATAGACTGAATCTAATCATTAGAAACAGACCAGAGCTGAGGTTCATGCTACAAAGTAATTAGCTTGTGCTCTTCAGAAATGTCAAGGTCATGAGAGAGAAGGAGAGAATGAGAAACTATTTCTGTTTGTAGGAGATGAAAGAGACAACTCAATGCAATTTAGGATTCTGAACTTAGGAAGGGCTGTATTAGGACAATCGGTGAGATCTGACTGGGGTCTGTAGATTAGATGGTAGAATTGCATCATTGTTAATTTCCTAATTTTGACGGTTCAGCTATGGTCCTGTAGGAAAATATCCTTGTTTCTAAGAAATACACTGAGGTATTAAGGGGCAACAGAGCAAGATGTCTGTAAATTAATCTCAAATGGTTTAGAAAGAAACACAAAGAGAATGATAAAGCAATGTGGTGAAATGTTGACACAGGGAAGCTGGGTGAAGGGTGTATGCAGTTCTTTGTGCTTATCTGCATCTTTTCTGTAAGTTGAAACTATTTCGAAATCAAAACTTAAACAATGTTAATACAAATCAACTGGCGGGGGGGGGGGGGGGGAGCCGAGGTGATCTCATAGTACACTACTGTAAGTCTAGCCAGAATGAGGCTGCTGACCTCTACATGGATCAGACCTCACTGGAACATGGGAATTGGCTCCTGGAGGGTGAGGGGCCTGTATCAGATGAGGAACAGCTGAGGGGTCTAGGGATGTCCGACCAGAAGAAAAAGCCAGGAGGACAGGAAGGAGCCTGACTTCTGTCTTCAGTTCCCCACAGGGCATCTGGGACAGGGAGAGCAGATTACTACAGGGAGACAAATTTCTGTTCAGTTTGAGGAAGGGCTTTTTACCAGAGGGCAAAAAAGATGGATTGAGCTATCTTGCGAGTTCTCTGTCATAGGATATACTCTGACAGAGACTGGACAACCCATTCTCATCAAGTGAGGTCATCAAGCCAGTTTATGAGTCTGATCAACCCTGGGCCCAATAGTGACTCAGGTCCACCTTCTGATGAAGAGTCCATGGTTCTGTTATCTTCAGGTAGTGGGAATTTGAGCACTTCTGGAATGAAACGCAACCTGTGTTGGACTCGGATGAACATTTCCTTCTGTTCACACGGGGCATGAGTCATATTGCTCTCATGTGGGCTCTTTCAATATATAACATCCTTAGCACCTTGGAAAATTTATTTGTCCCCCAGAAATGAGCTGGTCACCGCAGTAAAAGTCAAAATGCTTTAATTTTAGAAAGTGTCATTTAAACAACATGAAAATGGGGCCTGAGAAAACAAACAAAAGCTCAGGAGGAAGTCTGGCAAGAATTTAAATATTCAGTGTCTCCGGACCATGCATCCTTTGCAGGCTGTTGTCAGCTTGCTTGCTCATATTCCATGTTCCAGCACTTCTCACTCTTCATTAAAAAGTGAACCCTTCTTTCTATCTAATGCTTCCACCAGCTCACTATACAGAATATTCATCTGGGAAAGAGAACAGCAAATAGATTTCCTGATAAAAAAGGAAATGTGGCACAGTATTCCAGATTCTTAAGGAAGAGGGACCCTCATTGCACTAGGTCCATTTACTAGGCCAGGCAGCTATTATAAGGGAGCAGGAGCTTAACATGTAAAATATCCTTTGCTCTTATTTGGTGGCAAGACTCCCCCCCGCCCCCACTAAGCATCTCCTGGTTAGCCAGTGGCCCAGAAGTCTGCAACTCAGACTACTTCCTGGAGAAAATGCCTTCATAAACAGTCACTGTTTGCACAGTATCTAGTCCTTCCCTACTTGCACTGGCATTGATAGTGATGCATCTTTCCAGAGCTCTATCTTGGCATTCTTCTTAGATTCCATTTGATATTCCTAGGCTCCCCCCTGTTTACCATCCTTCCTAGTTTTCACTCTAGGGCATTACTGTATACAGTCCTCTAAGTCTTGCAGTTCTATGGAATTACTGAGAGGAACAATGATCAGAATCATTTTCCAGCCAAGGAAGGAAGGACTGAGTTATAACTGGTTGCCCAGATAGAACCTCTCTTCCCCTCCGTGTCATACCATCCACCTGTAGCCCTTTCCCTTCCTTACCTGAGTTTCATAGCTTCTCTTGAGGGAGCCAAGGCGGTCAAGAAAACGCAATGCTAGGCCACACCATTTTTCTGCAGATACATACTTGTTCCTGCCATACATAAATATTCCAGTATTCCAGGACTTGATCATCAGCCAGAGAATCTCTGTTTCTGGGTAGCCTTTCTGAAATCCAAGAACAGTGGGTTTACAGTTATTACTGTCACAGTCCTTGTAGCATTGACTATATTACTGCTGTGTCCCATTATTATTAAACAAACAATGGGTACTCTGCTAACACCAGGGAAGGAGCCAGAGCTCCTTGAGAGTAGGAGAAGAGCATCTTGAAGGTTTGTCAGCTGTAGAATGCTCCAGAGCAAGACCTCATGAAGTGATATTTAAACTGAGAAAGCACTGAGGCCCGCCTGGACTGAGTATCGGTCTCCCTGACATAGGAGAAAACCCTGTATCATGTTTGGGGCTCCCCTTAGTGCTGTCCTCAGTCAATTATCTCCCCAGTATCTATCTCTACTTCTCAGAGAAGCTTGTCAAGAAGTAGTTTTTATTGAATCTGTTCATTTCCTTGACCTTAATCAGTGTGTATTTAGAATAGAAATTATATTCGTCTTTAGATGTTACATATATCATTATTTTAAGGAATTGGCTCACACAATTGTGGGGACTGGCAAGTTGGAAATCTGTAGGGGAGGCCAGCAGGCTGTATATTCAGGTAAGAGTTGATGTTGTAATCTTGAGTCTGAAATCTGTAGGGCAAGCCAGCAGCCTGGAGACTCCGGCAGGATTTTAATGTTACAGTCTCAAGGCAGAATTCCTTCTCCGGGAAATCTCAGTTTTTGCTTTTAAGGTGAAAACTGATTTTGGAGGGTAATTGGTTTTATTTAAAGTCAACCAATTGTAATTTAAACAAAATATTAGTCTTTTGTGTTGACAATTTGTACTTAGCTATGAACAAAAGGGCCCATTTCTAAGATGGTCCCTTCACCTAAGCATAGTATTTAACATGGCTGATCATAAGATTTTGCAATAGTGAAAGGGATTAGTCTGAGGAGCTACTTTCCAAGTTCTTATATAGGAGATGGACCACAAAGGCAGCATTCATGTGCTCAATCCAGGTTAAAGCCCTTCATCTATACAACAGGCCCCAGAAGGGGGAAATGTGATAGAAGACTTGGGCTGCAGTTTCTTGGGAGTGTCAATGACATCTCAGCTGAAATTCTTTTACTCATTTGGGTCTATGGAAATCACTGCATTAAACACTCTGAGAAGGAGGGTGTTAAGAGGGACAAAGCTCTTATACTAAAGGACACGTAGTTGCCTTTGGGGAGACAAGGCATCCAATGTACAAAGAGGACCATACAAGGTATGTGATTAAGGGCTAGTCAGAGTGACAGAGGCATTAGGTACTCTAATTCAGTTTTTAAAAAATGAGCATTAGACTGGTACAGTCAGAGGAAGTCTAGTCTCTGCTTGAAATGCCATCCCTGTCCCTGTCTACTTGGTAAACATCTACATTTTCTTCAAATTCACAAGCAGAGTTAGGTACTCCTTTCTCTCTGCTCCCATAGCAAGCTTTATGTTCCTCTAATACAACTTCTATCACATTGCTTTGACAGTGTTTACATATTTATCTCCTCTGCCAGATGGTTGAATTTATGTCATCAATGCATGAATGAATGAATGAGCAAATGAATCAACAACCAAAGTCTCCCTCCTCCATGAGACATTCCCTGCCCCCCTCCACCATTTATTATCCACACCACTTTGTTCCTATGGCCCTTTGTTCATAGCACTACCACAGCACTTTATAATATCGTATTGTCTGTCTCCTCCACTAGGGCAGGGAGTTCCTTGAAGGTACCACGGCATCTATCTTTGTATAGTCACAGCTTGGCACAGTGTCTGACAGTGTTGTGATTTCAACCAAATGGATGAACAAATGACTGAACAAACAAACATGGCCTTAGGGTAGATGAGTAGGATTCAGATATACAGAGAGTATATGGAATCTCCACAGAAGGCAAATGCAAGAGAAGCAGATTGGTGCTTGTCAAGGACAAGGGCAGAGAGAAATCATACTAAGAACCACTGAACTATAGACTTTAAAATTGTGGGTTTTATGCTATATGAATTATATCTCAATACAAATTATATATATATATAAATCTCCATATATATATATATAAATCTCCATATATATATATATATATATATATATATATAGAGAGAGAGAGAGAGAGAGAGAGAGAGAGAGAGAGAGAAAGAGAGAAGGGATTCCATGTGGGCAAAACAGAACAAATAAAGACCTGGACTGTGCTTGAGGTTGTGCATGTCTTGGGGGATTGGAGTGGGGGCTAATACTTGTTTGGCCTAAGCAGGCAGTTTATGTAGGGAAATTAGTGGGAAATAGGACCAGAAATGTAGGATAGGGCTACCTAAGTATTTCCTAAGTGCTTTTCCTCAGAACATTAGTGTCATGAAAAACAGATGGTCAGTAACAACAGGGTTCTGTTGTCAAATATGTCTCGGACATGCTGCATTCTACATATATCCTCTTGGGGCAGTTTGATGCACATTAGTTCATTAAGTGTTTTAGAAAGTTTTAAAGAAAAGAAGTCATGTGACTGTGCTTCATCCAGGGTATGTATATCATTTGGAAGATAGGTAGGCTGTTGCAGATATGGACTGGAACTTAGGTAATACTTGAAATGTATCAATTCACTTGAAAGACAGAATTATAGAGAACAGAAGAGTGAAGAATAATGGAAATGTTCACAGTTGGGTGGTATGAGTGAAAAGATAACACAGAAGAGCAGTGTGAAAATAAAGGACAAAGAATTTCAGTGAAGAAGCAGTGGTCAATAATGAAGGCCAGGGTAAAGAAAGAAGCCATTAGGTTTGTCTAGCAGTTGGTAATGGTAACTCATAACACTGCTGAATACAGTGTGGCTAACAAGGCAGAGAGTGAGGGAAAGAGTGAATCGAGATAAGAACAGACAGGGAAGCAGAGCCTTGTAGGCCGCATTCAAAATTTTGGTCTTTTTTAAAAAAAGATATGTATTTATTCATGAGAGACACACAGAGAGGGGTGGAGACATAGATAGAGGGAGAAGCAGGCTCCCCACTGGAAGCCCGATGCGAGACTCAATCCCAGGACCCTGGGATCATGACCTGAGCCAAAGGCAGATGTTCAACCACCGAGCCATCCAGGTGCCCCTGGAATTTTGGTCTTTAAGAGCAATGAGAAACTACAGAAGATTAAGCGGGGTTACAGTTTTGAAAATTTAAAACATCATTCTGGTCACTGGATGGAGAAAAGTATGTAAGAGAGCAAGAGATGAAAGGAGACCAGCTTAATGTTTCCTGCAGTAGCTGAGGTAAAGATGATAACTTGAACTAATTTGGTGATGGTGGAAGATGGGAAGAGGTGAATGAATCTGAGATATTTAGGAGTCAGAATTGACAGGACTTCGTTATATACTAGAAATGGGGGATGATTCTTAGATGTCTGGCTTGAGCAACTGGAAGAATGATGGTGCCATTCAATGAACTAGGAAACACCACAGGAGCTTTATTTTCCTTTGTATTAGCTGCCCTCATGTCCAGCATTGCTTGGGAGAATCAATCTTGAACAAAGTAATGCATCATGCAGTACTCACCCCAAAGTGACACAGACTGGCCTAGGTGAAATACAAGTCAATGATGGTAAACAGAGGTATCGGCTCTTTCTGGGGCTCATAATTGAAGCTAGTTTCTTCTGTTCTCAACAATATTAATAAATACAGCAGTCATATATATCTCTAACAAAACTGTAGGTGTTAGGAACACAAATGCCTGTCTTTTTAGGTTCTCTCCTCAGGGTTCCTGAAGTGATTATTGTGTACATCAGTTTTATTGAGATATAATTCATGTGCCATACAATTTACCTATTTAAAGTGCATGATTCAATGGTTTTTAGC
Organism: Canis lupus baileyi; assembly: GCF_048164855.1. NCBI lineage: Eukaryota > Metazoa > Chordata > Mammalia > Carnivora > Canidae > Canis > Canis lupus. The sequence goes on along the minus strand of NC_132876.1, from coordinate 69,620,461 downwards.
ATATTCACAGAGTTCTGTAATCATTGCCACAATTAATTTTAGAACACTTTTATCCCCTTTAGAGGGAATCCCATACCCATTAGTCAGTTCCCATATCTCCTAAAACTCCCCCTACACCCCTGGGCAACCACTAATCTAATTTCTCTCTCTTATGGACTGGCCTATTCTGGACATTTCAGATAAACAGAGTCACACAGTATGTAGTCCTTTATAACCAGTGTCTTTCTTTCACTTAGCGTAATGCTTTCAAGATCCATCCATGTTGTATGTAGCATGTGCCAGTAATTCACTCCTTTTTGTGGCAAAGTCTGTTCCCCTCATGTGAAGCTTCTTATGTTAATCTCAGGACACAGCCTCTATTCTTATAGACTGCCCTTACCTGGGGGAAGAATCTCCGAGCTCCTGCTACAGAGCTTTGAGGAGGGGGACAGTGGACCCCTTTCTACTGAGTGATATACCTGCTCTTAGAGCAGAGTATTGGGTAAGGTGGTAGTCTCTGGTGTTTGGCTTGCCTCTTTGGGTGGGGAACCTCTGCCCTAAGAGTTAGCTGGGGCAAGGGCCCCAGTGGTCTGACTTGCCTGAGGTAGATCCTTTGCCCTATAAGTGGGGCTGGGAAAAGGAAGGGAGGCCTCACTCTTTTGGCCATACTTGCCAAAAATTTAGCCTCTGTACCTTGGAGCTGAAGGTGGGATAATAAGTGCTGGCAGCCTGCTGTTCTTTGTGGGACATCATATCCTTTGACTGGGAGGCTTAGGGGAGTGGGAATATTATTTCCTTGGCCAGTTTCCTGGAGTGGAGCTTCCATCATGCTGAGCTGGGGGTGGGGCAGGGAGCGAGTGGGTCATGGCTCAAGTAGCACCAACTCTCAAGGTTCTTACTAAGATTTAACAGATTTTCTTGAATAGATCTTTTTCATTTTCTATATGTTCTTAAAATAATTTCCAAAGACTTTAAATAGTTGTTTTTCTTTCTTTTTCTTTTTTTGAAGATTTATTTATTTTTGTTTGTTTGTTATTTATTTATTTTGTTTGTTTTATTTATTTATTTTTGTTTTGTTTGTTTCACTCACAGAGAGAGTGAGCAGGCGAGGGGAGGGGCAAAGGGAGAGAATCCTCAAGCAGTCTCCCTGCTTAGTAAGGAGCCTGACCTGGGGCTCAAGCTCATGACCCTGAGATCATGACCTGAGTCGAAATCAAGAGTCAGACACTTAACCAACTGAGCCACCCAGGCTCCCCTAGTTGTTTTTTTCTATAATTTCCACCAGTATGGTTCTTTTCCTCAGGAACATGTCCATTCAGATTCTCATACTGCCATTACAGAGGTGGAAATCTCTAGAAACCTCCTTCTAAGGAAACTGAGGCCAAGAGATTCAGTGTCATCTACCCAGGACCACATCGTGTGTTTGTGGCACAGATGAGAATAGAAGCCAGGGGCACTCACTCCTGACTGAGTATTCCTTTGACTGGTTACCTTCTATATTTTTCATATTTTCCCAAGCACACCCTCTAATTTAGTGAAAACCTCTCCATTTTCATCTGATTTTAACAACAAAAATTTTCGTTTACATAATTTCCTTGATTAATTCTGTGATTGAACAACTTTTGTATGTGTTTATTAGCCAACTGAAAGTCTTTTGTAGCTTACCTAGTCATAGTTTTGCCCTTTTTCTGGGGCTGGTAATCTTTTCCTTACTGATTTTTAATTTAAAAAGGGACACATAGATCAATGGAGCAGAATAGGGACCCCAGAAATAAAGCCACGATTATATGGTCAACTAACCTATGACAAAGGAAGTAAGAATATACAATGGGGAAAAAAGTATTTTCAATAAACAGTGCTGGGAAAACTGGACAGCCACATATAGAAGAATGAAACTGGACCAGTGTCTAACACCATACACAAAATTAAATTCAAAATGGATTAAAGACCTAAATGTGAGACCTAAAATCATAAAAATCCTGGAAGAGGGGCACCTGGGTGGCTCAGTTGGTTAAGTGTCTGCCTTTGGCTCAGGTCATGATCCCAGGGAGCTGGGATCGAGCCGCATATTGGGCTCTGTGTTCAGCAGAGAGTCTGCTTCTCCTCTCTTTCTGCCCCTCCTGCCCACTTGTGCTTTTTCTCTCTCTCAAATAAATAAATTCTTTAAAAAAATATCCTAGAAGAGAACACAGACAGTACTTTCTCTGACATCAGCCATAACAACATTTTTCTAGATGTTTCCTAAGGTCAGGGAAACAAAAGCAAAAATAAACTACAGGACTTGGGACTACATTAAAATAAAAAGCTTTTGCACAGCATGGAAGCCATCAACAAAATAAAAAGACAACCTGATGAATGGGGTAAGTTATCTGCAAATGGTATATCTGATAAGGTGTTAATATCCAAAATATATAAAAAATATACATAACTCAACCCCTAAAAAACAATCTGTTTTAAAAATGGACAGAGGGTCAGCCCGGGTGATTCAGCGGTTTAGCACCGCCTTCGGCCCAGGTCATGGTCCTGGAGACCCGGGATCAAGTCCCACGTCAGGCACCCTGCATGGAGTCCGCTTCTCCCTCTGCCTGTGTCTCTACCTCTCTCTCTCTCATGAATAAATAAATGAAATTTTTAAAAAATGCTTTAAAAATGGATAGAGGACCTGAGTAGACATTTTCCAAAGAAGACATACAGATGGTCAACAGACACATGAAAAGATGTTCAACATCACTCATCATGAGGGAAATGCAAATCAAAACTACAAAGAGATATCACCTTTTAGCAGTTGGAATGGCTAAAATAAAAATGACAAGAAATAATAAGTGTAGGTGAGGATGTGGAGAAAAAGGAACCCTTATGCATCAGTGGGAATACAAACTGGTGCAGCCACTGTGGAAAACAGTATAGAGGTCCCTCAAAAAATTAAAAATGGAAATACCATATGATCCAATAATTCCACAATTGGGTATTTACCCAAAGAAAACAAAAACACTAATTCAAAAAGATATATGCACCTCTATGCTTACTGCATCATGATAGCCAAGATATGAAAGCAACCTATGTGTCTACTGACAGACAAATGGATAAGGAAAGTGGTGTGTATGTGTACACACACACACACACACACACACACACACACAATATTTCTCAGCCATAAAAAAAGGGTGAGAGCGTGCTACCTGAGACAACATGGATCGATGGACCTGGAAGGTATTATACTAAGTGACATAAATCAGACTGAGAAAGACAAATACCATATGAGTATACTCATAAATAAATCCAAACAACAAATGAATAAACAAACAAAAAGCAGGATCAGACTTATAGATATAGACAATGAATGATTGCTAAAGTGGAGGCAAATAGGGGTTGGGCAAAATGGATAAAGAGGAGAAAGAGATACAGGCTTCCAGTTATGGAAGTCACAGGAATAAAAGACATAGCATAAGGAAAACAGTAAATGATATTGTAATAGTGATGTAATGGGACAGATGGTAGCTACACTTTTTCTGAACATAATATAATATATAAACTTGTCAAATCATTAAGTTGTACATCTGAAACTAATGTAACATTGTGTGTCAACTATACTCAAATAAAAAATAAATAAAAATAAAAATGCTCCAAATATTTTATCCAAGTCTGTGGCTTATTTTAAAGCTTTCTGTGTTATCTTGGGTCATTTATTAATTTATGTAACTGAGGGGTGCCTAGGTGGCTCAGTTGGTTAAGTGTCTGCCTTACAGTCCTGGGATCAAGCCCCACATTGGGCTCCCTGCTCAGTGGGGAGCCTAAGTCTCTTTCTCCCTCTGCTGTTTCCCTTGTTTGTGCTTGCTCTCTCTCTCTCTCTGTCAAATAAATAAATAAAATATTTAATAAAATTTATGTAACAATTTATCTTTTTTCTGTATCAGCTTCTGGATGGGTCCTTTCCATCTCATAATTAAAAAAATTATTTTTCTATATTTTCTCCTAATATCTTTATAGTTTTGATTTTATGTTGTTTTATTTTTTAAAGATTTATTTATTCATTTGAGAGAGAGAGCATGAGAGTGGGGGAAGGGGCAGAGGAAGAGGGAATGAGAGCATCCCAAGTAGATATGGGGGTTAATCCCATGACACTGAGATCACAACCTGAGCTGAATCAAGAGTCAGATCCCAACGGACTGAGCCCACCCAGGTGCCACTCAGGTGCCCCACAATATTTTTTAAAATGATTTATTTATTGATTTGGGAGGGAGAGAGAGAGAAAGCATGAATGCTGGGGTAGGGGCAGAGAGTGAAGTCTCAAGCTGACTCCCCACTGAGTATAGTGCCTCACTTGGGGCTCAATCCCAGGACCCCAAGACCATGTCCTGAGCCAAAATCAAAAGTCAGCGGCCTAAATGACTGAGCCACCCAGGTGCCCATCCTGGTTAGCTCTTTATTCCATCTGGATATTCTTTCTTTCTTTTGGTCTTTATTTTTGTGCATGGTATGAGGTAAAAAACAGTATGAATACTTAACCACTTATATACTACTTATTATGTGCTAAACACCTAAGTACTCACACATATTATTTAATATTACTAATAACACTGTAAAGTAGGTACTATTATTATCTTTATTTTATAGATGAGGAGACAGAGCACAGAGAGTTAGGTGTTATGACCAAGGTCATACAGCTAATAAATGGTGTAGCCAGATTTTCAACAGGCAGTCTGGCTCCAAAGTTTGTGTTCAACCATTGTGTTATACCATCTCTCAGTTTAAAGATAAGGATTTAGGTTTACTTTTTAAATTGTCCTAATGTCATTTTGTAAATAGACCATCTTTCTCTCAATGATTTGATATACTTCCTTCATTGCGTACTACATTCTCACACAATGTGGGTCTTTTTCTTGGCTCTATCCTCTTCTATTATTATTTGTGTTTTTGTTTAATGTAATACTTTCAAAATTAGTAACATTTTATAGTACTTATATTTGATCAGACAAGTCTTTTTTTCAAAGATGCACTGGCGGTTATGGCTTATTTTCTTTGGGGGAAGAATTTTAGAATTATCGAGTTTCATTTAAAAAAATCCTACTAAGAAATCCTATGAGATTTTTATTTTGATTGAATTTAGGTAAACTGAGTCCTATTAATAAGCGTTCACATTCAGGAACATGGTATATATTCCATTTGTTGGAGACCTATGACATTTTTAGAGCAGAAGGGAAAGATCTGTAGAAAGACAGAGACTGAAAATAATGGAGAGCTGGTAACGTGCTTCATGCTTCAGGAGGTATAAGAAGATTGATCTCACAGTATAAGGCTGAGGGAATCTCTCTTCAGAAAAAGGTTAAGGGGATCCCTGGGTGGCGCAGCAGTTTAGCGCCTGCCTTTGGCCCAGGGCGCGATCCTGGAGACCCGGGATCGAATCCCACGTCAGGCTCCCGGTGCATGGAGCCTGCTTCTCCCTCTGCCTCTCTCTCTCTCTCTCTCTCTCTGTGACTATCATAAATAAATAAAAATTAAAAAAAAAAAAAAGAAAAAGGTTAAGATGAGTAAATAAGTACAATGGCAGAATGTTATGGTTGAGACATGGGCCAGTGGGGGAACTTATACGTGATGTCCTTAATCTTTTCAATTAAAAAGATACGATGAGACCATCTACTGGGGTCACATAAAGCAGTTCTAAGTTTTTTTTTTTTTTAATTTTTATTTATTTATTTATGATAGGCACACAGTGAGAGAGAGAGGCAGAGACACAGGCAGAGGGAGAAGCAGGCTCCATGCACCGAGAGCCCGACGTGGGATTCAATCCCGGGTCTCCAGGATCGTGCCCTGGGCCAAAGGCAGGCGCTAAACCGCTGCGCCGCCCAGGGATCCCCAGTTCTAAGTTTTTATGAAAGTAGGAAAGGCTTCTTATGAGAACAGAAAAGGCTTGAAGTAGCCATTTTACTTGAGTTTGCAAAAAACTTGATAGGAAAGAAAGGATTTGTGAGCAGTGATAAGAACCCATTTAAAGTTTAACATGAATTTGTATTGGACAGTTCTATGTTTTTCTCTAGTAATTCTGCTGATTAACAGAAGAACTGATGGTGGTGGATCACTAGGCTAGGAAAAAATGAAACAGCAGGCATGATCAAAGAAAAGAGAAAGAAAGAAAGAAAGAAAGAAAGAAAGAAAGAAAGAAAGAAAGAAAGAAAGAAAGAAAGAAAGAAAAGGAAAAAAGGAATGTGGTTACACTGGACTAGAAGAGAATGGGAAGAGTTGAGTTATTTGAAGTCTATGTGAGAGCAAAGAATAGGTCTGGGGAAGTAAGATTATAGTAACTAGAAAACCTGAGTTGACAATCTTAGAAGTGGAGCTTATATGCGGTACAGGCAGTGGCTGAAGAAGAACAAAACACTGAGAAGTGAAAAAAATTTAAAACAACCCTGGGGAAGTGGATGAATTTGATAACATGGATGCCAAGGTCACTTAGGATAATAAACTGAAGTTAACCAAGGAAAGAAAAATTGGGCTCAGAATGTGCTAGTTCATGACAACACTGATAATGAAGAGACAGAAGACACAGATTTTAAGTGAAGAGAAGCAGCAGGAAGATGATGTGGAAAAAGTACAAAGTGATAACAGGAAGCAAGGATTCAGGTAGTTTAGTTCTTTTTTTAAAAGATTTTATTGATTTAACAGAGAGAGAGAGAGAGAGAACTAGCACAAGGAGGAGGAGCTGTGGTAGGAGAGGGAGAAGCAGGGAGCCTGACATGGGTCTCGATCCCAGGACCCTGAGATCATGACCTGAGCCGAAGGCAAACACTTAACCAACTGAACCACCCAGGCGCCTCTTAGTTCCTTCTTTTGCTGAGAGAAAGGTAGTGGGAGAAAATGAGACCTCCACAAAAATGATTAGTGAGGCACATGTTGTTGCTTTTGTTCTAAGAGGAAGAAGGGAGAAGAGGTGAAGATTGATAATAAGGAGAATATTGCCTATAATTGTGTGGGAAAAACACTGTCTTTGGGGGAGGGTTGGATGAAGTTATAGATAACCTTGGGAGTGAGGGTAAGGACTTAGAAAATGCAGAGCTATCAGAGATTTGGGGCGGGGGTGGTAAGGAGACTTGAGGAAAAAGGAGTGATATAACAACGTTTGTGTTTTAGGGAGATACATTTAATAAGGATGAACAGGTATAACTGGAGAAGAGAAGAAAGAGTTAGAGACCACTTAGGAAACTAACTATAGAAATCCAGAAGAGACATGATATCCAAGCCTGGATCAAAGATATTTTTACATTAACCTCAATTCCAGCTACAAGGAGATGTGAAGCTTGGAAGAAGAAAGATTTAGATGAAGGAAAACCCAAGGACCATTGTACTATGAAGAAAGTGCACCAGGTTTAATTTTCAGCTTTGCTATTACAGAGTTGCATGAGTTTGTGTAATCTTTAATCTTTCAAGGCCTCAGTTTACAAAATAATAAAATTGAAATAGATGCCCTTAAAGATCATTAATTTCAGTTCTGAATTCTATCAGTCAATGAATGAATATTTACCCTTCATTTCCTTTAGATACTAAGTCTTGCTTATAAGCTATAAAGACTGTCAAAAGTAATAATTCTGTCAATTGAACTAGAAGACCAAACATGAAAAGGTGATATTAACAAACGAGTAAACAGTATTTCTCAAATTTTACAGTGCATATAAGTCATTTGAGGATATTGTTAAAATGGAGATTCTGATTCAGTTGGTCTGGGATGGAGCCTGAGATTCTACACTTCTTACAAAGCTCCCAGGGGATGCTGATGCTGCTGGTCCATGGACTATATACTCTGAGGAGCAAACTCATAGAAAGTGGAGCTCAGTAGTCTGAATCACCTTAGCTTCCTTTGTAAAAGAAAAGAGACTGCTTTCTTCTGAGCTTCTTGCCAGTTATGCAACATGCCTTTGTGACTTTCTGTGACTCTGATGTCAGCTGGGAGGTTTGGTTTTTCCCTTTTAAGTGTAGGGATTTCCCTCTATTATCTATGTTTCTGTATGATCATAAAAATGAACCAGGGAACTTCCATTTCTATGCAATGGAGTAGATGTACTTATCCCTATTCCTCCTACTAAGTATAACTATAATACTAGACATTATAAAATAACCATAAGAAGACTTCAAAAAGACATTATTCATAAAACAAATATAAGAAGACTCTGAAAGGTAGAGAGAAGAAGAGAGACTGGCTAAGGACCTTGGGGACAAGGAATGATACAGTGTTGAGTTCCCTGGGTTTTCAATTATTTCATATATCTGGGAGTTGGTGCTAGAGATGCCAATAGGCATAGCCAAATGATAGCCTCAAGAAAAGTCTGTTCTCTCTAGACAGGACCAGGAAAAGGGCACCAGTGCAAGACCAAAAACCTTAAGACATTAACTATTTTATTACAGCTAAACATCACAGAAAAAACTGTGGTCCCAGCCCCACCCACTCCAGCAAAAGCCAAGTGGGGAGCCTAAATTTCTATCTTTGTGAGGGTGTAAGGAGGCACCCCAACCACTGTCTGCATGGTATTAGAGAATGTCAGATAGGGAGACAAGACTTTCATCCTCAACAGCTGGTAATGAGGCATTCCCCTACCCTCTGAGTTATCTGTGGAATCTAGATTTCCACCCCCAGAGAAGATGAAACAAAGGAGAAACAAAGTCTGCAAACATTTGTAAAGAGGCAGGACGTTAACCATCACCCAGCAGATAATGAGGCCACCTCCGCCATGATGTTAGTAGAGACCATGTGGGGCATCATCTCCACCCAGCAGAATCAAGGAATCCTTCACCTTGAGTATCAATGGAGATCAAGTGGGGAACCTGAGTGTCTATTTCCACCTGAAGTAACAAGGCCAAATTCTTCCCTGGCATAGCAGTGTCAGAGAAATCCCAGCAGGGAGCCTGCTTCTCCCCCTGCCTATGTCTCTGCTTCTCTTTCTGTGTCTCTCATGAATAAATAAATAAAATCTTTAAAAATAAAAATAAAAAATAAGATGTCCAGGTTTCAATAAAAAATTACTCATCATACTAAGAACTAGAAAAAACTCAAACTGAATGAAAAAAACACAACCAATTGATGCCAACACCAAGATTACAGAAATGTTACAATATCTGACAAAGATTTTAAGGTAACCATCATAACACAGTGAAGCAAACAATCAACAAAATTAAAAGGCAACCTATGGAATGGGAGAAGATATTTGCATATGACATATCTGATAAAGGTTTAGTATTCAAAATATATAAAGAACTTGTAAAATTCAACATCCAAAGCAAAAATAATCCAATTTAAAAATGAGCAGAAGATGTAAAGAGACATTTTTCTAAAGACATACAGATGGCCAACAAACAAATGAAAAGATGTTCTACATCACTTATCATCAGGGAAATACAAATCAAAACCATAGTGAGATACCACATCACACCTGTCAGAATGGCTAAAATTAACAACTTAGGAAACAACAGATGTTAGCAAGGATGCAGAGAAAGGGGAACCCTTTGGCACAGTTCATGGGAATGTAAACTGGTACAGCTTCTCTGGAAAACAGTATGGAGGTTCCTTAAAAAGTGAAAAATAAAGAATGAAACTAGACCACTCTCTTGCACCATACACAAAGATAAACTCAAAATGGATGAAAGATCTAAATGTGAGACAAGATTCCATCAAAATCCTAGAGGAGAACACAGGCAACACCCTTTTTGAACTTGGCCACAGAAACTTCTTGCAAGATACATCCAGGAAGGCAAAAGAAACAAAAGCAAAAATGAACTATTGGGACTTCATCAAGATAAGAAACTTTTGCACAGCAAAGGATACAGTCAACAAAACTAAAAGACAACCTACACAATGGGAGAAGATATTTGCAAATGATGTGTCAGATAAAGGGCTAGTATCCAAGATCTATGAAGAACTAATTCAACTCAACATTTACTCAGCCATCAAAAAGAATGAAATCTTGCCATTTGCAACAATGTGGATGGAGCTAGAGTGTTATATGCTAAGTGAAATAAATTAGTCATAGAAAGACAAATACCATATGACCTCACTCATCTGTGTAATTTAAGAAATAAAACTGATGATCTTTGGGAAAAAAGAGAGAGGCAAACCAGGAAACAGACTCTTAGCTATAGAGAACAAACTGATGGTTACCAGAGAGGAGGTGGGTGAGGGGATGGGTTCAATAGGTGATGGGGATTAAGGATACTTGTGATGAGCACCAGGTGCTGTACTGAAGTGCTGAATCACTAAATTGCACATCTAAAGCTAATATTACACTGTATGTTAACTGGAATTTAAATAAAAAATTTAAAAGAATAACCATCATAAAAATGCTTCCATAATGTACATACTTCATAGAAAAAAGTAGAAAGTCTCAGCAAAACCCGAGAAGATATTTTAAAAAAAAACGTATGGGGGGCACCTGGGTGGTTCAGTGGTTGAACATTTGCCTTTGGCTCAGGTTGTGATCCCAGGGTACTGGGATTGAGTCCCATGTCAGGCTCACCACAGGGAGCCTGCTTCTCCTTCTGCCTATGTCTCTGCCTCTCTCTGTGTGTCTCTCATGAATGAATGAATGAATGAATAAATAAATAAATAAATAAATAAATAAATAAATAAATAAATATTTTTAAAAAGAACATATGGAAATTTTAGAACTGAAAAATGTAATAGTTGAAATAAAAACCTCCATGAGTTATCAGTTAGGAAAGACGTTGGATTTGAGGTTGGTGTTGAGGAGAATAACTACCATGACTTCCAGTGCTTTGAGGAAACCTCATATGTGAGGCCTTTTGGCCAAGTGTCTGTGATTTCATATGTTGGAACATTTGCTGTATCCCTGGGGGTTGCAGTTTTCTATAAGTTTGCTGTGGCCGAACCAAGCAAGATTGCAGATTTCTACAGAAATTATGATTCCATGTAAGATTTTGAGGAGAGAGATGAAGAAGGGTGGTATGCAAAGTGATTCTGAAATGTAAATAATTTTTTAGGTTGAGTTCCATTGAAGTTTGTCACTGACTTGTGTTCCTGAATTATGAAACATGAATATTGGGGTTATGGAATAGTTTCTCTTGATAAATAAACCACTAACAAATTTTTAAAAAGGGAAAAAAGACCTCAATGAAGAGGTTCAACAGGAGAATGGAAGAGGCAGAGGAAAGATCAGTGAACTCAAAGAACAACAGAAATTACTCAATTGGAACAACAGAAGGAAATAGATTAAAAATGAGATAATAAAGCCACCAGGGACTTGTGGGACAATGAGAACAGTTTTAACCTTCCTGTCATCAAAGTCCTGGAAAGAGAGGACAAAGAAGGTAGGGCCAAAAAAGTACTCAAAGAAATTATGTGTTAAAAGATACCAAATTTGGCAAAAGATATAAACTTACAGATTCACAAGGCTGAGTGAATCCCAAACGATATAAACTCAAAGAAATCCACCCAAGAGACATCATAGTCCAATTTTGGAAACTAACGACAAAGAAATATTGAAGGCAGTCAAAGAAAAACAACACTTTATTTATAGGGAGAAAACAAGTTAGTAAATTTCTCACCAGAAACCCTGGAGGCCAGAGAGAAGTGGCACAATATTTCTGAAGTACTGAAAGAAAAGGATCATCAACCTGGAATCCTATAACCAACAAAAATGTCTTTTGGGAATGACGGAGAGATAGAGACTTTATCAGAAAAAGGGAAACTATGAGAATTTATCATCAACAGATCTTTGGCTAAAGATGGCTAAAGGCACAGTGCCTGGCTTGCTCAGTCAGTAAAGCATGTGACTCTCAATCTCAGAGTCATGAGTTCAAGCCCCACGTTGGGCATGGAGCCTACTTGAAAAAATGGCTAGGGCAGTGAGGTGGCTCAGCGTTTAAGTGCATGGCCCAGCAGTTTAGCGCTGCCTTCGGCCCGGGGTATGATCCTGGTGACCCGGGATCAAGTCCCATGTCAGGCTCCCTGCATGGAGCCTGCTTCTCCCTCTCCCTCTGCCTGTGTCTCTGCCCCCCTCTCTCTCTGTATCTGTCATAAATAAATTTTAAAAATCTTTAAAAAAAATGGCTAAAGGAAGCTCTCCAAACAGAAAAGAAATGATCTCAAGAAAAGAATCTTGCAAAATCAAAAAAGAAAAAAGAAAATGGTAAACCTATTTTTTATATAGGTAAATACAATAAGCTTTCCTTCTCCCTTTGAGTATTGGCTGAAGGTTGAAGTGAAAATCATAACATTAATCTGGCTCTAAATGTACATACAGAAAAATTTAGGACAATTATAAGTGGGGTAGGGTAAAGAGAGGTAAGGTTTCTATACTTGAACTGGTAACATGATGACAGCAGTGGACAGTAGTAATAGGTCTTATACACACCCACATTCCACAATATCTAATGAAACCACTAAAAAAAGCTATACAAAGAATACAGTTAATAACACTACAGATGAAGCAAAATGGATTTCTAGAAAATGTTCAAGTAATCCACAGGAAGGCAGGAAAGAGAGAAGAGAAATGAAAAGCAGAGAGAACAAAACAAACAAAACAAAAAAAATGAAGTTGCAGATTATGCTCTAACAGATTAGTGATCTAAATATACTGATTAAAAGAGATTAGCAAAGTGGACTAAAAAATGTGCTGTCTATATGCTGTCTACAAGATATTCACTTTAAATATACAATTATAGGCAAGATTAAAGTAAAAAGATGGAAACAATATATCATTAACATTAATTAAAAGATAACAGGAGTGGCAAATTAATATTAGTGATTGTAGATTTGAGAGCAAAGAAAATCACCAGATAAACAGAAAGATGCTGATAAAAAGGTCACTCTACAAAGAAGATATAGCAATCATAAATGTATATGCATCTAACAGCACAGTCACAAAATATGTGAAGGAAAAACCAATAGGAGTGAAAGGAGAGCTAAACTATTCCAGTTGTAGTTTGAGATTTCAACATGCCTGCTCAGCCAGTAACAGAACTACTAGTTTGAAAATCAGCAAAGATATATAAGAATTTGGCAACACCATCAACCAGTGGGATCTAATCAATATTTATGGAACAATTCTCCTAATAAGTACAGGATACAATTCTTTTCAAGTGTTTGTGGAACATATATTAAGATAGATCACATGCTAATCCATAAAATAAATCTCAAAAAATTTAAATAACTGAAATCATACAAGCCGTGTTCTCTGACAACAATGCAATAATATTAGGGTTCAATAACAGAAAGATAATAGGAAAATCTGTAAACACTTAGAAACTAAACACACTTCTAAGTAATGCATGAGCCGAAGAGGAAGTCTTAAGAGAAATAAAATAGAATGAAATAACTGAAAGTGAAAATACAACATAGCAAAATTTGTAGGATACAGCTAAAGTAGTACTGACAAGGAAATTTTTAAAAAAGATTTTATTTATTTATTCATGAGAGACACAGAGAGAGAGGCAGAGACACAGGCAGAGGGAGAAGCAGGCACCATGCAGGGAGCCCGAAGTGGGACGCGATCCTGGGACTCTGGGATCACGCCCTGAGCCAAAGGCAGATGCTTAACCGCTGAGCTACCCAGGTATCCCTGACAGGGAAATTTACATTTCCTTACAAATTTTACAGCCCTAAAATACATACATTAGAAAAAAAGAGAAACAGTCTCAAATTAATAATCTAAGTTCTCATCTAGGGAGCCTAGAAAAAGAGCAAACTGAGTGCAAAGCAAGTAGAACAAAGTAAATAATAAAGAGCAGTAATCAACAAAACTGAAAACACAAAGAAAATAGAGAAAATCAATGGAGGAGCTGGTTCCTTGACAAGATGGATAAAACTTACTAACTTTTACCAAGAATGACAGAGAAAAAAAAGGGAAGACTAATTAATGAAATAGTGGATATCACTATAGACCCTGCACATATTGAAAGAATAATAAGGGAATAATACAAAGACTGCTATACACAAAAACTTGACAACTTAGATAAACTGGGTCACTTCACTGAAAAACACAAATTATCACAACTCACCCAATATAAAATTTGAACAGCTCTATAACTATTGAGGAAAGTGAATTTGTAATTTAACAACACTTGAAAATATATTCAGGCCCAGATAATTTCACTGGAGAGTTCTATCAAACATTCAGAAAAGTATGAACATAAAATCTATACAACCTTTTCCAAAATGATGGAAGAGAAGGGAACATATTTCAATTCATTATTATAAGTTAGTATTACCTTGATACCAAAAGCAGACAATGGCAGTATACAAAAAGAAAACTATAGGCCAATATCCTTCATAGATATAGATGAAAAATCGTTAATAAAAACATTAGAAAATAGAATTAATCAATATATAAAAAGAATTATACACCATGACCATGTGGGGTTTATTCCAAGGATGCAAGGCTGGTTTAACATTCAAAATCAGCCAATGTAGTTCACTATATTATACAGAAGAAAAGTCATTTGATTATACCAACTGATGCAGGAAAAGCATGTGACAAAATTCAACAGTTATTCATTATAGAAATCAGGAAAAAAAAATGGGAGTGGGGAGCTTCCTCAGTTAATAAAGAATCTCTACAAAAACCTACAGCTAACATTATACTTAATGGTGAAAGACTGAATACTTTCCCCCTGATAGTGAATAAGGAAAGAATACCCACTCTCACCACTCTTAACATAGTGCTGAAAGCTCTAATTAGTACAATAAAGCAAGAAAAGGAAAGAGAAGGCATATGTAGTGGAAAAGAAGAAATAAAACTGTCCCTATTTCAGAAAGGAGATTAAGAGTACATTTATCTTGATGAGCATTGGGTAATGCATAAAATTGCTGTATTGTTGTATTATACACCTGAAATGAACACTTTGTTAATTATACTTCAATAAAAAAAAAGAAAGACCCTAAAACAAACCAAACAGCAAATCAACAGCAAATCTGACCCTATTTGCAGATGGCATAATTGTTTACATAGAAAATCCTAAGGAATCTTTCCTCCCCAAATCCCAGAAATGAGTCTGTTCAGCAAGGTTGTAGGATTCAAGACAAACACACAAAAATCTATTGTATTTCTTTATACAGTTGACCCTTCAACAACATGGGTTTGAATGGTACAGGTATACTTATATATGGATTTTTTTGATACATTCAGTATAGTACTATAAATGTTTTCCTCTTCCATATGATTTTCTTAATAACATTTTTGTTTCTATAGCTCCCTTTACTGTAGGAATACAGTATATAATACATGTAACATATAAAATATGTGTTAATTGAATATGTTATTGGTAAGGCTTCCCAACAATAGTAAGCTATTAATAGTTAAGTTTTTGAGGAGTCAAAAGTTATACATAGATTTTTTTGACTGTGCAATGTTAGGTACCCCTATTTCCCATGTTGTTCAAGAGTCAACTATATTAGAAGTTAACACATGGACACCATTTACAATCGCTCAAAAAATCTGAAATACTTCAGTATAAAAATAACAAAACAGGAATTCCTGGGTGGCTCAGTGGTTTAGTGCCTGTCTTTGGCCCAGGGCATGATCCTGGAGTCCCAGGATCAAGTCCCACGTCCGGCTCCCTGCAGGGAGCCTGCTTCTCCCTCTGCCTGTGTCTCTGCCTCTCTCTGTGTCTCTTTCATGAATAAATGAAAATCTTTAAAAAATAACAAAACATGTACAGGATTTGTATGCTGAAAAGTACATAATGCTAACCAAAGAGACAAAAAAAATCCAAATAAAGAGATGTACTCTGTTCATGCATTGGAAGATTCAATATAATAAAGATGTCAATTCTTTTTCAATTGAGGTATAACTAAAGGTGTCAATTCTTGATATATATATACTACACTGAGTTGGATAGTGTCCCTCAAAATTCATGTTCTTCCTGGAACCTCAGAATGTGTCCATTTTTGGAAACAGGGTCATTGCAGAGGTAATTAAGTTAAGATGAGATCATACTGGCGTAGGATGGACCCTTAATCCAATAATGGCTGGTGTCCTGATAACAAGAGAGAAGAAAAACAAGAGACTCGTAAGAAGAATTCCATGTGATGACAGAGATAGAAATTGCAGTGATGAATATATAAGCCAAGGAATGCCAAACTTTGTCAGAAACCACTAGAAGCTAGGAAGAGGCAAGGAAGGATCCTCCCCGTAGAAGCTTCAAAGAGTATGGCTTTGTTGACACCTTGATTTCAGACTTCTAGCCTCCAGAACTGTGAGAGAATAAGTTTCTGTTATAAAGCAGTTTGTGGTAATTTGCAATGGCAGTCCTAAGAAATGAATACTGTTGAATGCAATTCCTATCAAAATCCCAGAAAAAATATTTGTAGACATGGACAAGATTATTCTAAAATAAACATGGAAAAGCAAAGGAACTAAAACATCTAAATTTTGCAAAAGAATAAAGTGGATGGAATCACTCTACCTGATTTTAAGACTTGTTGTATAGTCACAGTAATCAGGACTGTGTGATATTGGCAGAGGCATAGACACATTGAGAAGAGAATATAGAGCCCAGCAATAGACTCACCTGAATATGTTCAACTGATTGCTGTCAAAAGTACAAAAGCAATTTATTGGAGGAAAGACAGCATTGTCAAGAAAATGATGCTAGAACAATAGGCAAAATGAACCATAATCTAAATCTCACACCTCGTACACAAATTAACTTAAAGTGTATTATAAGCTTAAATGTAAAACAGAAAACTATAAAACTTAAAACAACAACAACAACAACAACAACAACAACAGAGGAACGGGAACATCTTTGGGATGTAGCTGTGCAAGGAGTTCTACAATGTACTTGACACCAAAAGTAGGATCAGTAAGATGAAGTTGATGAAATGGACAAATTAAAAACTTTCGTTCTAAAAAAACAAAAAACAAAAAACAAAAAAATACCCCCCAAAAAACCTTTTCTTCTGTGAAAGACCTTGTTAAGCTGATAAGAAGACAAGCTGCAACTGGGAGAAAATATTTTCAAACCACATGTCTGACTAGTATGTAGACTATATAAAGAACTCTCAAGACTTAACAGTAAACAAGCAACAATCCAATTACAAAATAGACAAAAGATACAAACAGACATTTCAACGAAAGGATATACAGACAGCAAATAAGCACATGAAAAGATGGTTAGCATCATTAACTGTTAGGGAAACACAAATTAAAACCACAATAAGATTTGTGACACACCTATCAGAAGGGCTAAAATAAAAACAATAGTGACAACACCAAATACTGACAAAGATGTAGAGATTCTGGATTATTCACACATTTCTGGCAAGAACGTAAAATATTATGGACGCTCTGGACACAATTTCTTTAAAATCTAAACATGCAATTACCATATGAGCCAGCAAATTGCCTTCTTAGGTACTATCCCAGAGAACTGAAGACTCACGTTCACACTAAAGCCTGTTTACAGCAGCTTTATTTGTCATAGCCCCAAACTGGAAACAACCCAGGTGTCCTTCAATGAGTGAATGGTTAAGTGAACTGTAGTACCAGTTTATCCATAGCATGGAATACTACTCTGCAATAAAAAACAATGACAAACATACACGCAACAACTTGTAACTTGATGAATCTCCAGAGAATTCTGCTGACTGAAAAAGCCAATCTCAAAATGTTGTACACTATATGATTCCAAAACTCAAAAATTAGATACTGTATGATCAACATATAGAACACTATGGAAATGACAAAATTATAGAAATTGATAACAGACTAGTGGTTGCCAGGGATTAAGGAGGACCTGGGGTGGGAAAGAAGTAGGTAGGAACTAGAGAAGGGCAACATTGAGGTATCCTTGTGATGGAGAAGTTCTGTATCTTGACTAATAATGTCAACATCCTGGTTGTGATATTGTTTTATGAGATGTTACCATTGGGGAAACTGGGAAAAGCATATATAAGATCTCTTGTGTTCTTTCTTACAACTGCATGTGAATCTACAATTATTTCAAAATAAAATTTCAATTAAGAAAAAAAAAGAAAAAAAAAGCAATCGATTTTCTCTTAAAGATAATCTAGAATATGAACCTACTATATATAGGCTTGCCTGTTTAAGCACACAAGTCAGTCATCCTTCCTGATTTTTCATTGGCAGTAGCTTCTGAATACCAAGTTGAGCCTCTCCTTTGAACTGAATCTTAGCAAGAGCAGGTAAAGATGTGTGTTCTGGTGGAAAGAGCCCTGGAAGTAAGGTCAGATGACCGGAGTTCTAGTCCTGACTCTCATCCATTATCCATATGAACTTAGTTCACATTGGTAACTCGACTTTTTTTGGAAGGCAGCTATGCTCACCATGATACCACCAACAGGGTAACTTGACTTTTTTTCAAAATTAAAAATTTCCTCACTTGTAAGGATTTGTCAAGGATAATAACAGCACTCTCCACACTATTGCTGGCGGTGGGGGAAGGGATTGTATGGAATAATGGATGTAAGAATGCTTTGTAAAATGTAAAGCAAGATACTTTGAGATGTGAGGTTTTATATTTGTGCAACAGCCATTTTGCCAGAGTATGGAGGCACTTGATAAATAGCTCAATAAATAATGAATGACTAACTGGTCATTATAAAAGTCAACCAAGGGCAGAATTTTCTTCCAGGCATTTAAAACAAAAGAGCACATTCAATCAATCAGGAAAAAGCAACATATATTATATAAGGAGCCAACAGGATTATTAAATTAATCTCTGCATAAGAAAGTGAACTATCTCACCACGTTTCAGGGGATGAGCAACAATGGATGTGAGACTTGTCAAAGAAGTAGAAAAACATTAATGTCTCTAGCAGGAAATCCAAGAACCAGGGAGATGAAACAGTAATAGATAGAATAAAAGTGGCAAAAAAATACTCAGAGTAGTTTAGGCCTTATATAGAGACTATGGAAATAGATCAATTTGGATTTACAGTACAATTTAATTTTAGTTTGTATTAGTTACTATGGCGAACACATCTGAAGGTCCAGATGAGGCTCATGGCTTAGAAATAGAATTTTCTCTTCTTCCCAAAAGAAAGTAATATATATATATATATATCTCCAAAATGTCCAATGCTAATGTTTTTTTAAAACTTAAGGGCAGCCCGGGTGGCTCAGCGGTTTAGCGCCACCTTCAGCCCAGGGCGTGATGCTGGAGACCTGGGATCGAGTCCCATGTCGGGTTCCCTGCATGAAGCCTGCTTCTCTCTCTGCCTGTGTCTCTGCCTCTCTCTTTCTGTGTCTCTCTCATGAATAAATAAATAAAAAATAAAATAAAATAAAATAAAATTCACACAGGTCATAATTACATAGCTCGGGGAGAATTTTGAGAGGTTTTGAAGTTGATGCTGGTTTGTACCAGGTTGTTACCCTTTTATACTGTTCCACCATCTGCTATGGTTTGTACATATTTTTATATGAAGAGGCAACTGAGCCCAAAGCAGAGTCAGGATCCTCAGTTCTTAACATCAACTCAAATAATGACTTTAATATGACCTTAAGGAAGCAATTTAACTTTAACATTTTATAGCTTCTTTATAATAACAATACCACTTTACATGTGTATGAGCTGTGAAGTTTACAATACATATTATTATTTTAATTGATCTTTAAAACCTCATTGTGAGAGTCAGAGTAAGTATTATTTCCTACAACTGAGAAAACCGAAATCAAACAGCACAGGAGGGATATTCATATGGAAAATCAAACAAATAAGAGATCCTTACCTTACACCATAAACAAAACAATTAAAAATGGCTCATAAACATATATGTTAGAGATAAATGTATAAAAACTTCTACAAGAAAATACAGGAGAAAATCTTTCAAAATTTGAGATACGTAAAGATTTCTTATCATGACCAAAACATGAACCATAAAAGAAAAAAGTGATAAATTAGATTTCATCAAAACTTAGAACTTTTTCTTTTTAAATGATATCATTAAGAAAATGAAAAGACAAGCCAAAGATTGTGAGAAAATATTTACAAATTGTATATTTGATAAAGGATTTGTACTTAGAATACATAAGTAACGCTTACAACTCAACAAGAACTCAATTTTTTAAATGGGAAAATAATTGAATAGACATTTTTCCAAAGAAGGCATACAAATGGTCAATGAACACATAAAAAATTATCAACACCATTAGCCATCAAGGAAATGCAAATAAAAACCACAATGAGCTACCACTGTGTACCCATTAGAATGGCTATCATGAAAAAGATGGACAATAGTCAGTGTTGATGAGGATGTGGAGAAATTAGAACCCCCATACACTGCTGGTAGGAATGTAAAATAATGCAACCACTTTGGGAAACAGATTGTAGCTCCTCAAAAAGTTAAACATAAAGTTACCATATGACCCAGAAATTCATGCATGCAAGAGAACTGAAAATACAGGTCCCACAAAGACTTGTATACAAATGTCATAGCAGTATTATTCATAATAGCTAAAAAGTGGAACCAACTCAAATGTCTACCAACTAGTGAGTGGATAAAGAAAATGTGATATATCCATTAAGTATATGGATACCATTAATATGGTTATAACCTATTTATTCAGCAATAGGAAGGTTTAAAATACTGATACATACTACATGGATAAGCCTCAAAAATATTATGCTAAATTGAAAGAAGCCAGGCATAAGAGGTCACAAGATACATGGTTTCATTCATATGAAGTGTCCAGAAAAAGAAAATCTACAGAGATAGAAAGCAGATCAGTGGTTGCCTGGGCCTTAAGGTGGGAAACAGGGATTGACTGCAAATAGGTGAGAGGAAACTTTGGGGGTAATGGAAATATTCTAAAACTGGATCGTGGTGACAGTTGCATTAACTCTATAAACTTAACACAATCACCAAATGGTATACATACAAAGGCTGCATTTCATGGTATGTATATTACACCTCAATAAAGCTATTTTAAAAAATCACTGAATAAACCTGTGCTGAAAAGAAAAAAAATCAACAGAAGAGGGACAAAAATTGGTCCTCAGTGTTCCTTCTATTACCTGTCTCAGAGAAATGGAAGGAATAACAATAAGCTTTTTCAAAGGGGGTGGGTGTACCTGGGTGGCCTCAGTAGTTGAGCATCTGCTTTTGGCTCAAGTCATGATCCCAGGGTCTGGGATTGAGTCCCACATCAGGCTCCCCACAGGGAGCCAGCCTGCTTCTCCCTCTGCCTGTGTCTCTGCCTCTCTCTCTGTCTGTCTCTCATGAATAAATAAATAAAATCTTTAAGAAAAAGGTTTTTCAAAGGGTTAATATCACAGGAGAAGTAACAATTCCACCAGGTTTTGAAAACACAAAGTAATCTAAAATGCCAGGTGGTACTGCTATTCTCACTTAATAATCCATAGTATAAAAAAATCCATAGTATACTTGTATCAGAAATTTTCTACTTTTAACTATTTACATTTTATAAACCCAGGGAAATTTTAGTGTGTAAGTATATTGTAATGTGAATTTATCTACCCTAAAAGTCATATTAGAAAGCATTATTCTATGTAATTTCTAACACAGAAGACAATTCTTTAAAATTAGCTGATAGCTTAATATCACTGACTTACGGTGTGGCTAATAAGGCTCAGAGCATCTTCGAAATAACCCCAAACTTCTTCCAGGGGACAGAGTTCTGTACTTGGCACCCCATCTGGCACTAACAGGTTAATCAAGTTGTGCATACATTTGCTGAAATAAAAATGAGAAAACTCATCCCATAAGGAAATAAATCATTGGCTTCATAGCTAAGTAAAATCTGGACCTCATCCCAGACTACGAGCTTCAAAACACTTCTGTTCTTCTCTCCTTTTTATCTGGCCTCCAACCTCAGAAGACAGATTTTTGAAGCTATAAAAGAGGCTGACCAATCCTTTTTATTATGCCTATGGTCATCTTTCACCTTTTTTTAGTTTCCTGCACTAAGGAGTTGTAGCTGTTTATTGTATTTTATGAGTTGGTTCAATCCATAGGCATTTTAAAGCATCTCATTACACCCTCAGATGGGCAAGGGAATTTGGGATTTAAACTGGGAATAATTCCAGGAGAACTGTCTCTCATGTCTCAGAAAAGAAAGACTGTAATAAAGTTTTCCATAGAAAAATCACATATCATTTTCCCCATGTCTAGGCATAGAAAACATAAAATCTCTAATAAATAACATTTTGTATTATGATGTATGGCACTTATTGATCCTTAAAGAAAAGTGCTTAGAAAAAAACACCTGGGGCAAATATTGCAAAATGTTAACATTTGTTAAATCTGGGTGGTGAATACATTGGTGTTTGTTGTATTAATCTCTGAAAGATACTTAGTAATTTTATCATATACATAGTCTCACACAAAGAAACAGCTTTGCTCCTTTCTCTTTTGGGAAATCCAGACTCCTTCACATAGCTAATTAATTCTTGGTCTATAATACAACTCTAAATATGGAGCGGTTTTTAAGGGCTTTTGAGTTCAGGAGTTATAGGCATGCCCCTGATCATCTTTTAAGTTGGACTAGTTGAATACGACTGATAATTTATGGAGCATTGACTATAGCTCTTTTAGCTATCAAAAAGCCTAAGATTCAATGTTAAGTTACATTTACTAACCTGTATTTCAAAACATCAATTGATTCTTTCTTTTTATAGAGCAATAAAGCCTCTTTCAAGGCCTTCAGAGCAATGGAAGGATAGTGTGCAGGCATTTCCACTGCTAATGCTATAGGAAGGAAAGAAAAAAGGCTATGAGCACCATAATCTCATCTATCAGTTTTCTCTTTTTTAAAGGATTTTATTTATTTATTTATGAGAGACATAGAGAGAGAGAAAGAGAGAGAGGCAGAGACACAGGCAGAGGGAGAAGCAGACTCCATGCAGGGAGCCCCATGCGGGACTCAATTCCGGGTCCCCGGGATCATGCCCTGGGCTGAAGGTGGCGCCACACCGCTGAGCCACCTGGGCTGCCCCTATCAGTTTTCATCTCAGGCTACAACTTGCTCTTTTTAATAAAACTGGCCTGGAACAGATTAACACAAACCAATCAACAGACAAAAAAACCCCTAAAAATGTATTTTAATGGAATGATGAATCCATGGTAGCTTTTGGACATAGTTTATAGATTCTGGGCACAGTAACATGGTAGGGTCACCAGGGTCATCTTCTCTTCCACAGACATCAATAGACAGCCTACTGTTTCTGTGACCCTGAACATGGCCATATATGTAAAGCAATAATCTTATGAACCAGAGTCAAGGAAGGGCACATAAAGATGGAAACAAAAAGTAGATCAGTAAAAGGACAATAATCAAAAACAGATTTATACTGCAATATATTCTTTTGGTCTGATGCTAAAAACAGGAAACACTTGACATGAGAGTGAGTTTCAGAGATAACAAGCCCTAGAACTTCCAAATACATTTACCAGACCTCTGTAATTGAAGATCCATTATATAAGAAGTGGTCACCATCACATGTCCATAAAGGATAGACCACCTGCTCATTGTCTCCAGGAATTTTGTCTTGCAAGATAAGGAAAGGCAAATGTGACCTTTGTGCACTTGGGGGCTATGTAATAACTTTATTAACCACATACAGGCTCCAAAGGAGGGTAAGAGTTTGGGAAAAAAAGGGAAAATAATTAGGCCATTTCCTGCAGCATATCTCTATAAGGTTCTGGGACCCCAAATACTACTTACTTATAGCCAAATCAGAAATTTGAGAGTGGCAATTATGTTAAAAGTATTACTAGTATTTTATACACTTTATTTTTAAGATTTTACTTTTAAGTAGTCTCTATACCCAACGTGGGGCTCAAACCTATGACCCCAAGATCAAGAGTCACATGTTCTATTGACTGAGCCAGCCAGGTGCCCTCTTTGTACACTTTAATAAGTTGCTAAGATTGCATCACCTTTGATTAGTGAAGCAGTTGACTATCATTTCTGTCTAGCTGAATAAAACTAACTTTCTAAAATTCAAGCTCCCCCTATTGTGTAGTTACATAATTCAATTCCACACCTAGCATAGGCACTTATTATGGATAATGCACTTTACTCGGGTTTCTAAGTACCACATATACAAGCAATTATTTTTCATGACCCAAGGAGCATCTCATATAAAGAAAAAGATAAATGCATTAGTGATTATAATACACGACAGTTCAAGAATGCCATTAGAGAGGGAGAAACAAAGTGCTATAAGGAAGCATTT
Source organism: Canis lupus baileyi (assembly GCF_048164855.1). NCBI lineage: Eukaryota > Metazoa > Chordata > Mammalia > Carnivora > Canidae > Canis > Canis lupus. Next base: position 69,596,320 of record NC_132876.1, on the reverse strand, counting down.
CCTACCTGAAGTTAAAGAATAAAGAACAGAGAGAAGAACAAAAAGTAGTACAATCTAAATGGATAACAATCTTCCAAAAACATAAATATAGCACTTACATGCAATTGTTTCAAATGTTTTACTTTCTAAATGAGGCAGTTCCCATACTGATTCCAGGAAGCTGTCAAGTAATGGATCATTCATTTTGGCTTTAACTTCAAACTCATACAGCAGAAGCAATGTCTCACATGGATCACTTGAGAAGTCCCCTAAGGAGGCAAAAATGCAATATTATCCCTAATTACATTTTATTATTCTATTCTAATCTCTCTTCTGAGGAGATTTTTCTGTTGAGGAAAATTAATTCTATTTATAATCTGAAGGTTGTCCTAGCTTCTGTATACAGAATTTTTACATTTTTAAATCTATAAACTCATCAACACTTTGTGCACCCTATAATGCATTCAGTAGCACTGCCTACATTTCCTGAAAGTATTGCCATGTTGTTCCAAAATAGCCTGAAAAAGTCCTGTTACTATCTAATCCGAATCCAATGTTTATCTGCCTCACTTTAATAACTGAGTTAGCCAAAAAATACAGTACTGTATAAACTAACTTTGGTTTTATTTTAAGCAAAGTAAAAGAGAGTTTCCAAATTGTTTCATTTAGTCAGTCAACAATATTTCTCGGGTATCACCATGGGCAGAAACTTGTATCAGATGGCATATACCACACAGTATGAGATGGTTTTCATGCATCCTTGTTAGACTGAACTTTTTTTAAAAAAAGTTTTGAGGTATAGTACATATAAAATAAATTGAATAAAGCATGTTAATCTCAAACAAGAAGCTTGTTGAATTTTTATATATATTTAAACCATGACCACTACCCAGATCATGATACAGAATACTTCCAACAACTTGTGCTCCCTTCCAAGTCAATATTACCTTAGCAGAGTTAACAACTATTTTGATTTCTTTCACTATTGATTATTATTGCCCATTCTTGAATGTCGTTGCTAGTATACAGAAATATAATTGATTTTTTTATAATTGATTTTTGAATATTTGGCCTTGTTTTCTGTAACTTACTAAACTAATTTATTAATTACAATAACTTTTTTTGTAGATTCTTTGGGATTTTCTTTTTTTTTAAAACAACTTTATTTTTATTTATTTATGATAGGCACACAGTGAGAGAGAGAGGCAGAGACATAGGCAGAGGGAGAAGCAGGCTCCATGCACCGGGAGCCTGACGTGGGATTCGATCCCGGGTCTCCAGGATCGCGCCCTGGGCCAAAGGCAGGCGCTAAACCGCTGCGCCACCCAGGGATCCCTTTGTGGGATTTTCTATGTAGACAATCATGTCATCTGCAAATAGAGGTGGTTTTATTTCTTCTTTTTCACTTTTTTTTCCATTCTCTTGCTTATCTTATTGCACTGGCTAGGACTTCTAAGATGATGTTGAACAGGAGTGAGAGTAGACATTATTGACTTGTTCCTGCTCTTAGAGAGAAAGCACTCAGTCTTTCATCATTAAATATGATATTAACTGTAGTTTTATTTTTGTAGATACCCTTTATCAGGTTGAGAAACTTCCCTACTATTCTTAGTTTGCTCAGATTTTCTTTTTAAATCATAAATGGATGTTCAATCTGTTCATTTAATCTATTGATATGGTAAATTAATTGAGTTTACAATGTTGAACCTAGGATAAACCTCACTTGGTTATGGTCTATTATCTTTTTTTTTTTAAGATTTTATTTATTCACGAGACACGGAGAGGGGGGCAGGGCAGAGACACAGGCAGAGGGCGGAGAAGCAGGCTTCATGAAGGGAGCCTGATGTGGGACTCAATCCCAGAACTCCAGGATCATGCCTTGAACCAAAGGCAGATACTCAACCACCCAGCCACCCAGGCATGGTCTATAATCCTTTTTAAATTTTACTAAATTCAACTTGCTAATATCTTGTTGAGGATTTCTGCAGCTATTTTCATGAGGAATATTGGTCCATACTTTTCTCATATTTTGTCTGGTATTGGTATCAGGGTAAAAATGATCTCATACAATGAGCTGAGAAGTATGCCCTCTTCTTTCTGGAAGGGTCTGTATAAAATTGATATTATGTCTTTAAATGCTCAGTAGAATTCCCTACTGGAGTTTTCTTTGTTACAGGATTTAAAACTACAAATTCAATGGGTATATAGGACTATTCAGATTATCTATTTCTTCTTGAAGGAGCTTTGTTTAGTTTGTGACTTTCAAGGAATTTGTCCATTTCAACTAAACTGTCAAAGTCATAGGCATGAAGCTTGTTCCGAATAATTCTCTATCATCTTTTTAAATGTCTGCAGGATTTGTAGTGATGTCTCTATTTTCATTTTTTAAAAAGATTTCATTTATTTTAGAGAGAGAGAGAAAGAGCACAAGCAGTGTGCAGGGGAGGTCATGGGAGAGGGAGATACAGACTCTCCTTGAGCAGGGAGCCTGATGCAGAACTTGATCCTAGGACGTTGGGATCATGACCTGTGCCAAAGGCAGATGTTTAACTGGCTGAGCCACCCAGGTACCCTGTATTTTCATCTGTGATACTGTTAATTTGTGTCTTTTGTCTGTCTGGGTAGAGGTTTCTCAATTGTACTTATCTTCTCAAAACAACAACAATAACAATATAGTTTTCGATTTCATTGATTTTATCTATTATTTTCTGGTTTTAACTTATTTTTATTTTTAAGACTTATTTTTAAGTAACCTCTATACCCAATGTGAGGTTCAAACTCACATCCTAAGATCAGTTGCACCTCTGAGCAATTGAGCCAGCCAGGCACCTCTGTTTTAAATTTTATTGATTTCTGCTCTTATTTCTTTGTTCTAGTTGATTGGGTTTTAATTTGCTATTTTTTCTAGCTTCTTTTCTTGAGGGAGAAGCAGGCTCCATGCAGAGAGCCCGATGTGGGACTCGATCCTGGAACCCTGGGATTATGCCCTGAGCTGAAGGCAGACGCTCAACCACTGAGCCACCCAGGCATCCCTTTTTTCTAGTTTCTTAAGGTGAAGGCTTAGATTATTTGAGAATTTCTTTTTCTAATTCAATAAATTTTTGTCTGAACACTGCTTTAGCTGTATTCTCTAAATTTTTATATGTGTATTTTCATTTTCATTCCAATCAAACTATCCTGATTTCCTTTTGTGACTTGCTCTTGGACCCATTAGATTATTGAAAAGTTTAATTTCCAAACAGTTGGAAATTTTACAGATGGCTCTCTATTATAGTTTTATAATTTAATTCCATTACGGTCAGAGAAAGTACTTTGTATGATTTTAATACTTTTGCATTTTTTGAAGTTTATTTTATGGTTCAGAATATGGCCAATGGTGATGAATGCTCTTGTGTGCATTTGAAAAAAGAAATAAGTATTCTGCTATTATAGGGTAGAGCATTCTATTAATGTCAATTAGGTCAAGATGGTTGATAGTGTTGTTCATGTCTTCTACATCCTTACTGATTATCTGTTAACCTATTCTATTGATTCCTGAGGAATGAGTATTGAAATTTCCAGCTGTGGTTATGGATTTTCCTATTCCACCTTTCATTTCTATCAGTTTTTGCTTCATGTATTTTAAAGCTCTTTTGTTAGGTACATTACATATTTAGGATAGTTATGTTGTCATGTTTAATTGATCACTTTTTCACTGTCTCTCTTTATCCTGAGTAATATTCCTTGTTCTAAGCTGTCTTTGCTAGATATTAATAAAGCCATTCCAGCTTTCTTTTTATTAGCATTTGTATAGTGTATCTTTTTCAATTCCTCTTATTTTTAACCTGCATGTCTTCATATTTAAGTGGTTTTTTATTTTTATTTTTTATTTTTTTTTTAGACAGTATGTAGTTGGGTCTTTTTTTTTTTTTTTTTTTTGGTCTTGATTTTTTAACTCAATCTGACACTTTTCATCTTTTAATTGGTATGTTTAGACCAGGGGTGAGCAAACTACAATCTGTGGGCTGGCTAAATAAAACTAAATAAATAAAGTTTTGTTTGAACACAATCATGTCCTTTGTTTAAAGATGGTCCATGTATTCCTGTGACAATGGCAGAGTTGAGTAGTAGTGTCCAAGACATGCTAGCCTATAATATTCACTATTGGAACTTTAAGAAAAGTACCCTAACCTCTGATTTAGACCATTTATATTTAAGGTGATTATTGGTAGTTGAGTGTTCATTATCAATAGTTGATGTTCTTAAACTTCAAAAAAATGAATTATACTTAAAACAACTAGACAGAAGATCAATAAGGAAATTAAAAAAAATGAAAACACTGTAAGCCAACTAGATCTAACAGATATCTATAAGAACACTCTCCCAAAAAGCTGCAGAATATATGTTCTTCTCAAGTTCACAGAGACTATTCTCTAGGATAGACATATGCTAGGTAATAAAACAAACTTCAATAAATTTCAAAGTATAAAATAATGCACAGTATGTTCCGTGACCATAATATGATGAAATTACAAGTTAATAACAGAAAAAAATTGGGGAAATGCATAAATATATGAAAAATAATAAACACACCCTTAAACAACCAATGGGTCAGAAAAATAAATCAAATGAGAAATCAGAAAATACTTTGAAATGAATAAAAATGAAGACACAATACACCAAAACAAATGGGATGCAGCTAAAGTAGCACCTAGAGGAAAATTTATATCTATAAGCACTTACATTAAGAAAGAAGAAATATCTCAAATCAATAATTTAAACTTCTACCTTAGTTAAGACCAAAATAACCCAAACGAGTGGAAGGTAGAGAATAATAAAGATTGGGGTGGAAATGAATAAATTAGAGAATAGGAAAACATTGGAAAAAATTAATGAGATCAGAAGCTGGTTCTTTGAAAAGATCAGTAGAAGTGAAAAAGGAGATATTACTACCAACCTTAGAGAAATGAAAAAGATACAAAGGACTGCTATGACCAACTGTATGCTAATAAATTAGATAACCTGTATAAAATGGACAATTTCCTAGAAAGAAAAACTACTGAAATGGATTTTACAAAGAAACAGACAATCTAAACAGACTTATAATGAATAAAGTAGTTTAAATAGTTTTAGAAACTATAAAAAAAGAAAATCCCAGGCCTAAACAGCTTCACCAACGGACTGTACCAGACATTTAAAGAATTAATACTAATCCTCCCAAATTCTTTTAAAAATAGAAGCGGATGGGGTACCTGGGTAGCTCACTTGGTTGAGCTTCCAACTCTTGATTTTGGCTAAGGTTGTGATCTCAGGGTCATGGGATTGAGATCTGTATCTGGCTCCATGCTTAGCATGAAGCCTGCTTGAGCTTCTCTCCCTCTGCCCTTCCCCCACTTGAGCACACACACTCTCTCTCTAAAATAAATAAATCAATCTTTAAAATAATAGAAGGGGATGGAACACTTCCTAACTAATTCTATGATGCCAGTAATACTGTGATACCAAAAACCAAAGATGTCACAAATAAGGAAAATAATAAGCAAATATCTCTTAGGAATATAAACTAAAAAATTCCCAACAAAATACTAGTAAACTGAATTCAGCAACACAGGAAAGACTTATACAATATGAACAAGTGGAATTTATTCCAGAAATGCAAGGTTGCTTTTACAAGTGAAAATCAATTAATGCAATATACCACATCAATAAGAAACAAAAATTATATGATGTTCTCCACAGAGGCAGGAAGGCATTTGACAAAATCCAATATCCTTTCATGATAAAAACAATTAAGTAGAATAGAACTTCATCAGTCTGATAAAGGGCATATCTAAAAAATCCACACCTAAAAACACACTTACTAGGGAAAGACTGGATTCTTTCTAAGATATAGAACAAGAAAAGGATTCTCACTTTCACCACTGCTATTCAACATTGTACTGGAAGTTCTAGTCAAAGAAATTAGGTGAGATAAAGAAATAAAAGACATCAAGACTGGAAAAGAAACAGTGAAACTATCTCTATTTGTACAGGATGTGATCTTGTAAATAAGATTCCTAGGGAATTCAGGAAAATACCATTAGAACTAATAAACAAGCTTAAGCTCAGTATAAAAAATCAATTCTAGTTCTATAAAATAGCAATAAGCAAACTGAAAATAAAATTAAGTTAAAATTATACATTTACAATAGCATCAGAATCAATGAAATACTTAGGAATAAATTAAAAGGTGTGCAGGACTTGTACAATGAAAATTATAAAACATTACTGAAAGAAATTAAAGATGTAAATAAATGGAAAAATATTCCATGTTCATAGATTAAAAGACTTAACTTTGTTAAGATGACAATACTCCCTCAAATGATCTACAGATTCAACACAATCCCTATCAGAATCCCAGCTGGCTTTTTTTCTTTCTTCAGAAATTGTCAGGCTGATCCTAAAATTCATACGGAAACTCAAGGAACCCAAAATAACAAAAATGGCTTTGAAAAAGAACAAATTTGGAGGACCAACACTTCCTAATTTCAAACCTTACTATAAAGCAATGATAATTAAAACAGTGTGGTACTGGCATAAGTACAGACATACATATCAATGCGATAGAATTTACAATTCAGAAATAAAACCATGTGTGTAAGATCAACTAATTTTCCACAAGGAGGCAAAGATCATCCAATGTGGAAAGAATATTTTTTTAAAAATGGTTCTGAAACAATTGGATAGCCACATGGAAAAAAATGAAGTCAGACTCTTACCTCATACCACATACAAAAATTCACTCAAAATGGATCAAAGACCTAAATGTAAGAGCTAAAAGTATAAAACTTTTCAGAAGAAAAGAAAGGAATAAACATTCATGACTCTGAATTTGGCAGTTGATTCTTACATATGATAACAAAGGCATGGGGAACAAAAGAAAAATAAATTGTACTTCATCAAAGTTTAAAAAAAAATGTGTGCTTCAAAAGACACTATCAAGAAAGGGAAAAGACAACCCACAGAATGAGAGAAAATATTTTCAAGTCACAAATCTGATCAGGGACTTGTATCTAAAATATGTAAAGGATTTATGACTTAGTAATAAAAAGACAATCCAATTTAAATTGGGGAAACAGTCTGAATACACAATATACACAAATGACCAATAAATATATGAAAACATGCTCAACATCATTAGTTATCTGGAAAATCATTCATCAGAAAAATCAAAACCAAAATGGGATATCACTCTGCACTCACTAGAATGGCTAGAAAGAAAAAGTCAGATAATACAAGTATTGGCGGGATGCCTGGGTGGCTCAGCGGTTTAGCGCCTGCCTTCAGTCCAGGGCGTGATCCTGGAGTCCCGAGATAGAGTCCCACATTGGGCTCCCTGATTGGAGCCTGCTTCTTCCTCTGTCTATGTCTCTGCTTCTCTCTCTGTGTGTGTCTCTCATGAATAAATAAAAAAAAAAAAACAAGTATTGGCATGGAGGTGGAGAAATCCGAAGCCTCACACTATCTTATATTGATGACAATATAAAATGGTGCACAACCACCTTGGAAAACATTCCTTCAGCTTCTCAAATGATTAAAATACAGTTACCATATGACCTAGGTCTACCCAAGAGAAATAAAAACATATGTCTACACAAAAACTTATTTACAAATGTCTACAGCAGCATTATTCATAGTAGCCAAAAGATGAAAACTCCAATACCACCAACTGATGGATTTTTTAAATGTGCTAAATCCATACAACGAAATATTATTTGACCATAAAATGGAATGAAATATTGATACATGCCATAACATGGATGAACTCTGAACATGTTACATCAAGTGAAAGAAATCAGTTACAAAGTCCCTATATTATATGATTCTATTTATTTAAAATTTCCAAAACATGCGAATCTAGAGAGGCACAAAGTAGATTAGTGGTTGCACAGGGCTCCTGGGGGTAATGCAGGGAAATGGAATGTGATGGGAGTTTCTTTTTGAAGTGATGAAATGTTCTAAAATTGATTGTTGTTGGTGGTTGTATATATTGGTGAATATACTAAAATCCACTGAATTATATACTTTAATGTGTGGATTATATGGCAGTTAATTATATATCTCAATAAAGTTGTTTTTTAAAATGAATTTTTACCCTGTGTGATATTCCTTTGTGCCTGACTTTTTTTCTTCAAGATGTCTATGATATTCATCTATATTTTTCTATGTGTCAGAAGTATATTCATTTTTTGACTTGTAGTATTTATTCTATTGTATGAATGTACCACAGTTTATTTAATCCCGTCTTCCTGTTGATGACACGAGAGTTTACAAATCTTTAGCTTTTATGAATAGAGTGGTCTTGAACATTCTCATACATATTATGGTAAACAGATACATTCATTTCACCTGAGTATATACTTAGGAGAGGGATTGTTGGGTTATAACAAGCATGTTTGATTTTAGAGATACTGCCAAATGGTTTTCCAAAGTGGCTGTACCAATTTACATTTCCACCAGCAATGTATCAGAAGTCCAGTTGCTTCCCATCCTTACTAACACTTGGTATATTAATTTAAGCTATTTCAGTGAGTGTGCAGTGATCCCTCATTGTGGTGTTAATAGGAATTGTCTGATGAGTAATGATGCTGAACATTTTTCTTTTGCTTGTTGATCATTTGTATATCTTCTTCTGTGAAGTTCTTATTTAATTCTTTTGCCCATTTTTTTGCTGGGTTGTTTTTTCTTGTTGAGTTTTAAGAGTTCTTTAATACTCTGGAATTTCTCAGGCTTATGTATTAACACATCTTTTTCCTGTCTATGGTTTGTCTTTTCTCAATTTTGATCGTATCTTTTGACAAACTGAAGTTCTCAATTGTAATGAAATCCACTTTACCAATATTTTCTTTAATGGTTGGTAATTTTTTGTGTGTCTCCAGGGTCATGAAGATATTCTCCTATTTATATTATCCTATTCTTTGTAGAAATCTTATTGTTGTACCTTTCACTATGATCCATCTCAAATCAATGTTTCTGTTTGGTGGGAGGAGGATCAAGGTTTATTTTTTCCCATGGTACTTAATTGTTCCCACACCATTTATTATTAAAAAATTTCTTTCACCACTGAAAAGCACTGGCATATTTCTCATAAATAAAATTATGTGTGAGTCTTGAGTCTTTCTGGATACTATTTTGGACTCTATTCTGTTGTGTATGTTCTCAGACTCCACTCATCTTTTTAAAAATTGTCCTTTCATCTCTATAGAAATTTTAATATCATCCTGTCAACTTCCACAAATAAATCAGCTGAGATTTTGATTGGGACTGTCTTGAGACTATAGGTCAAATTGGGAAAATTGGTGTTTTAACAAAATTGAGTCTTCTAGTCCATGAATATGGTATATATTCTCATTTATTTAGGACTTTAAATTTTTCCTCTCAGCAATGTTTCACTGTTTTGTAGTTTTCATTGTAGAAGTCTTCTGCATCTTTCACTAGATTATTAAACATCTGATGGGTTTTGATGCTGTTAAAAATGGTATTTTAGAATATTATTCCAGTTATTTCTTGCTAGTACACAGAAATACAATTAATTTTTGTATACTGACCTGTACCCAGCAACCATACCAAATTCATTCTTGAAAGATTTATTCATATTTTATTTTATTTTATTTTATTTTATTTTATTTTATTTTATTTTATTTTATTTTTTTAGACTTATTCATTTTTTAGAGAGGGCTGCTGAGGGAGAAGGAGGCAGTCTCAGGCAGACTCCACACTAAGCTTGGAGCCTAATGCAGGGCTCAAACTCATGACTCTGAGATCATGACCTGAGCCAAACCCAGTAGCTGGGAACTTACTATGCCACCTAGACACCCCCAAATTCACTTATTTTTAAAACTTTAAAATAAAACTGAGATATAACAAACCATTTTGGGTATGTTTTTTAAACGTTGGATTATTGGGTTAAACCCTACTTGATAATGATATATTATTCTTTTTATATATTATTAGATTCAGTATTCTAAAATTTTAGGATTTTTGCATCTATCATTGAATATTTTGACCTATATATTTTTCTTTTGCTTGAAATGTCTTTGTCACATTTTGTCATCAGAGTCATGCTGGTCTCATAAAATCAATGCATTACCTTTTTTTCTATTTTCTATAAGAGATGTTTTTACAGGGTTGCTATTATTTCTTTCTTATGTATTTGAAGAATTCATAACAGTGAAGCCATTTTCTTTGTGAGAAAGTATTTAAGATTAAATTCTTTAACAGGGGGATCCCTGGGTGGCTCAACGGTTTAGTGCCTGTCTTTGGCCTGGGGTGTGATCCTGGAGTTCCGGGATGGAGTCCCAGTATTGAGTCGCACCTTGGGCTCCCTGCATGGAGCCTTCTTCTCCCTCTGCCTGTGTCTCTGCCTTTCTCTCTTTCTCTCTGTGTCTCTCATGTATAAAAAAAAAAATCTAAAAAAAAAATAAAATAAATAAAATCTTTAAAATAAATAAATAAATTTCTTTAACAGGTATAGCACTATTAAAATATTCTAAATAGGACTATTCAGATTCTCCTTGGGCCAATTGTCATAGGTGTACTTTTTAAATAACCTGTCAATTTTGTCAAGATTGCCAAATTTATTGGGATAGAGTTATTCATAGTGTTCTGTTGTATTTTTAGATTAAATTTAGATCTTCAGAAAGATTTGTAGTAATGTTTACTTTTGAATTACTGATATTAATAATTTGTGTCCTTTCTTTTTATTTATTGGTCCATCTAACTTGGCATTCAATTGTAGTAATCCATCCAAAGAATCAACTTTTGGCTTTTGATTTTCTCTTGCATGTGTGCTATTTGCTTTCCTCTCTTTTCTTGGTTATATTTTTCCTTCTACCTTCCTTGGGTTTCATTTGCTGTTATTTCTCTATATTTGAGCCAGAAGTTAAGATAATTGATTTTCAATTCTTCATCTTTTCTAGTATGTGCATTTAAAGTTATTTCCCCTTATTTTAGTAGTATATCACAAGTTTTGATGTCATATTTTTTCATTTATGTTAAGTTCAATAATTCCATAATTTTGTTTGATTTCTTCTTCAACTGATGGGTTATGTGGAAGTGTTTCTTCTAGATTTTCAACAGTGGGAGTTTTCTAATCATCTTTCTGTTGCTGACTTCTCATTTACTTTGTTCAGAGAATATACTTTCTGGGACACCTGGGTGGCTCAGCAGTTGAGTGCCTGCCTTCTGCTCAGGGCATGATCTTGGTCTGGGATTGAGTCCTGCATCCGGCTCCCTGCAAGGAGCCTGCTTCTACCTCTGCCTGCATCTCTGCCTCTCTCTCTGTGTCTCTCATGAATAAATAAATAACATCTTTAAAAGAGGAGAATATACTTTCTGAGATACAACCCTTTGAAATTTGTTGGGATTTACTTTTGATCTAGCGTATAATCTATTTTGGTAAATGTTACAAGAGCACCTGGAAAGAATGTGTTTTCTATAGTTAATAGGTATACATATACATATCAGGAATGAAATGAAGTTTAAAGTTTGGGAAACCTTCTAGAAATCAATAATAAATGTCTGTAGGTGAGCTATTATACACACTTTACTGTGATCAGGAGTCATTGTGCCAAGATAATTGTATGGAAAATTTTCCAGATTCACATCTGTGTTTTCATAAAAGAAAACTATAATGTACAAAAAAATATGTCAGGTACAAGGAGACTTAAATGACATTCCTTTTCTTTTCAAATTTTTATTTAAAGTCTAGTTAACATACAGTGTAATACTAGTTTCAGAAGTAGAATTCAGTAATTCATCACTTAACAGAACACCCAGTGCTCATCATAACATGTGTCCTTCTTAATATCTATCCCCTGTCTAGCCCATCCCCCACTCACCTCCCTCCATCAACCCTTCGTTTTTCCTCTATCATTAAGAGTCATGGTATGGTTTGTTTCCCTCCCCTCTTCTCTCTTTTTTTCCCCTTCCGTATGTTCATTTGCTTTGTTTCTTAAATTCCACATATGTGTGATATCATATGGTATTTGTCTTTTTCTGACTGACTTGTTTCACTTAGCATAATATATTCTAGCTCCATCCACATCTTTGCAAATAGGAAGAGTTCATTCTTTTTGATGGCTGATTAATATTCCATTGCATATACACACATCTTCTTTATCCATTCATCAGTCAATAGATATTTGGGCTCCTTCCATAGTTTGTCTACTGTTGATAATGCTGCTACAAACATCAGGATGCATGTACCTCTTCAAATCTGTTTTTTTGTATTCTTTGGGTAAATACCTAGTAGTGCAATTGCTGGATCATAAGGCAGCTCTATTTTTCACTTTTTGAGGACCTTCCAGAGTGTCTGCAGTTTGCTTTCTCACCAAGAGTGTAAGAGGGTTCCCCTTTCTCTGCATCCTCATCAACATCTGTTGTTTCCTGTGTTATTAATTTTACCATTCTGACAGGTGTGACATAGTATCTCATTGTGGTTTTGATTTGTATTTCTCTGATGATGAGTGATGTTGAGCATCTTTTCTTGTGTCTATATGCCATCTGTATGTCTTCTTTGGAAAAATGTCTATTGAATGACATTTCTAATTCGGTCAGGCATTTGGGAGAAGGAATAGTATAGGTCACCATAAATATCTGGGAACCATAACAAACGTGTCTCCTGAACTTGTGACCCATGCTACATTTCTTTCTTTCTTTCATTTTTTTAAAGATTTTATTTATTTATTCATGAGAGAGAGAGAGAGAGAGAGGCGCAGAGATATAGGCAGAGGGAGAGGCAAGCTCCATGCAGGGAGCCCGATATGGGACTCGATCCCGGGACTGCAGGATCACGCCCTGGGCCAAAGGCAGACGCTCAACTTCTGAGCCACCCAGGCATCCCCATTTCTTTAGTGACTTCATAGCTCTGTAATAAAAATCCCTACTCACTGCCATTAGGGCTTTCTTTTGTATTACCAGGGTAAACTTATGTTGCCTATGAGGAATAATTCAAATAGAATGCTGCCAAAATTGAAGATTTTTTAGGACCTTGGGTATCTCCAGATGATTTTTTAGATACTTGGGTATCTCCAGATAATTGTTTTAGATACTTGGGTATCTCCAGATGATTGTTTAATTTCCTTTGGAGAAATAATCTTAAATTCAGGTTCTTCTATTTCTGTAGCCTAAGACCTGACCCAAAATGTACACTAGAAAATCCACTCAATGGATTTGTTTAATGTGCCTGAGTATCAGCTCCAATTGCTTTTTCTCTTGGCTAATCACAAAACTATTATCTCTGAGAATTTCTTATCCACTGAGAACTAATCTATGAGCCAAAAGCAAGCCATGACTGACTGCTAATTATTAAGCCAATGGAGGGACCAAGCAAAGAATGCCTGATGAAGGAATAATCATTTAATCCTAGTTTTGGTGTAAGTAAACAGATAACTCCAACATGAGCTTTGATAAATGATATCTTTTATCTACTGCATTCGGATAATTTAAAATGATCCTTCCAGGTCTGGGTTGAGGAGATCATAATATATAAATATATAAAGCATAGATGATCCCCATCCTGTCAGCTGATCTGCCTTTCTGTTGGTAGAGGATTCATACTGGGTTTTGTTCTAAAGCTCTCAGGAGGTTTACTCTGCCATGAAGACATTCAATGATGACATTTGACAAATACTTTATACTAAGTCAAAATTATAGCACTTGTGGTAAGTGAAATTTGCAATGACTCAAAAAATAACTAAAGGCTTTTCTCCATCTTCATGATTTTGAAATAAAAGATTTACTCATATTATAAAACAAATAGCTTTAAGAAATCTAACGACTAAGATTACTTCTAGCCTTAACATTTGATGACATTTTATGTAGAGTATAATTGCAAGGATATTCTTAGCAACATTTAGAAGTTAAGTTCTTCACTGGAGACCCTAAAAAGGAGCCAGAAAGACTGATTAAGAAATCTGTAACCTTCCTTGTGTTAGAAAGATTTGAAGTGTCTTATAATCATAAGCAGTCATCTTTGGTATAATCCCTACTTCCTCTTACATCTCGTTTTTCTTTTCCTGGGCACCTAACCTGTCCTTCTCTGTCCTATACCTATATCCCAAGTTGAATCTTTATTAAGGTATTTTTTTTTCTAAATGTTCCTCTCCCAAACTACAAACTGATAATGACTTAAATTGTGAGCTTTCTCAATGACTCTTGCATAGAAGTCTCTCAAATACCAAACACTCTAATACTCAAATGAATGACTCTCTAATGATAGAATTTCTGGTGCCATAGCAGTATTTTATTCAGTACATATTTATTAAACCCTAGTATGTACCAGGTAGTTTTAGGAGGTAGAAATAAAGAATGAATATGACAACTTTTCTGCCTACGTGGAATTTAGATTCTAGTTGGGGAGAGAAACAATATCTATTATAATATCAAGTAGAGATGAGTGTTTGTAAAAAATACATATAGGTTATGGAGGTACTAATGGACATTGCTATTTTAGAAAGAGTGCGGTCAGGAAAGATCAAAGGTAGGGAGTAACACTTGAGCAGAGGATGTGGGGGAGCAAGCCATATGAATATCCAGGAAAAGAATGTTCTATGAAAAAGGAATGGCAAATACAAAGGCCCAGAGGTAGGAAAATACTAAGTATTATTGATACAGTAGGAATAGAGTATAGTGAGCTGAGAGGCAGAATGATGGGAGATGAGGAAAGAGAGGTAACCAAGGGCCAGATAATTCATGGCCTGTAGATCACGGAAATGACTTTGAATTTTATTTTAAGTCCAAATAAATAGGAAGCACAAAATAAATAGGACTGACATGATCTGACTTACAATACCCTGACTGCTACGTGGCTGCTGGATTTACATAGGAGGCAAAAGTGGGAGCAGAGAGGATAGCTGGGAAACTATTACAGTGGTCCAGATGAGAGATGAGGTAGCTTGGACTAAGAAAATACTGCTGGCCTGATTTATTGTTTGGAAAGGGCACACCATGAATCACACTACTCTCAGCTTCACCTCTCACTATATAAATCCTGAATAAAAGACAACTCCAAAACTTACAATGTTCTCTTATACACCTGGCTTTTGTTTGTTTAGTTCCTACAGCTTTTAATACCTTCTACTTCCTTTTCTAACTATTAAATCCTAATAATTCTTCAAGAGTAAGTTTATTTTATTTTATTTTTTTTCCATTGGAGTTCAATTTGCCAACATAGAGCATAACATCCAGTGCTCATCCCATTAGGTGCCCCCCTCAGTGCCTGTCACCCAGTCACCCCCCACCCCCCGCCCACCTCCCTTTCCACCACCCCTTATTCGTTTCCCAGAGTTAGGAGTCTCTCATGTTCTGTCTCCTTTTCTGATATTTCCCACTCATTTTTTCCAAGAGTAAATTTAAATATTACCTTTTAGAGTGGATCATTTCTTGCTCTGTGGTCCTATACACTTTATATGTCTATTACCAAAATTTTTTCATTTTGCTCTGTGTATATGTAATGAATAATGTTTCTTACCTCCTTTCTTAACTGCAAATTTCTTAAGAACAGAGACAACAACACATTTTCCTATGTCTCCACAATGCTGAGTAGTACTTGGCATTTAATAAAGACTTTATAAAATGAATGGAATAAGCTGCTTTCCTTAGGTCACTAATATCATGGCATGTCAGGGATAATCCTTTTATAAAAGCTAATTCCCATAGTATTAAGATTTCAATCACTGTTTATATAGTTCTTAATTAACTTTGATTTGGAAAGATTTTTAAATCTTTAAACAGATTTTTAAAAGGTTAGCATTTTCCAATTTTGCTTCAGAAGCTTATGATTTACCAGCTTTGCACTTTCCCTTACTTTGTTTACAGTTGGTAGCTTAATTATTTATTTACATTACTCACAAGCTGGGCTCATATTTTTAGGCATTATTTCATTAGAAATATCCAGTATTAAGAAATATAAACTTTTAACAAGTCAAATTCATTTTATCTAAATGTATTTTCTCCCTATCCCATTCTTTTTAAAATAAACATCTTATGTTTAAACTTGGGAATTACATCAATAAACAGAATGATCTGAAACAACTTCCCAATAATTTCTGCCCCTACCTTCCAGTTTAATCTTAAAGTTAATCTTAATCAAAGTTTAATCTCAATCAACAGGTTGAGCATAAATATCAATACCACATATGTAAACTTCAAAGGTAACAAGATGTGTTTTTTTTAAATACTGAGATCCTATATCATTTATTTAAAAATTTTTAAATTTAAAGTCCAGTTAGTTAACATACCATGTAATGTTACTTGCAGGTGTACAGTATAGTGATTCAACATTTCAATACAATACCCAGTGCTTATCACAAGTGCACTCCTTAATCCCTAACACCTATTTAACCCATTCCCCCATCCATCTCCCCTCTGGTAATCATCAAGTTTGTTCTCTATAGTTAAGAGTCTGTTTCTTGGTTTGCCTCTCTTTCTTTTTCCCTATGCTTATTTGTTTTGTTTTTTTAAATTCCACATATGAGTGAAATCATATGTTATTTGTCTTTCTTTGATAAAATTATTTCACTTAGGATAATACTCTCTAGTTCCATCCACACCGTTGTAAATGGCAAGATTTCATTCATGAATTCCTTTTATGTATATATATAAATATATTTTGTAATGACATATTATATATGTAATAATATGTAATATAATTATATTTTATATAATTATATATAAATATTTATATATATATAAATATATATACACACTACTTTATTTATTCATCAGTCAATGGATACTAGGGTTGTTTCCATAATTTGGCTATTGTAGATAAGATTGTTATAAACATTGGGGTGCATGTATCCCCTTGAATTTGTATGTTTGTATTCTTTGGGTAAATACCTAGTAGTGCAATTGTGGGTCCCAGGGTAGTTCCATTTTTAACTGTCTGAGGAACCTCTATATTGTTTTCCAGAGTGGCTGCACCAGTTTGAATTCCTACCAACAGTGTTAAGTGGGTTCCTCTTTCTCCACATCCTCACCAATACCTGTTGTTTCTTATGTTGTTGATTGTAGCCATTCCGACAGGTATAAGGTGGTATCTCATTGTAGTTTTGATTTGTATTTCCCTGATGATGAATGATATTGAGCATCTTTTCATGGTCTGTGGCCATCTGTATGTCTCCTTTGGAAAAATGTCTCTTCAGAAGCACTTTGGTGGCTCAGTCATTAAGCACCCAATTCTTTTTTTTTAAGATTTTATTTATTTATTCACAAGAGACACAGAAAGAGGCAGAGACATAGGCAGAGGGAGGAGAAGCAGGCTCCATGCAGGGAGCCTGATGTGGGACTCGATCCCAGAACTCTGGGATCCTGCCTGAGCTGAAGGCAGACGCTCAACCACTGAGACAACCAGGCATCCCATAAGTACCCAATTCTTAATGTTGGCTCAGATGATGATCTTAGGGTCATGAGATGGAGACCCACATTGGGCTCCATTCTGGGCATGGAGCTTGCTTACTATTCTCTCTCCCTCTCCTTCTGCGCCTCCACCCATGCTGCTCATGTGTGCGTGCTCTCTTTCTTAAAAAAAAAAAAGTGAAAAATGTCTCTGCTCATTTTTACATTGTATTATTTGTTTTTCAGGTATTGAGGTTTATAAGTTCTTTATATATTTTGGATACTAACCCTTTATTGGATATGTCATTTGCAAATATCTTGTCCCATTCTGTAAGTTGCTTTTTTAGTTTTGTTGATTGTTTTCTTTGCTCTACAGAAGCTTTTTATTTTGATGAAGTCCCAACAGTTTATTATTATTTTTTTGTTTCCTTGCCTCAGGAGACATATCTAGAAAGAAGTTGCCATGGCTGATGTCAAAGAGGTTACTGCCTGGGTTCCCTTCTAAGATTTTTATAGTTTCAGGCCTCACATTTAGGTCTTTAATCCATTTTGAATTTATTTTTGTGTATGGTATAAGAAAGTGGTCCATTTTCATTCTTTTCCGTGTTGCTGTTCAGTTTTCCCAATAGCATTTGTTGAAGACACCATCTTCTTTCTGTTGGATATTCTTTCCTGCTTTGTCGAAGATGAACTAACCATATAGTTGTGGACTCATTTCTGGGTTTTCTATTCTGTTCCATTAACCTATGTGTCTATTTTTGTGCCAATACCACCACTGTCCTGATCATTACAGCTTTGTAATATAACTTAAAGTCTAGAATTTGTGATGCCTCCAGCTTTGCTTTTCTTTTTCAAGGTTCCTTTCCCTATTCAGGGTCTTTTATGGCTCCATACAAATTTTAAAATAGTTTTTTTCTAGCTGGTGTTATTTTGATAGGAAATGCATTAAATGTGTACACTGCTTTGGTAATACAGACATTTTAACAATATTTGTTCTTCTAATTCATAAGCATGGAATGTATTTCCATTTTTTCATATAATCTTCAATTTTTTTCATCAATGTTTTATAGTTTTCAGAGTATAGGTCTTCATCTCTTTGGTTAGGTTGTTTCCTAGGTATCTTATTGCTTTTGATGCAACTGTAAACAGGACTGATTCCTTAATTTCTCTTTCTGCTGTTTCATTATTGGTGTATAAAAATGCAACAGATTTTTGTACATTGATTTTGCATTCTGCTATTTTACTGAATTTGTGTATCAGTTCTAGGAGTTTTTGGTGGAGTCTTTCAGGTTTTCTGTATAGAGTATCATGTCATGTATATATTTTTTTATTAAAGTACTACATATTCATTGAAAAAGTCAAACAATAGGAGTAAAATAAAAAGTAAATCTCCCAAACTCACTAAATCCTATCCTAAGAGATAGCAGTAGCAAATGTTGAGTTTAATGTGTCTTATAATACTTTATATATGATATATGCATTCTTATATGTTTGTATGTGTGTGTAATACATATGTTCTTCTGTTCATTCATGCATGAACCAATATCATGAATGTGCTAGGTATTGGATACACAAAGATAAGCAAAAACAGATTATATTTCCTCATGGAGCTTATAGTGCATATAGTGCACATATTATATGTGCACATAAATATGCATACACACTTATTTTTTTAAGATTTTATTTATTTATTCATGAGAGAGAGAGAGGCAGAGACACAGGCGGAGGGAGAATCAGGCTCCATGCAGGGAGCCCAATGCAGGACTCGATTCCGAGTCTCTGGGATCATGCCCTGGGCCGAAGCCAGGTGCTTAACTGCTAAGCCCCCCAGGGATCCCCCACACTTATGTTTTAAAGATTAAAAACTGAGTATCAGCAAAGGCCAGCAAAAGTATAACACTCCAAAGTGAGGGGCACACTCCAAGGTACACTTCTTTTACCAACAACAACAAAAACAGAATTTATAGGCTAGTGGAGGGAACATGTCTGGATTTGGTCTCGTTGTGAAAGGGAGAAGATAAAGGGCCGAAGAATACACAGCTGGTCAATGAGACAGTGGAGAAGAATCTCCGTATTACGAGAACTATAGCTGCCTATATCCACTGGCTGGGAAAATGTAGAGACTATAAAAAAATAATGTGCACAAAACCCCCAGATCATCCTAAGTATTAATTTCTACAAGCCTGAATCATGCCTCTGGTCTCCTTTCCACATGAATCTCTTGCAAATAGTTGTAAAAAGTACCTTAATTAAGGATTAGTTACCACAACTCAATAGCAAAAACTAATAACCCAATTTATGAGCTAAAGACATGAATAGATATTTCCCCAAAGAAGATATACAAATGGCCAACAGGTATATGAAAAGATGTTCAACATCACTAATCATCACATAAATGCAAATCAAAACCACAATAAGGGATGCCTGGCTGGCTCAGTTAGCAGAACATGTGACTCTTGATCTTGGGCTTGAGATTTCATATTGGGTATAGAGATTACTCAAAATCTAAAAAGGAAAAACCACAATGAGATATCACGCACACTTGTCAGGAAGACTATTACATATTTTTTTTGAAAATAAGTGATGATGTGGAGAAATTGGACCCTTGTACATTGTTAGTTGGAATTCAAAATGGTGTCATTATAGAAAACAATTGAGGTTCCTCAAAAAATTAAAAATAGAACTACTATATGATCTAGCAATCTCACTTCTGGTATTTATCTGAAATAATTCATGTCAGAATCTTGAAGAGAAAGCCAAGATATGACAACAATGTAAATATCCATTGAGGGATGAATAGATAAAGAAAATGTGGTATGTACATGTAACAGAATACTATTTAGCCTTAAAAAGGAAGAAAATTCTTCAATATGTGACAACATGGATGAACCTTGAGGACATTACATTAAGTAAAATAAGCCAGTCAGAGGACAAATACTTATATGAGATAGCTAAAAGAGTCAAATTCATAGAATCATAGAGTGGAATGGTGGTTGCTAGGAGCTGGGGCATGAGAACTTAGAGCTAAACAAGATGAATACATTATAGAGATCTGCTGTACAACACAGTACCTATAGTAAACAATACTATATTTGTACACTTAATACTTTGTTAAGAAGACAGATCTCATGTTAACTGTTCTTACCACAACAGAATAAAACTTTTAAAAAGATGTAAGAAATAACAGTATAAGATGCTACTTGAAAATGAAATGAGAAGAATAGGAAAAAAGAATGGTAGGTGGAGAATTCTTACTAGAGACCTATTGTTATAAAGCAGAATAAAATCGTAATCAAATATGTCAGCCTGAATTTCAAAATATTAATTAAGGAATCATGTCTATAAAGTCAGAATATAAGGCAGGGATTTAAGAGCTCAAGAATGGCCAATAGATAAAAGAAAATGAAATATTGGCCATTTTAGAAATAAAAAAAAGGAAAGGATAAAAAATAAAACCATCACAGAAATAAAGGTAAAATTGAAAGAAGGAAAAGAGACATTGCTGGATAAACAGGACATAGAAAACAAGAGAAAGGGCAGCCCAGGTGGCTCAGCTGTTTAGTGCCACCTTCAGCCCAGGGCCTGATGCTAGAGACCCAGAATCGAGTCCCATGTCAGGCTCCCTGTACGGAGCCTGCTTCTCCCGCTGCATATGTCTCTGCCTCTCTCTCTCTGTGTCTCTCATGAATAAATAAATAAAATCTTTAAAAAAGAAAGAAAACAAGAGAAAAACAAAATGAAATGAAAATTGAAATTGGTTCTAAAGTCTTCAGGCTTATCAATTAATGAGTTAAATAAAATCTTAACCACATGTTCATTTCATATTCATACAAGAGTCATGGTTGTATCTTTAAAAAATCATTGACCAAAACGCCTAATGGATACAAAACCGGGTAAATTGTGTTGCTGGTAAAGTAAAAGTCATGGACTGCTTGAATTCATCTTCTCTTGGTTCCTCAATTGAATTTCAAGTGCCAACAAAACTTTGATGAATATTTTTTCCTTTTCTGTCAAGTTTATGTTGTTTCTGGTTCGCATACAGCCAATAAGTCATTCCCCACCCTGGTTCCAGCAATGGTCTGAAAATTTGTTAAGTAAATGTAATAATGGATTACATCTCTGGGTAAGGAACAACAGACAATTTAATTTGTTATTCCTTTTTGTTATTCTTTTTACCCATTTTGAGCTCAAATTAAACAATTATTTCATGCTTGCTGGGAGGGAGAACAGCACTCTGATATCTGGACTGGTGAGTTTCTGTGTTTCCTCTTGACCTGTAGCTGAAGCTGTAGTTCTGAATCCATAAGTTCTCTATGTCTATGTGTCAATAATGGAGAAAAGCCTTGACCTCACATCACGTGAATGTGAAATGTTTTCCCATCTCTGGCTGGTCTCTACAAATTAGATTATAAAGTCTTCTATGCTAAAGGAGCTCTGTTCTGGTTTACACACGTAAGTAAGCACTTGTATACAAATATTCTTAAAATTCTCACAAAAATGAAGTTACACTTACAATATTTTAAATGTGCTAAACCAGGAGTATTTTTTTTAGATTTTATTTATTCATGAGAGACAGAGAGGCAGAGACATAGGCAGAGGGAGAAGCAGGCTTCCTGCGGGGAGCCTGATTTAGGACTTAATCCCAGGACCTGGGCTTCAACCACTAAGCCATCCAGGTGCCATAAAAGTATTCTTATAAGAAAATCTGCCAACTCAGAAATATTTTAAGATTCCAAAGTTAAGGTAAAATTTGGCAAGCGAGATTAGCTTAATTTTGGTTTAAAAGAAAAAGCTAGGTTTTTTGTGGTTTATTTGTATAAAGTATAAAACAAGCACACATTTAATTTTACTTGGGTCTATTTTTCCTAAATGTATACAGGTTTACTGATCAAATGTTATACAGTTCTTATATATAACATTTAACATTGTAAAAAATGTAAAATGTATTCAATTCAAACTGAAACTAAAACAGAATCATTGTTCTGACAAACTTAGTTTCAGCTGTAACTATGTGCTGTAGTAGGTTAGATTTAAGAAAATTTTATGTATTCATTCATTCATTCATTCATTCATGAGAGAGAAAGAGGCAGAGGGAGAAGCAGGCTCCATGCAGGGAGCCCAACGTGGGACTCGATCCTGGGTCTCCAGGATCAAGCATTAGACTGAAAGTGGCGCTAAACCACTGAGCAACCCGGGCTGCCCCAGATTTAAGATAATTTCCAAGACATTTAGTTAACTTAAAATACTAGACTACTATTAAATTGAGTCAATTAATAAATAATTACTGGATAAAAAGATAAATTCTAAGTAAAATAAAATACTTAAATATTAATTACAAAGCATAGATTTAAGTTTTATACTATTGCTTCTTTTATGCTATAGAGAGGTGATTGATATCTTTGGGTCATGTTACTGAATGTATTCATTTTTACTTTTTAAAAGAATGGGTGTGGCTGATGGGGGAACACAGGGCTAGCTGAGGGCAAGGCACGAGCTTGGGTCAGCACATTGACAAGTCCTTGACACAGGCAAAGGGACATTCCTCTACAGACTCAACTGCCTCAATGTTCATGCTTTGCTAAGGGCAAAAGGCTAATAAATCTTAGCCCGATCCCCAGGATCTTGTAAGTCTACTTTAACATGTAAAAGTTCCTTCAGAAATTTCCCTTTATCTCTAAACCCCCATGATACGGTTGGCAATCATCCTCTAAGCACATGGCTCACTGATACACATCTGAAGGGTCTCATGACTCAGGTTTTATTAGATGGTAATAAGTGACCTTTTCCCAACAATAGCTAGCTCCCTCAAGGTCCTGGAAATCTTGCTTCCAAAATTCCTTAGAGAGTATGCTATCCTCAAATCCCTCCCAACTCCCAGATATATAATCAGGCACTCCTCACAGGCCTGGGGCAGCAGCTCTTCCTCCCACGGGTCCTGTCCTAGTGCTTTAATAAAACCACCATTTTGCACCAAAGATGTCTCAAGAATTCTTTCTTGGCTGTCAGCTCCGGACCTCAACTATATTCCAAAACTTCATCATGACTACAGAAAGCTATGCTATGTATGCTCATGAATTCTGCTAATTTGCTATAATGCTTATGAGTAAGAGATGGTTCTCAACTGCATCCCTCCACATTTTATTTTTGAAATAAAAATTATTTTGGTTAAAAGTTACAATTAAAAGTGGTTAACATTATATTATGAGCAATAGTAACAAATGGATATATGTTTTTTGTTTTTGTTTTTTTTTAATGTTTATTTATTTATGATAGTCACAGAGAGAGAGAGAGAGAGAGAGAGAGAGAGGCTTAGACACAGGCAGAGGGAGAAGCAGGCTCCATGCACCGGGAGTCCGACGCAGGACTCGATCCCGGGTCTCCAGGATCGCGCCCTGGGCCAAAGGCAGGCGCCAAACCGCTGCGCCACCCAGGGATCCCTATGTTTTTGTTTTTAAAGGAAAATGTAGTTTATTCCTAAAGAAATGGTTCTCAAACTTCTGTTTTTAGGACCTCTTTGTGCTCTGAAAAAAAATAACTTTCAAAGAGATTTTGTGAAATTTTTTTTTAAGATTTTATTTATTTATTCATGAGAGAGGGAGAGAGAGAGAGGCAGAGACATAGGCAGAGGGAGAAGCAGGCTCCCTGCAGGGAGCCTGATGCAGGACTCCATCCTGAGACTCTGGGATCATGCCCTGAGCTGAAGGCAAACGCTCAACCGCTGAGCCACCCAGGCGTTCCGATTTTGTGAAGTTTTTTTTTTTTTTTTTCAAAAAAAGACTTTGAGAGAGAGAAAGTGTGTGTGTGTGTGTGTGCAAGCACACTCCTGCAGGGGCTTGGGGTAGGGGCAGAGTGAGAGGTAGAAGCAAACTCCCCACTGAACAGGGAGCCCGCCATGGCTAGCATGGCTCCATTCCAGAACCCCAAGATCATGACCTGAGCTGAAGGCAGATTCTTAACTGAGACACCCAGGTGCTTCCTCCAAAAGAGATTTTTCATATGCAGATTATATCTATCAATAACTGCCATATGAGAAATCAGAACAGAAAATTTAAATATATATATATATTTATTGACTGAACTTATTTGAGACAAAAATTGAATGCTAATGTCAATCTTTAAAAAAATTATACTTCGGGATGCCTGGGTGGCTCAGTGGTTGAGCATCTGCCTTTGGCTCAGGGTGTGATCCTGCAGTCTGGGATGGAGTTCCACATTGGGCTCCCTGCGTGGAGCCTGCTTCTCCCTCTGCCTATGCCTCTCTCTCTGTATGTGTCTCTCAGGAATAAATAAATAAAATCTTTTAAAGAAATAAAAAATAAAAAAATTATATTTCAAAATCAATGAGAAGATTGTTGAAAATTTTTGAAAAGTTCCTTAATCTGACTTAGTAGAAATAGCTAGATTCTCATATATACTTCTGTATTCAATCTATTACAGTATCACATGTCACACAGACTCTGGAAAACAACATATCTTAGTATTAAGAAAATAGTTTTGACCTGGCAGATCACCAAAAAGATTGTCAGTTTGTTTCAGAATATAAAAGAACATATAATGAAGGACTGATCTGGAAAGTAAATTTTGTTTGACCTGGCTTAAATGTGAGTCTGAGATAAAGCTCTGTAATGTATTTAAAATGTAGCAAAATTATCTTGATTTTGATGGGCTTGCTTGGTTTACTGATTAATGCCTTCACTTGTAATAAGAAAGGTTTTTTTTTTATTTTCTGTGTAATCTGCCTAGATAGCAGATTTTGTTTTACCAGAATAATTTTCTGATCTTTATGTTCTTTATTATGTCTTTATTCTTGACCATTTAATGGCAAACAAAGAACAAAGTTTCCTCATTTACCAAAGAGCTAAAGTTCTTTAAAACTGTTACCTCCTATGATTCTTTTAAAAATGTTTTGATGTCATTTTGCTTAGATAGGTAAGAAAGTGTTTCTGAGGCATCCATGATCCTATCTTAATCAAGTACCTAAATTATCTCTAACAACTCTTGATTTTGCCTTCCAAAAAGTCATATCCCTGTTATAAAAAATATAAAGTTTTTAGGATATCTTTTAAACTTAAAACTATCTTTGAGGGCAGCCCGGGTGGCTCAGCGGTTTAGCGCTGCTTTCAGCCCAGGGCCTGATCCCGGAGACCTGGGATCAAGTTTCACGTCCGACTCCCTGCATGGAGCCTGCTTCTTCCTCTGCCTGTGTCTCTGCCTCTCTCTCTGTGTGTGTCTCTCATGAATAAATAAATAAAATCTTAAAAAAACTCTATCTTTGAGGTTTCTAAAAGAGACCCTGGAAAAAAGCAAAAATTGTTCTTTCTCTCCATAAAGACAGAAATGTGAGAATTAGGTTCATTTGATGGGTTACTATTGTTTAAGAATTGTATGACAAGAGTTGCAAAATCTGAAGAAATGCTTAGCTTTCCTTATATTCAATTTTTAGAAGTAAAAAATTATTAACATAAAATTTTCAGAAATTGTATACCTTATGAGAAGTTCCTGAAGATGACTATGTTGAGAGTAAAACTTCAAGAGAAACACTAATTATAACTCATATTTTTTTCAAAAATGGACATATCAAGATAGAGCATCAACAAGGAAATAGAGGATGTGAACAACAATATAAACCAACTAGGCCTAACAAGCATATAGAAAATACTCCACCCAACAACAGCACAAATCACTTTCTTCTCAAGTGCTCATGGAATATTCTCCAGTATAGAACATGTAGGTGGCTACAAAATAACTCTCAATAAATTTAATAAGACTGAAATCACATAAAGTATATTCTCTTACCACAAAAGAATAAAGCTAGAAATTTCATAAATATGTGGAAATTAAACAACATATTCTTAAATAATCAATGGGCCAAAGGAAAAAAAAATCACAAGAGAAATTAGAAAATATGTAGAAATGAATGAAAACAAAGACACAACATACCAAAACTTATGGGATGTGGGAAGGCAGTATTCAGAGGGAAATCTATAGCTATAAATACCTACATTTAAAATAATAAAGATTTTAAAGCAACAATCTAACTTTATTTTTTTAAAGATGTATTTATTTATTATAGACATAGAGAGAGAGAGGCAGAGACACAGGAGGAGGGATGAGCAGGCTCCATACTGGGAGCCCGGCATGGGACTCGATCCTGGGACTCGATCCTGGGACTCAATCCTGGGACTCGATCCTGGGACTCAATCCTGGGACTCGATCCTGGGACTTGATCCTGGGACTCCAGGATTGCGCCCTGGGCCAAAGGCAGGCGCTAAACCGCTGAGTCACCCAGGGATCCCCAACAATCTAACTTTAAACCTTGAGTAATAAGAAGAGCAAGCTAAACCCAAATCTACCAGAAAGAAATAATAAAGAAACAGAATAGGAAAAAAATTGAATCTGTGAAAAGAATCTTTTCATGATAAAGAAAAAAAAAACTATGCTGTAAAGTAGGACTAGAAGGGAATATACTAGCCTAATAGAGAACATTTACAAAAAAACTTACAGGTATCACAGTCAATTGTGAAAGACTGAGGCTTTCTCCTTAAGATTAGAAACAACAAAAGAATGCCTGCTTTCTCTGCAGCTACTCAACACTCTATTGGATGTTCTAATTAGGGAAATTAGGAAAAGAAAAAAGAAGAACAAAAGAAATAAAAGGCATCCACATTAGAAAGGAAGAAGCAAAACTATCACTGTTCACAGACGACATGATCCCATATATGTACAGAAGATCCCAATGAATCCACAAGAAAGAAAAGGGCAAGAAAGTGGCAGCGTACAAGATCAACAGGCAAAAATCACTTGTGCTAATCAAATCCAAGGTGAGAGCTATTGGAACCTCCAATGTATAACCGGTTGGTCAGAAACCCAGGTGACAACTTGGGCTTGTGACTGGTGTATGAAATGGTTGGGGGCCAGTATTGTGGGACT
Source organism: Canis lupus baileyi (assembly GCF_048164855.1). Classification (NCBI taxonomy): domain Eukaryota; kingdom Metazoa; phylum Chordata; class Mammalia; order Carnivora; family Canidae; genus Canis; species Canis lupus. The sequence continues at coordinate 69,569,053 of NC_132876.1, read as the reverse complement.
ATACCCATAATCTGTGGGACCTAAGGCTATCTCTGGGTAGACTGTGTCAGAATTGAGTTGAATTGTAGGATACTCAGCTGATGTAACAGAGAATTACTTGTGGGGGGGTGGGGGCGGACCTCAACACATTTATAACCAGAAGTGTCAGAAGTGAAGTAGTCTCTGTGATAGTAAAGAAGACACACAGGAAAGAAAGACACAGGAGGAGAAAAGAACTTCAGGTTTTTCTTTTTTAGGTTTAATACAATACAACGATAAAAAGATAAACAACTTGATTAAATGGGCAAAGGATGTGACAGACAAGTGTTTATTTTCCAAATAAGATATATAAATGGTAAATAAACACATGAAAAGTCTCCACATCATAACTCATTAGACAAATGCAAATAAAATAACAATAAGATACCATTTCATACTCAATAGAATGTAATCCAAAGACATAATAGAAAGTGGTGGCTAGCAAGTAAAGAAATTAGAACTCTCATTCAGTGCTTGTGGGAATGTAGAATGGTGCGGCTGCTGTAGAAAACAGTTTGGCAGTTCTGCAAAAAGTTAAAAATTATATTATCATATGACCCAGCAATTCAACTCCTAGATATAGACAAAACATTGAAAGCAGGGACTCAAGCAGATACTTGTGCACCAATGTTCACACCAGCATTATTCACAATAGCCAAAAGATGAAAACAACCCAAGTGTTCACTAACAGATGAATGGATAAACAAATTGTGGTATATTCATATAATGGAATACTTTCAGTCATAAAAAAAGAATGCAAGTACTGACTTGTCAAAACATGGGTGAACTTTAAGAACACTATGCTAAGTGAAATAAGCCAGTTACAAAAGGACAAATATATTATGATTCCACTTATATGAAATATCTAGAATAAGCAAAATCCTAGAGACAGTACCATTAGAAATTACCGGGGCTGGGAGAAAGGGGATGTAGAGTTATTTCTTAACAGGTACAGAGTTTGTTAGGGGTGATGAGAAGTTTTGGAAATAGGTAGATTTCACAACATTGTGAATATAACTAATGCCACTGAACAATATGCATAAAATGGCTAAAATGGCAAATTTTGTTTTATTTATATAAATTTATAAATTTATATAAATATAATTTAATTGTAATATAAATTTTATATTTTATTTATATATAATACATACTAATTTAATTTTAATATATTTAATTTACCTAAATAAATATATTAAAATATATTTAGTAAATATAATAAAATATAATTTTAATAAATTAATTATATATTATATATAATTTTACATGTCATATATTTTAACAAATTTAATAAATATATCATTCTAATTAAAATATAATGAAATAAATATAAATGAAATATATTTTATTTAAATATATTTTATTTTGTATATATTTATATATTTAATTTATATATATTTATAAATTTTATTTATTTATTTAGGATTTTATTTATTTATTCATGAGAGACACAGAGAGCAGCAGAGACATAGGCAGAGGGAGAAGCAGGCTCCTCGCAGGGAGCCCGATGCAGGACTTGATCTCGGATCCCGGGATCACGACCTGAGCCGAAAACAGGCACCCAACTGCTGAGCTACCCAGGCGTCCCACAGTTAAAAACTCTTATGACATAAGTTATATGCTATACTCCAACAAAGAATTTTACTTTCCTTCCATTCTGATATTATTGGTTACCTTACTAAATTAACCATAGCCATTAAATCTCTGTAATGTACAGACAGTTTTTGTTTTACTCTAATGTTTGCCTGAAGACTCTGCTATAAGCGACAAGGAAGAGTTTGTGTATTTAACAAAGATGGTCTAAGAGCCTCACAGAAAAGGATTATATACCAAGTACTTCAAACTGTTAACAAGTCAGAAGAGACTCTTGGTTACAGGTTTATAAGTTGACATTGCATAGACAACTTTGAGACCAGACCAGTGCACTCAGTGAGGATTTCCAGGTTTTTTTCTAGTCTAAAAGTATAGTTTTATAAAAGCAGACTACTGACCCAAGATCCAGCAGAACATCAATTACATAGGACTGAATAAATTGATGAGGGAAATTTTATTGTGGTTATGTATTTGGAATACTGTTGATGTTGTTTTAATATTTTATTTTCTGAATATATGAAAAAATCCTTTTTCTTTATAAATTATTTGTAACTCAAAACAATTTAGTAGACACTGTTTCTGTAAACTAAATTCAAATATTTTAAAGCAATACGATTCTTATTTACCTCTTCCCTATCTTACCCCTCCTTCTGAATTCAGAAATGTTTGCGAAGTCTCCTTACCTTTCATGGCAATATAGTTATTTACATTGGTTGTATAAGAATCTGTCCTTTTTAAATCTTTTAAACAAAGTTTATATGTTTTTACACTTATTTATCATGGTTACAGAGACTTGACAGTAGATCAGGTTTAAGCTTGAATACTCTAGATTTTTATACAACAGTTGAAAGACAAATACCATATGATTTCACTCATTTGTGGAATTTAAGAAACAAAACAAACAAGAAAATGGAAAAAACAAGAGAGAGATAAAGCAAGAAACAGACTCAATTATAGAGAACAATCTGATGGTTACAAGAGGAGAGGATAGTGAGGTGATGGGTTATATAGGTGATGGGGATGTACTCATGATCTGCTAGTCCATTTAATCCTATATACAAGAGCATCAAAACCTAAACCTAAAAATCAATTCTGTTGCCTTTTTTAAAAACCAAGATATAAACGGACAAATTGATTGTGCAACCAAGACCTTACATGGAGTATCATACTTGAGAATGACAGTCATTTAATCAGGTATGATAAGATAATTTTAAGGTATAAGGTTGATTTTACCTCAACTTTATGGAGCACATGCCTACAAAGTCCCCTCAGGGAATTATTCTGGACCTGATTTACAGGCTTCCAGGTAGGGAGTTCACTTTCAAGAGGCTGGGAACCTTACGTAAATTTCAGGGACCTTCAGAAAAGATGACTTTCCTCTGAATTATAGATGTTACAGGTGAAATATGGTAGAGAGAGGGGTTCTTGACTTTGGTGTCTTAGCTTTGGAATGGCAAAAGATAACAAAACACACAATTCAATTTTGCATATACTTATAAATTTCACTTCCTAATTGCCTGTGTGTGTCTTTTAACTCCTTTGAACCACCTGTAACATCTCAGTGGTTCCTTTAATTAATGAGTTAAATAAAATCTTTGACATGTGTTTAAAAAAATGAAAATGGAAATTAAAACTAAAAAGAGAGAAAATGACACATTTGGAAGACAGGCAAAGGAGATTCAAACATATGAAGCCTCTAAGGAAGAAAATTGAAATAACGAAATAAAAACAATTGTTCAAAAACAGTTCTCTGACTTATTTCATTTAGCATAATGCCCTCTAGGTTCATTCATGTCATCACAAATGGCAGCATTTCCATCTTTTTTAAGGCTGAATGTTTCACTGTATATACATATTGACATACATCACATTTTCTTTACCCATTGATCTTTTGATAGACACTTAGATTATTTGTGTCTTGCCAACTGTGAATAGTGTTGCAATGAATATAGGGGTGCAGATATCTCTTTGAGTTAGTGACTTCATTTCCTTTGGATATATATCCAGAAAGAAAATTTCTAGATCATTCTATTTTTATTTTTTTAAAGATTTTATTTATTTGACAGAGAGAGCACACAAGCAGGGGAAGTGGCAGGCAGAAGGAGAGGGAGAAGAAGGCTCCCTGTGGAGCAGGGAGCCTGATGTGGGGCTCTATCCCAGGACCCTGGGATCATGACCTGATCCAAAGGCAGACGCTTAACCGACTGAGCCATCCAAGTGTCCTCAGATCATTCTATTTTTACTTTTTTGAGGAACCTCCATACTGTGTTCTATAGTGACTGCATCAATTATACATTTCCATCAATGTGCACAGGATTCGCTTTTCTCCATATCCTTTTCAGCACTTCTATCTCTTGTTTTTGGTAATAGGTATTTTTTAAAATAAGTTTTAGGTTCACAGCAAAATTGGGTGGAGAGTACAGAGAGTTCCCACATATACCCAACCAACCCCACAAAGAACATCCCCCACTACTGACACCCCCTGCCATAGTGCTACATTTGTTACAATCAGTGAACCTACAGTGACACATCATTTTCACCCAAAGTCCATGGTTACATTAGTGTTCACTCTTGATGTTGTACATTTTATGGGTTTTGACAAAAACCCATATTTACATTTACGGGTATACATAAATGTATATTTACATTTATGGGTACATTTATGGGTATAATGACAGATGTATCTACCACTGTAATATCATACAGAATAGTTCCACTGCCCTAAAAATTCCCTATGTCCTATCTATTCATCCTTTCCTCCTCAACTAACCTCTGTCAACCAGTGATCCTTTTATTTTCTCCATAGTTTTGACTTTACTGGAATATCATAGAGTCACAATTGTGTAGTATGTAGCCTTTTCAGATTGGCTTCTTTCATTTAATAATATGCATTTAAGATTCCTCCATGGGGCATCTCAGTGAGCTCAGTCAGTTAAGGGGCCGACTCTTGATTTTGGTTCAGGTCATGATCTCGCAGTCCTTGGATAGACCCCCCACATTGGGCTCTGTGCTCAGCAGGAAGTCCTATGCTCAACAGGGGAGTCTGCTTCAGGATTTTCTCTCCTTCCCTCTGCCCCTCCCCTTACTCTATCTCTAAAATAAATAAATAAATAATTTTGTAAAAAATTCCTCCATGAATTTTCATGGCTTAATAGCTCATTTTTTCTTATCTTTGATTAATATTTCATTGTTTGGACATAGCACATTTATTATTTATCCATTCACCTACTGAAGGGTATCTTGGCTGATTCTAAGTTTAGGCAATTATGAATAAAGCTTATATAAACATCCATGTGTAAGTCTTTGCATGCATATAAGTTTCCAATTTATTTGTGTAAATACCAAGAAGCACAGTTACTGGAATGTATAGTAAGAGTTTTTAAAAAATATTTTATTTATTTATTCATGAGAGTCACAGAGAGAGAGAGGCAGAGACATAGGCAGAGGGACAAGCAGGTTCTATGCAGGGAGCCCAATGTGGGACTTGATCCCGGAACTCCGGGATCACGTCCCGAGCCAAAGGCAGATGCTCAACTGCTGAGCCACTTGGGCATCCCTATAGTAAGAGTTTTGTAAGAAAGTGCCAAACTGTCTTCTAAGTGTCTATACCATTTTGCATTCCTGCCAGCAATGAGTAAGTTTCCTGTTGCTCTACATACTTGCCAGCATTTGGTGGTGTCAGTGTTTTAGATTTTAATTAATTCTAATACACATAGAGTAGATCTCACTGTTTTAATGTTCAATTCTGTAATGACATCTAGAGATACAGATATAGAAATATACAGACATAGAAGTGGTCCAGCTATGTTCCTAGAAAGAAGAAATTGACTTTTCAGTGGACAGCATTCTGACATACTTTTTAAATAAAAGTCATTGAAGCTATGAATTTTGCTCTGAGAACTGCTTCAGCACTTTAGATTCTGTTCTAACGTATTTTCAAGACCAGCATTTTCTAGGTATTTTTTAGTTTCTGTATTTTAAAATGTTCAAGTGATCAAGGGTTTGTTTTCTGATTCCATCAATTCCTTGTTTTATTGCATTGTGATCAGATAACATTGTCTTATTTCTATGTCTTGGAATTTATTCAGGTTTTCCTTGTGATCAATTTTTTAAATGTTCAATGGACACATAAACAGAAGATGAGTTTTCTATTTTCAGGCTAGCATATATTTCTATTAAATCTTCTATAAACGTTATTTAGGTATTCTCTATCCTTTCTTTTTGTTGTTTTTATTCCTTTAAATGACTATCATAAATTGAGAAAGGTGAATTAAATTTTATGTTTATATTCTTCCTTATAATTTCTGTAGTTCACTACCAAAATCCATCAAAGATATCACATATACACAAAAAGAAAATAAGAAACCAATAATTTCTAAACTTTAGGAAACCAAGTACATCAACATTTGTAATAACATACAATGATCAAATAGGGTTTATTCTAGAAATACAATGATGACTTGATTTTGGAAATCTATTATTTTAATTCAATATATTAATACTTCAAAAGAGAAAAAACATATGGTTATCTTTACAGAAGCTGAAAAGCCATGTAATTCAATTCAATATTGATTCTTAAAAATTCTAACTAAAATAGAAACAGATGGATGAAACATAAAAAAATGTCTAAACCTAAAACCAATACTATCTTTAATGAAGAAATAGTAACAAGTTACTATATAACTTTAAAAAGTTTACTACTACTTTATTTCATAAAAGATGCTAACAGTATCTGATATGATTATGGTTTAGAAGGCTCTTATAGCCTACATTTACTCAGAATTAGAGCTTGATTAAATTTGACATGAAATCTAGTGACCTAAGGGCAATAATGTCATATTGAACAATAATGATACTATTTTTATACTCAGTACTATACTTCCATAAAAAACAAAGTAAAAAATATCCTTACTCCAAGCAGTGTGTCAGAGACTCAAAGTACAGACATACAGTAGGGAAAAGTTAGTCCTCAAAGAATCATTTGACTGGTTATCAAGTACTGAAGTAGCACAAATTTCTAATAATAAAGACTGGGTTATCCAGACTTGAAATGCCTTTCATAACTGTTACCAAAGTCCCAGTTCCCACTGTACCTGTTTCTTTCAGGAGATTCCATGTGTGTCTGCATTTATGGATCTGCTCAAGGGCACGATTCAGTAATCTGGTCTATTTGGCAACAACGCAATGAGAAAATTAATCTTAACCAGACAAAACTTTAAGCAAATTAAAATAATACTTATTACAAGCAGTTAAAATAAAATGATAGAAAAATTAATTTAAACTGAACATTTTATAATTGATATAAAAATATTAATCTCTATTTGTATTTTTCTTTAAGATTTTATATATTTATTTTGAGAGAGAGCGAGAGTGAGAGAGCATGAGCAGAGGAGGGGCAGAAAGAGAGGGAGAAGCAGACTCCCCACTGAGCAGGGAGCCCAATCTCAGGACCCTGGGATCATGACCTGAGCCAAGGGCAGATGCTTAACTGACTGAGCCACCTCGGTGCCCCTATTTGTATTTTTCTTAATGTCCCAGAAAATGAGGATTAAATAGAAAATCTTGAGCACTATCAATTTGTTTAATAATCTTGGACAGAAGAGTAGCAGTTCTAGAATGGTGGTATGAGGAGTTCCATGAACCCTCTCCCTAGCAAAACAACCCTAACTGGTGAATTATAAAACACAATCATGTAAAGTTTCAGGAAATTCCTCAAAGGGCAAAAAGAAAATGGAGAAATATCTATTTCAGGAAATCTACTATGTCTCAGTAAGACAGTAAGCACCCACGATAGTTGAACCATGATCTGCTCACCAACCACCCCCAGCTCAGTGTGAGTGCTACTTTAGGTGGGTGTGGCCAAGAAGACTGGGATCCCTCTATTCTTAGCTTCTAGGCTAGGGATTTCCAGAAGGGCATGCTGTCAGCACTTCTCATCCTCCTCCCTCAGGTTTGTATTGTAGGAGCTCTATTATAAACAAGCACAAATGAGAGGCCTGGACCTCTCTTCCTCTACCCAGTCCCTATAACCAGGCATGGAATATTACAATTATTGGGTCTCAATTGCCCTCACTTCAGCTTGCTTATAGGCCAAGGTTTTCCTGCTGGGAGAGGCAAGCTCAGAATGCCAGGGACTATGACTCCTGCCCAGCCCCTTACTCAGAGAGCTGCACTGTCAGGCCAATAGAAATGTGCCACATCTCTACCTGCAGCTCCAAAAGAGTGATATAAAACTTCTTCTTATGAAGAGGAGAGGCAGGTCATTAGAAGAGTGAGCTCTGTATCTCTGTCTAACATGACTGATTTTAATTGGAACACAGCTTGGGGAAGTTCAAGTCTAAGGCCACTACAAAAAAAAATGGAGATTCTGGTGTTCAGTACTTATAAAGAGGCTGATAGCTCAATGATATCAACATGCAACACAGAGGATCAGCCAGAAGTTTACAGAGGAACCAGAGTAAGAGAAAACTAAGAAGATCCCTACCACTTCAAAGGGGCCTTACATTAATTTTATCAAACTGTTGAACAATTTATGCCCCAAAGCATTTTTAAACACACACATGCACTTGTGCTCTCTCTCTCTCTCTCTCTCTCTCTCTCTCTCTCTCTCACACACACACACTCACACCCCACACACAAAGCAAACACTCTAGTAATTAGTCAAGATTAACATCTGGGTGTGAGGCCAACAGAAGACCATTCAGAAGTTAACACAGATATCTATGATGGGAAGAGAAATTTAAAAATAACCCTGCTAAAACCACTTTCATCCCTTTGTAGAGGAGGGGACAGGGTGATGCCACAGGCAAAGACCTCTAAGGAGTGATATCTGAAGCTGGACACTTGTGTATAGCTGCGGGAAATAGATTTCACTGAACTAGCCCAGCCAAGACATTAAACCAATAAGCAAGCAAGTATTAACAACAACAAACCACAGGGGGGTAATGAGTATTCAAAGATGTTTCAATATATTATCTAGAATGTCCAGTTTTCAACAGAAAATGTGAGATATGCAAAGAAATGATAAAGTATGACCCAAATGCAGGGAAAAAAGCAACAGGAATTGACTGACAAGGTCTAGATGCTGAACTTAGTAGACAAAGATTTCAAAGCAGCTATTTTTTTAAAAGATTTTTTTTATTGATTCATGAAAGACACACAGAGAGAGGCAGAGACAAAGGCGGAGGGAGAAGCAGGCTCCCTATGGGGAGCCCAATGCTGGACTCAATCCCAGGACCACAGGATCACGACCTGAGCCAAAGGCAGATAGATGCTCAGCCACTGAGCCACCTGGGTGCCCCCCAAAACACTTATTTTCAATATATTCAAACAAAAGAAAATAATACTTTAACAAAGGTTTGATGACAATGTCTCAGCAAATAACAGAATCTCAATAAAGAAGGCAGTGGGATAACATATTCAATATGATGAAAGAAAATAACAGTTACCCAACAATCTAATATCCAGCAAAACTATTTTTCAGAACCGAAAGCAAAAAAAAAATTCCCAGATAAACAAAATCTGATAGAATTTATTGCTAGCAGAACCATTTTATAAAAACACTAAGAGAAGTTCTTCAGGCTGAAAACAAATGACATTAGATAGTAATCTGAATTCAAATGAAAAAAAGTACACTGGTAAAAGTAATTATGTAATAATTATGTAATTAATTATAAAAGGGTATATAAATATATATCTTCTCTTACTTGTTTTAAAAAGCAATTGTATAAAACCATTGTTTTTATACCTAACAGATATCCAAAGACCATACCACCAACCCAAGAAGCACACAAATTATTCTCAAGCACTTTCTCCAGAATAGACCATATGCTAGGCAGCAATATAAACATCAGTGAAAGTTAAAATAACATGAAATTCAACAAACTATGTAGTCTGACCATAGTGGAATAAGCTTAGAAATCCTAAGATAGTAAAGTTTGGGAAATTCGCAAAAATGTGGATATTAAATAAGGGATTATTAAATAAACAATGGGTCAATGAAGAAATCACAACAAAAATTTAAAAATGATTTGAGATGAATGAAAAGAAAACACAACATATCAAAACTTAAGGGATGCTGCTCAAGCAGTATGCTATTGTCTGAATGTGTCCCCCTCAACCAATTCATATGTTGAAATCTTAAACCTCAAAGGCACAGGTATTAGTAGGTGGGACCTTTAGGAGGTGCTAAAGTTACAGAGGTGGAGCCCTCAGGAATGGGATCTGTGTCTTTTATAAGAGGTTCTAGGAAGATCCTTAGCCCTTTCCATCATGTGAAGACACAGTAAGAAGGTGCAAACACCATCACCCTGAACTTGGACTTCTAGCCTCTGGAACTGTGAGAAATAAATTTCTGTTGTTTATAAGCTTCCCAGTCTGTGTTTTGTTATAGCAGTCTGAATAGACGAAGACAGAAAACTGGCAATGAAAGTAGGGTGCTTCTGTAACAAATACCTAAAAATATGGAAGCAGTTTTTTTAAAGGCTTTATTTATTTATTCATGAGATAGAGACAGAGACAGAGACAGAGATACAGAGAGACAGAGAGGCAGAGACATAGGCAGAGGGAGAAGCAGGCTCCATGCAGGGAGCATCGAGTCCCGGGACTCCAGGATCTTGCCTTAAGCCAAAGGCAGACGCTCAATGCTGAGTCACCCAGGCATCCCGGTGGAAGCAGTTTTGGAACTGTGTAATGAATAGAAGCTGGAAGAGTTTGGAGGTGCGAGCTAGAAAAAGTCTACACTGCTGTGAATGAATGGTTAAGGGCAATTCTTATAATTTGAAAGAGGACATCAGCTAGTGATGGGAAACACACCACCCTCTCAAGCAATAAAGATTGCCCTGAGCTAGCAAGACCCCATGTGACTGACCCCAAGACAATGACTGAACCTTCATATACATATTGACCTTTGTCCCAGGTTTTCCCTATATAAACCTAGAATTATTTTCAGCATTTTGGAAACCGTCTTTGAGACACTAGTCTGCGGTCTTCTGATGTTGGCCTCACTGAAATAAATTCCTTTCTTATTTCACCACCACTCATATCTCTGCCTTTGAATCTTGTCAGTGGTGAATGACCAAATGTAGTCTGTCTGGGACTCCCAGAGCCAAGTGCTCTTGAATCCCTGTGCCCTCATTACATGAAGACCAAGAAAAAGAAGAGAAGAGCAGCAGAGATCAACTTTTTCAGAGAACAGTCTGAGAATACTGTGAAGAGAATGTTGGTAGAAATACAGACATTGAAGGTCATTCTGATGAGGTCTCAGATGGAAATGAGGAACAATGGAAATTGAGGAAAGGCCATCCTTGTTATAAGATAGCAAAGAGCTTGGCGGGACTGTGTTTATGTCCTAGTGTTTTATAGAAGGTAATACTTGTGAGTGGTGAAATTGGATATTTAGCTAAAGAAATTTCTAAGCTAAGTGCTGAAGAAGTTCAGCAAATTTCTTGAATACTTATAGTAAAATATAAGAAGAGAAATGATTTAAAGGTGGAAATGCTAATCAAAAAGCACCCCAGAGGGGTGCTTGGGTTACTCAGTTAAGCATCGGCCTTCAGCTTAGGCCATGATCCCAGGGTCCTAGGATACAGCCCAGCATCAGGCTCCCTGCTCAGTGGGCAGTCTGCTTCTCTCTCTCCCTCTGCCCTTAACCCGTTTGTGCTTGCTCTCTCAAGTGCTTTATCAAATAAATAAGTAAAATCTGAAAAAAGGAAGCACAATTTAGAAATTTGGAAAAATTTCAGCCTATCTATATTGAAAGAAATAAGAAGGCTAATATGGAAGAGAACACTAAGGGTAGGGCTGAATTTGATAAGGAGAATGCTGTGGCTCAACCATCTCAACAGAAGCTAGGAGCTATTCAGACCAAGACAATGGGGAGATTGGTCAGCCATCTAACCAGAACCTATTGTCCAAAGCAATGGAAGAATGAACTGAGGCAGTTTAGAGTTCTTTGGGGCTGGCCCTCCCATCACAGGCTCTAGAAAGCACGGCCAAGTGGCAGAATGATTTCAAAGGAGGAGCCATAGCTACCCAGTGCCACCTTACCTCCCTGGCTCTCCTTCTCAAATTCTGGTGTCATGTTTTACAGCCACTCCAAGTGCAGTGCAGGCTGCTACCACTGCCCCTCCAGAGGGCACAGGTCAAAAACTTTGGGAAGTTATCACCTTGGTGTCCTCATGGTGTACAGAGTGCAAGAGCTGAGAGCATAGCTGCTTCAACCTAGATTTCAAAGAATGCTCCAGGAACCTTTGGAGGCCAAAGAGCCTCTGTGGAGGTGGGGCTATTGTAGGAGGACCCAATTAGGGGCAATGCCCAGGGGAGTTTTTCACCTCAGGGCAGCACAGCTACTGTGAGGGATTCCAGCAGGAACCTTAATCCATGAAAGCTGTAGTATGGGCTACACCTGGCAGAATCACTTGGGTGAGGCTGAGAGGCTTGGGGGCCCAAATGCAGCCCCAGTGGGTCCAGAATATGACACAAGGAGGATTGTTCTTAAGCCTTGGTGTTTAATGTTATTTACTCTATTAGGTTTTGGATTTACCTTGAACCCATTAACTTCTTTTTTTCCTATTTCTCCTTTTTGAATGGGAAGATCTACCCTATTCCTGTCTCACCATTGTATCTTGGAAGCATGTAACTTGTTTGATTTTACAGGTTCATAGATAGAAAGCAATTTGCCTCAGGATGAATTGTACTTTGTCTTAACTCATATCTGGTTTAGATGATACTTAGATGAAACTTTGGACTTAGACTTCTGAGTCAATGCTAGAATGAGTCAAGGTGTTTAGAGCTGTTGAGATGGAATGAATGGTATTTTGTATGAGGACATGAATTTTGTGGGTCAAGGGAGGAATGCTATGGATCTGAATGTGTCCCCTAAATATAGTATTTCCAACAGATTAAGCCACAGTGCTTAGAAGGAAATGTATAGGTATAAAAGCTGATATTATAAAATGAAGAAAGACATCAAATCACTAAGCTAAACTTGCACTGTAAGACACTGGAAAAAAAAAAACTAAAACTTAAGCAACCAGAAGGAAGAAAATTATAAAGATTAGAGTGGGAATTAATGAAATACAGACCAGAAAAATGGGAGAATAAAAGAAACCAAAGTTGGTTCAGAATAAACCAACACAATTTAAAAAATGTTGTATAAAATGGTCAAGAAAAGAAAGAGAAGACACAAATGACTAAAATTAGGAGGGAAAGCAGGGGCATAATTACAAAACTTACAGAAATAAAAAAAGATGATTATAACAGAATACTATGAACAACTGTAAGTCAAAAAATTAGGTAACTTAGATTATAATGGACATATTTCCAGACACATAAACTACTGAAACTGACTCAGAAATTAAAAATCTAGACTACAAAAAAGAAGTAAAAATATACTCTGAAAACCACAAAACATTGTTGAAAGAAATTGAAACCTAAATGAATAGGAAAGACATGCTATATTCATCAGTAATAAGACTTAATACTGTTAAAGATCGTAATACTCTCCAAACTGACCTACAGGTTCAGCGCAATCCCTATCAAAATCCTAGCTGGCTTCTTTGCATAAATTAACAACTCGATCCCAACATACATATAGAAACTCAAAAGACCCCAGTAGCGAAAACAATTTAGAAAAAGAACAAAATTGGAAGACTAACACATCCTTCTTATAAAACTTACTACAAAGCTATAATAATTAAAACAGTGTGGTTTTGCCATAGAATAGAGAGAGACATCAGTGGACTAGAAATAATCTTATTTATGGTCATTTGATTTTTAACAAGGGTGACAAGATAATTCAACGGGGAAAATGTTTTCAACAAATGGCCCTGGGACAACTGAATATTCAAATGCAAAAAAAATGAAGGGGGACCCCTATCTCACACCATACACAAAAATTAACTAAAAATGGATATATCTGACGGCAGGCTAAGATAGCAGAAGAGTAGGAGTCCTCAACTCACCTGGTCCCACCAACTTACCTAGATAACTTTCAAAACATCCTGAACACCTATGAATTCAACCTGAGATTTAAAGTGAGAACAGGGGGATCCCTGGATGGCTCAGTGGTTTAGTGCCTGCCTTCAGCCTGGGGTGTGATCCTGGAGGCCCGGGATGGAGTCCCACATCAGGCTCCCTGCATGGAGCCTGCTTCTCTCTCTGCCTGTATCTCTGCCTCTCTCTCTCCGTGCCTCTCATGAATAAATAAATAAAATCTTTTAAAAAAATAAAAAAAATAAAGAGAACAGTCAGAACACCACAGAGAGAAAAGTTTTTACTTCTAACAAGATAGGAAGGCTGAAAAATAAAAATAAAAAAAAGAATAAAGTGGGGGACGGGCACACGAGGAGCCCCTGGGCTAAAGCTGAGCTGCAAAAGCCTCCAGGACAGGAAATCCCAGCCCTGGAGAAGCAGGAACTTTAAAAATCCACACCAGATTTTTCACGGATGGAAAAGTGCTTAGCAAGGAAATTGGGCAGCATCACAGGAGGGGCAGTGAAGCCTCCAGATTCCTGGAGTCACTATTAGAAGAGGTGATCCTGGGGGGAAGCCCACCGCAAACCGTGAACTGGTCTTGGTAAAGGGCTGCAGTGCCGCAGCCTTCAGGGTATCTGGGAGAAGCCAGTAGGTTAGGTGGGCTGGCTCCAGACAGAGGTGGCTATGCCCTGTTCCCTTTGGGAGTCGCACCCCCCAGGAGTGCGGTTTGAGCAGCACAGGGCCCCGGATCCCAGGGCGCCTAAGGGGACAAAGCCAGCGATCCTGCATTCCCTCTGGGACACTTAGAAGCAGGGAGGGCACAGGAGAGCAAGAACTTTCCTGTCGATGGGCACTCCCAAGCTGTGCAGATCAGTGCACCTGTAATGGCCCCCAGGAGAATCTAGGCCAGTGTGGACTGGGAGACTGCAGTTAGTTACTCATGGGGAGCTGACTCCAGAACTGGAAGTCTGGCCACCACCATTGCTGTCTTTCCTCCTTGTTTCACCTTGTACCTGGGAGCGGTGTAACCGCCAGGGAACAAAGGCCTCACAGGATAAACAGCTCACATTGGGCCTGGCACCCAGCAGGGGATGGGCATCTCCACCCAGGCACACACACCTGAGATCCAACAGCAGACCCCTCCCCCAGAAGACAGGTGGAAGAACAAGGGAAGAGCAAGTTCTTGACCAAGCAGCACTGGAAAGCTCCACAACCAAGGGAAAATCGAGGGAATATAGTATATAGAACTAGAGGGTCCCCCTTTTATTTTATTTTCCTTTTTCCATTATAACTCATTTTTATATCAGACTAAAAATTTCTAATATTTTTTCTCTTTTTCCACCTTAACTACAATACTTTACCAGCTCTTCAACTTTAAGTTTCTTCCTTTTTAACTTTCATATTTCTACAATTAGGTGTCTTAGATATATTTTTCACTTCTGGATTCCCTTCAATATATTAAATTTAATTTTGGGACATATACAAGATACAGGCTTTTGTTTTGTGGTTTTTTTTTTTTTTTGTTTTCATTGCCTCATTTTGTTCTACAATGGCGGAAGTTAATGCTTTCTAAAACATGACGAGCATACACCCACAACCAAGTGGAATACCATGCTGGTTCATTCTGTGAGATTATATTCTCTTTATATTCCCATTCTTCCCCCCTCTTTCATCTGGTTTATGTTTTGGTGATAAATTTTGGGGCTTTCTACAAGTATTGCTGGTTTATATAAGTTTGGGTTTGAGCATCTTCTAACATACAGAACTTAATACACTCAGAACCAAGAGGATCACACTCTAGGACCCCTCAGGTAGACTACATTCTCCCTCCACTACCACTTCTTCACCAGCAACATGTCCCAGTTCCTCCCCTGTTTTTTTCTCTTTGTCCTCTTTACTTCTGTTTTTTTTTTCTTCTTTTTTCTTTTTCTTTGGGATTTTTGGCCTTTTATTTTTTACTATTTTGTTTTAAAATTGTTTTTCACTTTGGTGGTCCTTTTTATTATGTTCTGATCCTCTTTTTTATTTTCTGGTCTCTGACCTTGTCAGGATCATCTAGGGTGGAATTTATTTAGTTTGCAGTTGATATTCTTGACTTAGCCCACTCATACAGCCACTCGGCACTGGACAAAATGACTAGAAGGAAGAACTCACCACAAAAGAAAGAATCAGAAACAGTACTCTCTGCCACAGAGTTACAGAATATGGATTTCAAAAACGCTGAAAGCCTATTCAGAAAGCCTATTCAGAAGCACAATTATAAAGCTACTGGTGGCTCTGGAAAAAAGCATAAAGGACTCTAGAGACTTCATTACTACAGAATTGAGATCTAATCAGGCTAAAATTAAAAAGAAACAATTAAATGAGATGCAATCCAAACTGGAGGTCCTAATGGCTAGGGCTAATGAGGTGGAAGAAAGAGTGAGCGACATAGAAGACAAGTTGATGGCAAGGAAGGAAGCTGAGGGAAAAAGAGAAAAACAAGGGACCATGAGGAAAGGTTAAAGGAAATAAATGACAGCCTCAGAAGGAAAAATCTACATATAATAGGGGTTCCAGAAGATATGGAGAGGGAGAGAGGACTAGAAAGTATATTTGAACAAATCATAGCTGAGAACTTCCCTAATTTGGGGAGGGAAACAGGCATTCAGATCCAGGAGATAGAGAGGTTCCACCCCCAAAATAAATAAAAACCATTCAACAACTCGACATTTAATAGTGAAACTTGCAAATTCCAAAGATAAAGAGAAAATCCTTAAAGCAGCAAGAGACAAGAAATTCTTAACTTATATGGGAAGAAATATCAGATTAACAGCAGACCTCTTCATAGAGACCTGGCAGGCCAGAAAGGACTGGCAGGATATTTTCAGGGTACTAAATGAGAAGAACATGCAGCCAAGAATGCTTTATCCAGTAAGGCTCTCATTCAGAATAGAAGGAGAGATAAAGAGCTTCCAAGATAGGCAGAAACTGAAAGAATATGTGACCACCAAACCAGCTCTGTAAGAGATATTAAGGGGGACTCTGTAAAAGAAAGAGGAAGTCCGGGATCCCTGGGTGGCACAGCGGTTTGGCGCCTGCCTTTGGCCCAGGGCGCGATCCTGGAGACCCAGGATCGAATCCCACATCGGGCTCCCGGTGCATGGAGCCTGCTTCTCCCTCTGCCTGTGTCTCTGCCTCTCTCTCTCTCTCTGTGACTATCATAAATAAATAAAAATTAAAAAAAAAAAGAAAAAAAGAAAGAGGAAGTCCAAGGAAACAATCCACAAAAACAGGGACTGAATAGGTATCATGATGACACTAAATTCATATCGTTCAATAGTTACTCTGAACATGAATGGGATAAATGATCCCATCAAAAGACGTAGGGTTTCAGACTCAATAAAAAAGTAAGACCCATCTACTTGCTGTCTACAACAGACTCATTTTAGACCTAAAGACACCTCCTGCCTGAAAAATGAAAGGTTGGAGAACCATTTTCCATTCAAATGGTCCTCAAAAGAAAGCTGGAGAAGCAATCCTCATATCAGATAAATTTTTTTTAAATTTTTTATTTATTTATGATAGTCACAGAGAGAGAGAGAGGCAGAGACACAGGCAGAGGGAGAAGCAGGCTCCATGCACCGGGAGCCCGATGTGGGATTCGATCCTGGGTCTCCAGGATCGCGCCCTGGGCCAAAGGCAGGCGCCAAACCGCTGCGCCACCCAGGGATCCCCTCATATCAGATAAATTAAGTTTATACCAGATTGTAGTAAGAGATGAAGAGGGACATATATCATACTTAAAGGGTCTATCCAACAAGAAGACCTAACAATCATGAATATTTATGCCCCTAATGTGGGAGCTGCCAAGTATATCAATCAATTAATAACCAAAGTAAAGACATACTTAGATAATAATACACTAATAGTAGGAGACTTCAACACGGCACTTTCTGCAAATGACTGATCTTCTAAGCACAACATCTCCAAAGAAACAAGGGCCATAAATGGTACATTGGACCAGATGGATTTCACAGATATTTACAGAACTTTGCATCCAAACGTAACTGAATACACATTCTTCTCAAGTGCACATGGAACTTTCTCCAGAATAGACCACCCACTGGGTCACAAATCAGGTTTCAACTGATACGAATCCCCTGCATATTTTCAGACCATAATGCTTTGAAACTAGAATGCAACCACAAGAAGAAATTTGGAAGAAACTCAAACACGTGGAGGTTAAAGAGCATCCTCCTAAAAGATGAATGGGTTAACCAGGAAATTAGAGAAGAATTAAAAAGATTCCTGGAAAATAATGAAAATGAAGATACAACTGTTCAAAATCTTTGGGATACAGCAAAAGTGGTCCTGAGGGGGAAATACATCGCAACACAAGCCTCCCTAAAAAATTGGAAAAAACCCAAATAGACAAGCTAACCTCGCACCTAAAGGAATTGGAGAAAGAACAGAAAGTAAAACCTAAACCAGTCAGAAGAGAGTTAATAAATATTCGAGCAGAACTCAATGAAATACAGACCAGAAGAACTGTAAAACAGATCGACAAAACCAGGAGTTGGTTCTTTAAAAGGATTAATAAGATAGATAAACCATTAGCCAGCCTTATTAAAAAGAAAAAGGACTCAAATTAATAAAATCCCGAACAAAAGAGGAGAGATCACAACCAATATCAAGTAAATACAAACGATTTTAAAAACGTATTATGAGCAGCTATACGTAAACAAAGTAGGCAATCTACAAGAAATGGATGCATTTCTGGAAAGCAACTAAATACCAAAACTGGAACAGGATTAAATAGAAAACCTGAACAGGCCAATAATCAGGGATGAAATTGAAGCAGTCATCAAAAACCTCCCAAGACACAAGAGTCCAGGGCCAGATGGCTTCTGAGGGGAATTCTATCAAACGTTTAAAGAAGAAAAAATACCTATTCTATGAAAGCTGTTCCGAAAAATAGAAAGGGATGGAGTACTTCCAAACTAGTTTTATGAGGCCAGTATCACCTTGATTCCAAAACCAGACAAAGACCCCACCAAAAAAGAGAATTATAGACCAATGTCCCTGATGAACACAGATGCAAAAATTCTCAATAAGATACTAGCTAAGAGGACCCAACAATACATTAAGAAGATTTATCACCATGACCAAGTGGGATTTATCCCTGGGATGCAAGGTTGGTTCAACACTCGTAAAACAATCAACATGATAGATCACATCAACAACAGAAAAAAAAAAAGAACCACATGATCCTCTCAATAGACACAGAGAAAGCATTTGCCAAAATACAGCATCCATTCCTGATCAAAACTCTTCAGAGTGTAGGGATAGAGGGAACATTCCTCAGCATCTTAAAAGCCATCTACGAAAAGCCCACAGCAAATATCATTCTCAATGGGGAAGCACTGGGAGCCTTTCCCCTAAGATCAGGAACAAGACAGGGATGTCCACTCTCACCACTGCTATTCAACATAGTACTGGAAGTCCTAGCCTCAGCAATCAGACAACAAAAAGACATTAAAGACATTCAAATTGGCAAAGAAGAAGTCAAACTCTCCCTCTTCGCCGATGACATGATACTCTACATAGAAAACCCAAAAGCCTCCACCCCAAGATTGCTTGAACTCATACAGCAATTTGGCAGTGTGGCAGGATACAAAATCAATGCCCAGAAGTCAGTGGCATTTCTATACACTAATAATGAGACTGAAGAAAGAGAAATTAAGGAGTCAATCCCATTTACAATTGCACCCAAAAGCATAAGATACCTAGGAATAAACCTAACCAAAGAGGTAAAGGATCTCTACCCTAAAAACGACACTTGAAAGTGTAGGGATAGAAGAAACATTCCTCAGCATCTTAAAAGCTACCTATGAAAAGCCCACAGCAAATATCATTCTCAATGGGGAAACAATGGGAGCCTTTCCACTAAGATCAGGAACACAACAGGGATGTCCACTCTCACCATTGTTATTCAACATAGTACTAGAAGTCCTAGCGTCAGCAATCAGGCAACAAAAGGAAATAAAAGGCATTCAAATTGGCAAAGAAGTCAAACTCTTCCTCTTCGCAGATGACATGATACTGTACAGAGAAAACCCAAAAGACTCCACCCCAAGATTGCTAGAACTCATACAGCAATTTGGCAGTGTGGCGGGATACAAAAATCAATGCCCAGAAATCAGTGGCATTTCTATACACTAACAATGAGACTGAAGAAAGAGAAATTAAGGAGTCAATCCCATTCACAATTGCACCCAAAAGCATAAGATACCTAGGAATAAGCCTAACCAAAGAGGTTAAGGATCTATACCGTAAAAACTACAGAACACTTCTGAAAGAAATTGAGGAAGACACAAAGAGATGGAAAAATATTCCATGCTCATGGATTGGAAAAATTAATATTGTGAAAATGTCCATGTTACCCAGGGCAATTTACACGTTCAATGGAATCCCTATCAAAATACCATGGACTTTCTTCACAGAGTTGGAACAATTAATCTTAAGATTTGTGTGGAATCAGAAAAGACCCCGAATAGCCAGGGGAGTATTGAAAAAGAAAACCAAAGCCAGGGGCATCACAATGCCGGATTTCAAGCTGTACCTCAAGACAAAGCTGTAATCATCAAGACAGTGTGGTACTGGCACAAAAACAGACACATAGATCAATGGACCAGAATAGAGAACCCAGAAATAGGCCCTCAACTCTATGGTCAACTAATTTTCGACAAAGCAGGAAAGACTATCCACTGGAAAAAGGACAGTCTCTTCAAAAAACGGTGCTGGGAAAACTGGATAGCTACATGCAGAAGAATGCAACAAGACCATTCTGTTACACCATATACAAAGATAAACTCAAAATGGAGGAAAGATTTAAATGTGAGACAAGATTCCATCAAAATCCTAGAGGAGAACACAGGCAACACCCGTTTTGAACTTGGACACAGCAGCTTCTTGCAAGATACATCTATGAAGGCAAGGGAAACAAAAGCAAAAATGAAGTATTGAGACTTAATCAAGATTAAAAACTTCTGCACAGCAAAAGAAAAAGTCAGCAAAACTAAAAGACAACCTACAGAATGGGAGAAGATATTTGCAAATGACATATCAGATAAAGGGCTAGTATCCAAGATCTATAAAGAACTTATGAAACTCAACACCCAAGAAACAAACAATCCAATCATGAAATGGGCAAAAGACATGAACTGAAAGTTCACAGAGGAAGACATAGACATGGCCAACAAGCACATGAGAAAATGCTCCGCATCACTTGCCATCAGGGAAATACAAATCAAAACCACAATGAGATACCACCTAACTCCAGTGAGAATGGTGAAAATTAACAAGACAGGAAACAACAAATGTTCGATAAGATGTGGAGAAAGGGGAACCCTCTTGCACTGTTGGTAGGAATGTGAACTGGTACAGCTACTCTGGAAAAGTGTGGAGGTTCCTCAAAGAGTTAAAAATAGAGCTACCCTATGACCCAGCAATTGCACTACTGGGTACTTACCCCAAAGATACAGATGCAGTGAAACACTGGGACATCTTCATTCCAATGTTTATAAGAGCAATGTCCACAACAGCCACACTGTGGAAGGAGCCTCGTTGGCCTTCAACAGATGAATGGATCAAGAAGATGTGGTATATATATATATATATATATATATATATATATATATATATACACACAATGGAATATTACTCAGCCATTAGAAAGGATGAATACCCACCATTTGCTTCGATGTGGATGGAACTGGAAGGTATTCTGCTGAGTGAAACAAGTCAATCAGAGAAGGACAATCATTATATGTTTTCACTCATACAGGGAATATAAGAAATAGTGAAAGGGATTATAGCGGAAAGTAGGGAAAATGAGTGGGAAAAATTAGAGAGGGTGAGAAAACATGAGAAACTCCTATCTCTGGGAAACTAACAACGGGTAGTCGAAGGGGACGTGGGCAGTGGGATGGGGTGACTGGGTGACAGACATTAAGGGGTGCACTTGACGGGATGAGCACTCAGTGTTGTACTATATATATATATTATATATTATATATATATATATATTTAAGAAATGTATAGACCTGAACATAACAATTAAAAATATAAAACTGTTAGAAGAAACATAGGGGTGAATCTTAATGATCTTTGATTAGGCAATAGTCTTAAACACTGACATTAAAAGCATAAGCAACAACAACAAAATAAATAAAATGAGCATCACTAAAATTAAAAATGTTTGTGCTTCATAGGACACTGGTAAGAAAGGGAAAAGACAACCCACATAATGAAAGAATAAATTGCAAATTATTATCTGAGAAGAGTCTACTACCTAGAATATAAAACAACTATTAGAACTGAAGACAACAAAGAACCCTATTAAAAATGGTCAAAAAATCTGAACAGACATTTTCCAAAGAATATATATAAATGGCAAATAAGTACATATCTTTTGTTATTAGTCAGATATCATCAGTTTTGGAAAAATGCAAATAAAAACTACAATAAGATAGCACTTCATACACACTAGCATGGCCATAATCCAAAGGACATAATAGTAAGTGGTGCCAAGGAGGTGGAGAAAGTAGAACCCCTGTCCAGTGCTGGTGGGAATGTAAAATGGTATAGCTTCTTTGGAAAATACTCTGGTAGTTCCTCAAAAGATTAAGCACACAGTTTTCATAAAACCTAGCAATTCCACTCCTAGCTATATACTCAAGGGAAAATAAAACAGAAATTTATACAAAACTTGTACATGAATGTTCATCACAGCATTATTTGTAACAGCTGAAAATTGGAAAAACTCAATATCCATCAATGTATGAATGGATAAACAAAATGTGGTATATTCATACAATGGAATATCATTCAGGCATCAATGGGAATGGAGTACTGATCCAAACCACAACATGAAGAACATATTAAGCATTATTGAAAAATTACATAGGGAGCCAGTCAGAAAAGACTAAGACATATGATAATATTTATATGAAATATCCAGAATAGGGAAATCAATAAAGACACAAAACATATTAGTGTTTGCCTAGGGCTGCTGGTTGGGATAGGGAGTGACGGCTAATAGGTAAGGGATATCTTTTTAGAGTGATGAAAATGTTTTAAAATTATATTGTATTAAAAAAATTATATTGTATTGATAGCTTCACAAACCTAAATATTCTAAAAACCATTAAACTCTACTTTATTGGGTGAATCATAAGGTATGTTAATTATACCTCAATAAGTCTGTTAAAAAATCATCTACAATAGAGGTCAAGATACTTTTGCATAAAAGGACAAGCAGTAAATGTTTTAGGCTTTGCCAGCCACACAAACTATCTTTCACATATTTTTCTTTATTTTCATTTACAACCTTTTACAAATGTAAAAACCATTCTTAGCACTCAGGTTGTAGAAACACAGGATATCAGTCTGATTGGTCCAGTCAACAGTAGTTTGTGCAACCCATTTCAGGAAAGAGATGTAGTTCCTCAATAAATTATAATGGCTGTATATTTTTTTCTAAGATTTGTTCATTTATTAGAGAAAGAGAGTGCATGCAAGGGGGACAGGGGGAGATAATCCTCAAGTAGACTCCCTGCTGAGTGTGGAGCTCTATCCCACAACTCTGAGATCATGACCTCAGCTGAAATCAAGAGTTAGACATTTAATTGGCTGGCTGGGATAGAAACTGGAGGGCACTATGCCACTCCTGGAAAGAAGACAGGGGTAAGACAGCATGGAAATAGAGATCTGAAGAATGCCTGGGGCACATAGCGGGAGATTATTCCTTTGGGCCTCTCTGGGAAGAAAAGACCTGACTGTGCCATTTCCTTCCCCAGCCCCTCAGCATAAACACAGAATGACTTGAGGGAAGCAGCTCAGCATGGACACTGGCTGCCTAACTTGTTTATACAAAACCCTACCACCCTGTGCTGTGGTGGGACTGCCCTTCTCAGTCAAGCTTGCTTCAGTCCCAGCATGGCAAGTCCCTCTCCCAGAAGACCAACAGAAGTTCCTGCTCACACCATATCTCCCATCCAGAGGGTTCTGCAGGGCCTCTGTTCTGGTGCAGTTGGTGTCAGGTGTCATTTCACAAGAAAACTGGAGCACACCTAGTTAAAACTTGCCACATACAGGCCGGGGACCAAATGCTGCCCACAGCAGGCAAGGAAAACCTCTGCAGATAACTAGCCTGAAAGGTAGAGCAGCCAAAACACAATATCAGAGTGCACAAAGCACACACCAGAGACAGTCTGTGAAGCACCATGCCCTGTGCATGACATGACCTCTTATTCATAAGGACATTACTTTCAGGAGCAGGAGACATACTTGGCTTTTCTAACACAGAGAAGAAAGCAGAGATTTAGACAATATTCTGACATGGAGGAATTTATCCAAATGAAAAAAACAAGATAAAGCCACAGCCATAGATCTAAGTGAAATAGATGTAAGTAACATGTCTGATAAAGAATGATTTTATTTATTCACTTATTTTACAGAGAGGGAGAAAGAGAAACAGTGGGGTGGGTGAGGTAGAGGGAAAAATAAAATCTCAAGCAGACTCCCTTCTAAGCCTAGAGCCTGACACGAGACTCAATCTCATGATCCCAAGATCATGACCTGAGCTGAAATCAAGAGTCAATTGCTTAACTGACTGAGCCACCTAGATGACCCTCACCGAGAACTTATTTATAAAATACTTTATTTATTTATGAGAGAGAGAGAGAGAGAGAGAGAGAGGCAGAGACACAGGTAGAGGGAGAAGCAGGCTCCATGCAGGGAGCCTGACATGGGACTTAACCCTGGGCTGAAGGTGGCACTAAACCGCTGAACCACCCGGGCTGCCCTCTTACAGATAATTTAAAGCAACAATCATAAGGACACTCATTGGGCTTGAGAGAAGAATAAAAGACAACAGTGAGATCCTTACCACAATGATAAAAGAGTTAAAAAAGAATCAAAGATAAAGAGTAAAATAAACAAGACTGAAAACAGGCTTGATGCAATGAACAAAAACTTGGAAGAAGCAGAGGAATGAATTAGTGACCTAGCAGATAAAATAATAGAAAATAATGATGCTGAACAAAAGAGACGAAGAATTATGTAACATGAGAATAGACTTAGGGAACTCAGTGACTCCATGAAATCTAATAACATTCATATTATAGGATTCCCAGAAAAAGAGAAAAGTGGGCAGATAATTTATTTCAAGAAACAATAGCAGAAAACTTCCCTAATCTGAGGAAGGAAACAAACATCGAGATCTAGGAGGCACAGAGAACTCCTATCAAAATCAACAAAAGCAGACCAACACCAAGATTGTTGTAATTAAATTGGAAAAAAAATGGTGATAAAGAAAAAATCTTAAAAGCAGGAAGACAAAAGAAGCCCTTAATTTACAAGGTAAAAGCCATAAGGCTAGCTGGAGATTTTTCAACAGAAACTTGGCAAGTCAGAAAAGAGTGGCATGATGTATTCAATATGCTGAATGGGAAAAATCTGCAACTAAGAATACTGTATCCAGAAAGGCTATCATTCAGAATAGGAGAGGTAAAGAGTTAGACAAACAAAAACTAAAAGAGTTTGTGACCACTAAATCAGCCCTGCAAGGGGAGCCCCTGTGGCTCAGCAGTTTGGCGCCCCCTTCAGCCCGGGGCGTGATCCTGGAGCCTCCGGATCGAGTCCCACATCGGGCTCCCGGTGCATGGAGCCTGCTTCTCCCTCTGCCTGTGTCTCTGCCTCTCTCTCCTTCTGTGTCTCTCATGAATAAATAAATAAATAAATAAATAAATAAATAAATAAATAATCTTAAAAAAATAAATCAGCCCTGCAAGAAATATTAAAGAGGACTCTTTCCACGCAAAGGAGAAACTAAAAGTGACAAAGACAAGAAAGGGTTAGAGAAAATCTCCAGGAACAATGATAAAACAAGTAATAAAATAGCACTAAATACTTATTATCTCTCAAGAATTACTTTGTAAATGGACTAAATGCTCCAATCAAAAACACAGGGTATCAGAATGGATTAAAAAATAAGACATGCCATTTATATGCTGTCAATAAGAGACTCATTTTAGACCTAAAGATACTTGCAGATTGAAAGTAAGAGGGTGAAGAAACATTTATCATGCAAATGGATGTCAAGAGAAAACCAGAGTAGTAATATTGTACAAACTGGACTTTTTTGTTCTTGTATTGTTTTTATCCTGCTTTGGTATCAAGGTAATACTGGCCTCACAGAATAATTTTGAATGTGTCCCTCTATTTTATTTTAAGACTTTGATAACAACTGTCATTAATTATTTTTTTAAGGTCTGGTAGAATTTGCCAATGAAATCATGTAGTCTAGTGCTTTTCTATGTTGGGAGATTTTTGATTCCTAATTCAATGTTTACTCTTTATTAGTCTAAGAAGATTTCCTATGTCTTGGATTAAAGATTCATGATTCAATCTTGGTAACTTGTGTGTTTTTAGGAATTATCTGATTTTATTTTTCAAAGTCATCTGATTTGTATATACTTATTTATAGTAATCTGTTATCACACTATGTATTTCAGTGGTTATATGTTGTATCATTTTCTCTTCCCTTTCCCAGTTTGGTTTTTGAGCTTCTCTCTTTTCTTAGTTAATGTAGTTAAAATATTGCGAATTTGTTTTTAAAAAAAAAAACTGGGCACTATTTTCAATGTTATGTTATTGTTTATCCTAGTCTCTATTTATTTCTGATTTTTCTTTGTTATTTCCTTCCTGTACTAAACTTCTGCTAAATTTCTTCTTCATCTAGTTCCTTGTGGTGTAATATTGTTTATTCAAACATTTTCTTAATACAAATATTTACAGCATAAATTTCTCTCTAAAATCCACTTTTAAAATAAAAAATAAAATAAAATCCACTTTTGCTACATTCCATAGGTTTTGGAATACTGTGTTTTTTTAGTATTTGTTTTGAGACATATTTTGTTTTTTAATATATTTCAGTTAAATTCAATTTCCAACATATAGTATAATACCCAGTGCTCATCTCATCATGTGCCCTCCTTAATGTCTGTTACCCAGTTGCCCCATCCCCCCACCCAATACATATTTTGATTTGCTATTTGATTTCTTATTTGTTGCCTTGCTTGTGCAGTAGTGTGTTAATATTTACATTTTTAAAAAGTGAGGAAAAAATGAAACAACAAAACATATACAAGATTTGTGGGACAATATCATATAGTCTACTATATGTGTAATTTGAATCCTAGGAGGAAAAGAGAGATATCTGGGACAGAAAAAAATGTTTGAAGAGACAGTCAAGAATTTTTCAAAGTTAATCAAACACATCAAACCATAGATGCAAAATACTCAAGAGAATGACAAGGGTATTTTAAAAAAATTTTAACCTAGATACACTATATTCAAACTGCTACAAAACAAAGATAAAAAGAAAATCTTATAGACAGTCAATGGGGAAAAAAAGATATCTGTATATAGAACAAAGACAAGGCTAACAGACTCCTCAGCAATTGTGCAAGCCCAACAACAGTGGAGTGACATCTTTAAAGTGCTAAAATTAAAAAGAACTGATGGCTCTAAATTCTATACACAGCAAAACTATGTTTGAAAAATAAAGGAAAAATGCTTTTTCAGAAGAAGATTGGGGAAATTCAATAGATCTACACTACAAAAAATGTCAAAGTTCTTGAAGCAGAAGGAATGGGATATCAGACAGTAATCTAGATCACAAAGAAATGAGGATTCAAGGAAGCCCTTAAAATGTACATAAATATAAAGAGCATTTTACTTCTATTTAATAGCTCTTAAAAGAAATTGATGGCCTAATCAAAAATAAGAATGATATATTGAGAGTTTATAACATATGTAAAAGTAAAATGTGTAATAACAAAAGTACAAAAGATGGGAGGGAAAATTGAAAGCATATTAGTGTTAGATTCTTATACAACATGTGTTAGTTATAGTATGCTTTAATATGTTCTCACTTTTGGTTGAACTTAAGTACATATTTCATTTTCACCTGAAATAAATAAGCTTGTTTATACATGTAAGGGGTTGAAAAAAATAGAGAAATACCATATGATCCAGTAATTCTACCACTGGGTATTTACCAAAGAAAACAAAAACACTAATTCAAAAAGATATATACATCCTTATGTTTATTGTTGTATTATTTTATAATAGCCAAGATACAGAAGCAACCCAGCGTCCACTGGTAAATAAATGGATAAGAAGATGTGGTGTATACACACACACACACACACACACACACACACACACACACAAATGGTATATTACAACTGTTATATATATTTTAAAGCATTCCTCAATTCTGCCTAACTCATACTCAGGAGAGTAGAGACAATGTTGATAAGACTATACATTCTATCTACTTATTTGGAAATACTCTAATTTATGGGCATTTAGAGAACAAGGAGCAGATAAATAGAACGGGATTCAACAAGTCTTCTTTAGGCAGAGCACCATGGTCTAATTTGCAGGGACCAGACTTAGACGGTGAAAGGCAAAAGTAAATCTTCAATTTTCTAAATAGATATTCTTTCAAAAGCAAAGAAGATTATAGAAGGGTTACTGGGTTAGAGTTCTTAGAAACCATTAACATTTGCAAGAGGAAGAACACATGCAAAAAAGAACAGCTGTTGGAAACAAACAAAACAGTTAAGGACTGTACTTGTGAAATTTCCCTCACATCAATTTGATTTCTATTCATTGAGATACAAAATTTAATAAAGTCAGAACTATCAATTTTTAAGGGAAAAACTTTTTTTTAAGAAAGGTTTATTTATTTATTTGAGAGAGAGAGAGAGAGAATGTGCAAGTGGGGGGAAGAGTGGAGGGACAGGGAGACAGGGAGAGAATCTCAAGCAGACTCCCCACTGAGCACGGAGTCTGATGCATGGCTTGATCTCAAAACCCTGAGATCATGACCTAAGCCAAATCAAGAGTGGGATGCTCAACCTACTGAGTCACCCAGGTGCCCCTAATGGAAAAACTTTTAAAAGGTTAAAAGCACTATACAAAAACTAGATGTTACTACTTTTTTTTATTACCCTTTTTAAGTAAAGCAAAGGACTCTATTGAGAATAATATTACATTTACCCATACTTTTAAGAAGCAAAATGATTCTTTTTGGTTTTGTTCTGGGACACATAGATTTTTTTCTCATATTCTTTTAAAATGAAAAGATTTCTAAAAAGAGGTCCCTTTACTCCTCAAGGTTAAGGATTTTGTCTTTATCTCCAGTACCTGGCAGAGTACTTGATACTCAAATGTTTTTTGAGTTGAAGTCAACAAGGGAACAGAAAGGAAGGGAAATATGTTGGCAGAGATCTGGTGACAGTTTGTTCCAGATCTGAAGAATCATATGAAAGAAGCAATTAACAGAAGGAAGGAAATAAACAGCAAGATGGATTTTATACCATTTGGAAAGAAAAGCTGGCAAGTATGGGAGATTGGGAAGTTTTCTTTGTCTAGGTAAGAAAGAAAAAGCAGAGAGATCCAGATTTTAAAATCATACCAAAAATGCTAGTGGTACAACTTAGAGACAATTTTCTTTATTTGGAAGAAAGGCAGTAAAAAACTTACTCTGGTCTATAAGAGACTGAGATGTTGATGTTGGCTTTTTCTAAAAGGGTAAGGTTTACAAAGCTAAGAGTGGAATTCAGGCAAAGGTAGGAATTTTGTCTTCTTGTTAAAACTGAGTTACTGATAAAATATTTAAGGGTCAAAGAAAGCAAATGTAATGAGAGTGAAGAAAAACAATCCAATGATCAAATGGCTATCGAAGCTGTGGAGGTAGATGAATTCTTTGTTAGAGAATGTGTGAAAGGAAACAAAAATAGAGAAAACTGTTTCTTGTGGGCCACATATGATTGTATGGAGATGATGAAGAATATCTAAAAACAGATTTGCAAAGAGTAGTCCATGGGAAGAGGCATTTTAAAAGAAGAGATATTCAATCTTTTTAAAAGAAGAGGTTTAGCCAAATGTGATCCTTCCTTAGGAAGGAATGAACCATTACAAACCTTTGAAATCAAGATGCTGCTGGAAAAGATGAAAGGATTCTTTAAAGAAAATCAGAAAGAACTGCATCAGGGAAGGCAAACACACCAAATAGCACACTAAACTCTTTCTTGTATAGTCTATGAAGGTGCACATTACCTGTTCAAAAGCAGTTGAAGCTTTTCTCCCTTGCTCTAGATCAACTGCAGCTGCCATAAGTAAACATGTTTTCTGTGCAATCAGAATTACTTGATCAGAAGGACAAAACTGGGACAGCTGATAAGAAATAACCAGAACATCAATGAATACTGTGAGAATTCTGCCAGGTGAACAGAAACAATCAGAATGAAAATCAGCAACATCCTGTCTGAATGGAAAAATTCAGCTGGAAAAACACATCTCACCTTAAAAACAATATAGACTATAACCCTGATTTATGGTTTTAATTTTATATTACTTTCCATTGTTTTTAAGACCTTTCTAGAGATAAAAAGCTTCATTTCTTCACAATTTTCCTATCTTCCCAGTGATAGGTACTGTCATTTAGCCCTGTATTTCTGTCTAGTGATTTACTTCTTGCTTTATGTTGTAATTTGTAAGTGATTTTTTCCCCTGGCAAATACATTTCCCCTTTGTATTGAAGAGAGCTGAAATTAGCACATATATTGTCCTGGTTGAAAGAGAAAATGTCAAATCTTGACAGGCATTAGGCATAACCTCATCATTAAACCTTGTCCTCTAACTTTAGAAAAAACTCCCAGCTTTTACTACAATAAACCTCTAGGTTACTTGGGATTCTTACATAGAACCCTATTAGTGCTATCACAAATGTTCAAACTAAAATTAATTTATTTCACCTAATTTAAATGGCAAGTATACCTAAACTTTCAAAGACTATTTCTCAATCTCCCAAAACGTTTAGTGATCATAATCATTACTGTCATTGAATTAACAGCATTTCAAAACACTCAAATCTCTCTAGGTCTAAGGTTACTAGTATATAAAATGAGGGAGTTATGCCAGATTATTTCTGTAGTTCTTTCCAGTTCTAAAACTCTTAACATTTAATCGATCTCAACGTATCACATGGTGTACTCCTGAATGTGTAAGAGAGATATTCTTAGTCTCTCTCTTCTTTTATTCTCTCATCAATATTGTTTCCTTTCTGGCATTTAATCTCTAACTTGAAGGCTAATGACTATTTTAAAATGCATATAATTGCCAATTAAGCTTAGAAAATCTTACACACAGAACTTGCTCTAGGAGAAATTATAAGTTAGGCCCAAAATTCTTAGCATTCTTTTCACATCCCCATGTCCCCAAATACCTATTCTATACTTCTATATATCTATAAACCTTCCTAACGTTTTATTAGTTGATAACTTAAGAGTATTCCTCTCCTAAAATGAGAGTTGTATTTTGATATAGGACTCTGGGGGACTGAATTCTTTAAAAAAAATCTCTTATTGTAGAACTTTAGGCTCCCTGATGGTTGT
The DNA here is from genome assembly GCF_048164855.1 of Canis lupus baileyi. Taxonomy (NCBI): domain Eukaryota; kingdom Metazoa; phylum Chordata; class Mammalia; order Carnivora; family Canidae; genus Canis; species Canis lupus. The sequence continues at coordinate 69,537,953 of NC_132876.1, read as the reverse complement.
TTGTGATACTGTGGTATGGGGAGAACTGCCTCATATTTGCACATTATATCCTATAGAGATCAAATACTCCTTAGGTGATTCCTGCTTACACATGTATTCTAAAAGTTTCTAGATTAAAAGCTAATACCACTTTATATTTAGCCCTTGACCATAGCCACAGTGGTCATATTTTTGTTGTGGTCTATTTATGAGATACTTACTAAAAGAGACCCACCTTATAAGAAAGGATGAAAAATTCTCTCATTGTCACCAGGTCTTTGCCACATTGCACAGCCAAGTTCCAAGCTGAAAGTTAATATTAAATAATATAATTATAAAAATCTGTCTAATCTGTACATTATAATCTTCACTACCTGCATGTTTAATATTAATATACTAATGAGTTTCTTGGGTTGAAAAAGCTAACTTTAGATATTTAGAGAATTTTATTCCAGGTAAATTGAGAGACTTTTATCACTTCCAATCTTCGAATCTTTTTTTAAAAAGATTTATTTATTTATTTATTCATGAGAGAGAGAGAGAGAGAGAGAGAGGCAGAGACACAGGCAGAGGGAGAAGCAGGCTCCATGCCGGGAGCCCGATGCAGGACTCGATCCCGGGTCTCCAGGATCGCGCCCTGGGCCAAAGGCAGGCACCAAACCGCTGAGCCACCCAGGGATCCCCCCAATCTTCAAATCTTGCCAATAACTAATGGAAGTAGTACTGCACTTTTTATAAAAACTGAGGACATACCATACGTTCTTAGTTGGTATAGTATAGATCCATCTAAAAAATAAGGGCCACCAAGAAGGTTACCACTAGAATTCATAAAAGTATGTTAAAATTCAGCAAAGAGGTGGGGATCTAAGATGGTAGCTTGCCTACTCCTTGAACACAGCTAAATAACTATCAAATGATTCCAAATACCCAAGAAATTGACCCGAGGACTGACAGAACAAACTGCACAACCAGAGGGAAAAAAGAGTCTACGCTTAGGAAGGTAGGAAATGTGGAAATGTGGTTTTGGGGAGAAACAGGCAGTGGATACTGTGGAGGGGAGGGAGCCCTGGTGGTTGAGAAAAGTGAGAGACAGTGGTGTGCACAGAGATGCACAAGGAGAACATGTCCCCAAAGCCAATGGCTGGGAAAATGAGAGGGGCGGATTTTTGTGAGTCTTTGCCACCACCAAGGCTGAAAGACTGGAGTTTTAGAGGTCCATGGGCATGGCTGGGATAGAGCTATGAGGGCGCTACCCTATTCCTGGAGAGAAGGCAGGCAAGCATCCCTGGAGGCGGACAGGGCAATCTGAAGATTCCCTTTGGCCCCTGGGGAGAGACTGTTGCTTTTCTTGGAGCGTATCTGTAAAAGGTGTCATTCTAAAAGTTGCTTCTCCAGGGACAAGAGTGAGCCAGCAGGCGCCATTTCCCTCCCCTGCCCCTCAGCACAGGCACAGAGATACCTGCTGAGGGCGGCTACCCAGGACACTAGCTGTTTAGCCTGCTCTGCTCCAAATCACACATTCTTGTACTCTGGAGCAGCTGCCATTCTGGGTCAAACCTGCATCAGCCCCAGCATAGGGAGATCCTCCTCCAGAAGACAAAAGCAGATCCCTGCCACACCAGGTCGCTAAAGTTTGAAGTTTTAATAGTAAGCAGACTTGGCTAGGATAGAGCCCTAAGTGCACTGCACTGCTTCAGGCAGGCAAGGAACCTGGAGGGCTGACAGAGTGATAAAAGCAATCAGAAAAATGCCTAGGATGTAGGGAAATTATTAACTCTTCTGGGAGTGATTCCCTCAAAACAGCCAGCAGGGAGACCCCACTCCAGGGAAAAAGGAGCTGGCTGGTGCCATTTCCTTCCCCTGCCTCTCCGCATATTCAGTAAACAGAACAGCATCAACACTGGCTTCCTAACCTGCTAACAAGCCTGCCCCCATTGACTCTGCTGGTACTGCCCTACTCTGGCAAGTGTGCCTCAGTCCCAGTGCAGCAGGCCCCTTCCCCAGAAGGCCAGCAGAAACCTCAGCACGAACCTCGTCTACCAACCAAAAAGATTCATAAGGCTTCTTCAGTTCTAGTGGAAGTAGCATCAGGTCCCATTTAATAAGCAGACCAGGGGGAGGGGCAAGATGGCGGAAGAGCAGGGTCTCCAAATCACCTGTCTCCACCAAATTATCTAGAAAACCTTCAAATTATCCTGAAAATCTATGAATTCGGCCTGAGAATTAAAGAGAGACCAGCTGGAATGCTACAGTGAGTAGAGTTCGTGCTTCTATCAAGGTAGGAAGACGGGGAAAAAGAAATAAAGAAACAAAGGCCTCCAAGGGGGAGGGGCCCCGCGAGGAGCCGGGCTGAGGCCGGGGCGAGTGTCCCCAGGACAGGAGAGCCCCGTCCCGGAGAAGCAGGAGCTGCACCAACCTTCCCGGGCGGAAAGGGGCTCCCAGGGAGTTGGAGCAGGACCCAGGAGGGTGAGGATGCCCTCGGGTTCCCTGGGACAGTAACAGAGCAACTGCGCGCCCAGGAGAGTGCGCCGAGCTCCCTAAGGGCTGCAGCGCGCACGGCGGGACCGGGACCGGCGGCACCTGGAGCAGCTCAGGGGGCTCGGGCGCCGGGACAGAGCCCAGGATCCGGCCTCCCCCCGGGACAGGCAGAGGCCGGGAGGGCCCAGGACAGCGAGGACGCTCCTGCCCCAGCTGAGCAGATCAGCGGCCCCGCCCCGGAGCCTCCAGGCCCTGCAGACAGAGAGCTCCGGAGTTCCTGCCGGAGCTGAATCCAGGTTTCCAGAGCTGGCCCCGCCACTGGGGCTGTTGCTCCTGGGGCCTCATGGGGTAAACAACCCCCACTGAACCCTGCACCAGGCAGGGGCACAGCAGCTCCCCCAAGTGCTAACACCTGAAAATCAGCACAACAGGCCCCTCCCCAGAAGACCAGCTAGACGGACAATTTCCAGGGGAAGCCAAGGGACTTAAAGTACACAGAATCAGAAGATACTCCCCTGTGGTTCTTTTTTTCTTTCTTTCTTTTTTTTTTGTTGTTGTTTTGTTTTGTTTTGCTTTTTGATTTGTTTCCTTCCCCCAACCCATTTTTTTCCTTTCTTTCTTTTTCTTCCTCTTTTTCTTTTTTTTTCGTTTTTTTCTTCCTTTTTTTCCCCCTCTTTCTCTTTTCTTTCCTTCTTTCTCTCCTCTCTTTTTCTCCTTTTCACAATACAACTTGCTTTTGGCCACTCTGCATTGAGCAAAATGACTACAAGGAAAACCTCACCTCAAAAGAAAGAATCAGAAACAGTCCTCTCTCCCACAGAGTTACAAAATCTGGATTACAATTCAATGTCAGAAAGCCAATTCAGAAGCACTATTATACAGCTACTGGTGGCTCTAGAAAAAAGCATAAAGGACTCAAGAGACTTCATGACTGCAGAATTTAGAGCTAATCAGGCAGAAATTAAAAATCAATTGAATGAGATGCAATCCAAACTAGAAGTCCTAACGATGAGGGTTAACGAGGTGGAAGAACCAGTGAGTGCCATAGAAGACAAGTTGATAGCAAATAGGGAAACTGAGGAAAAAAGAGACAAACAATTAAAAGACCATGAAGATAGATTAAGGGAAATAAACGACAGCCTGAGGAAGAAAAACTTACGTTTAATTGGTGTTCCCGAGGGCGCCGAAAGGGACAGAGGGCCAGAATATGTATTTGAACAAATTCTAGCTGAAAACTTTCCTAATCTGGGAAGGGAAACAGGCATTCAGATCCAGGAAATAGAGAGATCCCCCCCTAAAATCAATAAAAACCATTAACACCTCGACATTTAATAGTGAAGCTTGCAAATTCCAAAGATAAAGAGAAGATCCTTAAAGCAGCAAGAGACAAGAAATCTCTGACTTTTATGGGGAGGAGTATTAGGGTAACAGCAGACCTCTCCACAGAGACCCGGCAGGCCAGAAAGGGCTGGCAGGATATATTCAGGGTCCTAAATGAGAAGAACATGCAACCAAGAATACTTTATCCAGCAAGGCTCTCATTCAAAATGGAAGGAGAGATAAAGAGCTTCCAAGACAGGCAGCAACTGAAAGAATATGTGACCTCCAAACCAGCTCTGCAAGAAATTTTAAGGGGGACTCTTAAAATTCACCTTTAAGAAGAAGTCCAGTGGAACAATCCACAAAAATAAGGACAGAATAGATATCATGATGACACTAAACTCATATCTCTCAATAGTAACTCTGAATGTGAACGGGCTTAATGACCCCATCAAAAGGCGCAGGGTTTCAGACTGGATAAAAAAGCAGGACCCATCTATTTGCTGTCTACAAGAGACTCATTTTAGACAGAAGGACACCTACAGCCTGAAAATAAAAGGTTGGAGAACCATTTACCATTCGAATGGTCCTCAAAAGAAAGCAGGGGTAGCCATCCTTATATCAGATAAACTAAAATTTACCCCGAAGACTGTAGTGAGAGATGAAGAGGGACACTATATCATACTTAAAGGATCTATCCAACAAGAGGACTTAACAATCCTCAATATATATGCCCCGAATGTGGGAGCTGCCAAATATATAAATCAATTGTTAACCAAAGTGAAGAAATACTTAGATAATAATACACTTATACTTGGTGACTTCAATCTAGCTCTTTCTATACTCGATAGGTCTTCTAAGCACAACATCTCCAAAGAAACGAGAGCTTTAAATGATACACTGGACCAGATGGATTTCACAGATATCTACAGAACTTTACATCCAAACTCAACTGAATACACATTCTTCTCAAGTGCACATGGAACTTTCTCCAGAATAGACCACATACTGGGTCACAAATCGGGTCTGAACCGATACCAAAAGATTGGGATCGTCCCCTGCATATTCTCAGACCATAATGCCTTGAAATTAGAACTAAATCACAACAAGAAGTTTGGAAGGACATCAAACACGTGGAGGTTAAGGACCATCCTGCTAAAAGATGAAAGGGTCAACCATGAAATTAAGGAAGAATTAAAAAGATTCATGGAAACTAATGAGAATGAAGATACAACCATTCAAAATCTTTGGGATGCAGCAAAAGCAGTCCTAAGGGGGAAATACATCTCAATACAAGCATCCATTCAAAAACTGGAAAGAACTCAAATACAAAAGCTAACCTTACACATAAAGGAGCTAGAGAAAAAACAGCAAATAGATCCTACACCCAGGAGAAGAAGAAAGTTAATAAAGATTCGAGCAGAACTCAACGAAATCGAGACCAGAAGAACTGTGGAACAGATCAACAGAACCAGGAGTTGGTTCTTTGAAAGAATTAATAAGATAGATAAACCGTTAGCCAGCCTTATTAAAAAGAAGAGAGAGAAGACTCAAATTAATAAAATCATGAATGAGAAAGGAGAGATCACTATCAACAGCAAGGAAATACAAATGATTTTAAAAACATATTATGAACAGCTATACGCCAATAAATTAGGCAATCTAGAAGAAATGGACGCATTCCTGGAAAGCCACAAACTACCAAAACTGGAACAGGAAGAAATAGAAAACCTGAACAGGCCAATAACCAGGGAGGAAATTGAAGCAGTCATCAAAAACCTCCCAAGACACAAGAGTCCAGGGCCAGATGGCTTCTCAGGGGAATTTTATCAAACGTTTAAAGAAGAAACCATACCTATTCTCCTAAAACTGTTTGGAAAGATAGAAAGAGATGGAGTACTTCCAAATTCGTTCTATGAGGCCAGCATCACCTTAATTCCAAAACCAGACAAAGACCCCACCAAAAAGGAGAATTACAGACCAGTATCCCTGATGAACATGGATGCAAAAATTCTCAACAAGATACTGGCCAATAGGATCCAACAATACATTAAGAAAATTATTCACCATGACCAAGTAGGATTTATCCCCGGAACACAAGGCTGGTTCAACACCCGTAAAACAATCAATGTGATTCATCATATCAGCAAGAGAAAAACCAAGAACCATATGATCCTCTCATTAGATGCAGAGAAAGCATTTGACAAAATACAGCATCCGTTTCTGATCAAAACTCTTCAGAGTGTAGGGATAGAGGGAACATTCCTCAACATCTTAAAAGCCATCTACGAAAAGCCCACAGCAAATATCATTCTCAATGGGGAGGCACTGGGAGCCTTTCCCCTAAGATCAGGAACAAGACAGGGATGTCCACTCTCACCACTGCTATTCAACATAGTACTGGAAGTCCTAGCCTCAGTAATCAGACAACAAAAAGACATTAAAGGCATTCAAATTGGCAAAGAAGAAGTCAAACTCTCCCTCTTCGCCGATGACATGATACTCTACATAGAAAACCCAAAAGTCTCCACCCCAAGATTGCTAGAACTCATACAGCAATTTGGCAGTGTGGCAGGATACAAAATCAATGCCCAGAAATCAGTGGCATTTCTATACACTAACAATGAGACTGAAGAAAGAGAAATTAAGGAGTCAATCCCATTTACAATTGCACCCAAAAGCATAAGATACCTAGGAATAAACCTCACCAAAGAAGTAAAGGATCTATACCCTAGAAACTATAGAACACTTCTGAAAGAAATTGAGGAAGACACAAAGAGATGGAAAAATATTCCATGCTCATGGATTGGCAGAATTAATATTGTGAAAATGTCAATGTTACCCAGGGTAATATACACGTTTAATGCAATCCCTATCAAAATACCATGGACTTTCTTCAGAGAGTTAGAACAAATTATTTTAAGATTTGTGTGGAATCAGAAAAGACCCCGAATAGCCAGGGGAATTTTAAAAAAGAAAACCATATCTGGGGGCATCACAATGCCAGATTTCAGGTTGTACTACAAAGCTGTGGTCATCAAGACAGTGTGGTACTGGCACAAAAACAGACACATAGATCAATGGAACAGAATAGAGAACCCAGAAGTGGACCCTCAACTTTATGGTCAACTACTATTCGATAAAGGAGGAAAAGACTATCCATTGGAAGAAAGACAGTCTCTTCAATAAATGGTGCTGGGAAAATTGGACATCCACATGCAGAAGAATGAAACTAGACCACTCTCTTGCACCATACACAAAGATAAACTCAAAATGGATGAAAGATCTAAATGTGAGACAAGATTCCATCAAAATCTTAGAGGAGAACACAGGCAACACCCTTTTTGAACTCGGCCACAGTAACTTCTTGCAAGATACATCCACGAAGGCAAAAGAAACAAAAGCAAAAATGAACTATTGGGACTTCATCAAGATAAGAAGCTTTTGCACAGCAAAGGATACAGTCAACAAAACTAAAAGACAACCTACAGAATGGGAGAAGATATTTGCAAATGACATATCAGATAAAGGGCTAGTTCCAAGATATATAAAGAACTTATGAAACTCAACACCAAAGAAACAAACAATCCAATCATGAAATGGGCAAAAGACATGAAGAGAAATCTCACAGAGGAAGACATAGACATGGCCAACATGCATATGAGAAAATGCTCTGCATCACTTGCCATCAGGGAAATACAAATCAAAACCACAATGAGATACCACCTCACACCAGTGAGGTGTGGGGCAAATTAACAAGGCAGGAAACAACAAATGTTGGAGAGGATGCGGAGAAAAGGGAACCCTCTTGCCCTGTTGGTGGGAATGTGAACTGGTGCAGCCACTCTGGAAAACTGTGTGGAGGTTCCTCAAAGAGTTAAAAATAGACCTGCCCAACGACCCAGCAATTGCACTGTTGGGGGTTTACCCCAAAGATACAAATGCAATGAAACGCCGGGACACCTGCACCCCGATGTTTATAGCAGCAATGGCCACAATAGCCAAACTGTGGAAGGAGTCTCAGTGTCCATCGAAAGATGAGTGGATAAAGAAGATGTGGTTTATGTATACAATGGAATATTACTCAGCTATTAGAAATGACAAATACCCACCATTTGCTTCAACGTGGATGGAACTGGAGGGTATTATGCTGAGTGAAGTAAGTCAGTCGGAGAAGGACAAACATTATATGTTCTCATTCATGTGGGGAATATAAATAATAGTGAAAGGGAATATAAGGGAAGGGAGAAGAAATGTGTGGGAAATATCAGAAAGGGAGACATAACGTAAAGACTGCTAACTCGAACTAGGGGTGGTAGAAGGGGAGGTGGGTGGGGTGTGGGAGTGATTGGGTGACGGGCACTGGGGGTTATTCTGTATGTTGGTAAATTGAACACCAAAAAAAACCAAAAACAGAAACAAAAACAAAAAACAAAATTAAAAAAAAAAAAAAAAAGCAGACCAGAGCTTGCCTAGTTAAAACTCCCCATACTCTAGCTAAGGTCCAAACACTGCCCCCTGCAGGCAAGAAATGTCTCTGCAGACAACTGACCTAAGGAATAAAGCAGCCAAAACACACCAGCAGAGTGCATGCAGCACACATCAAAGACACTCCCTGAAGTGCCCAGGCCCTGAACACTATCTGACCTCTTCTTCATACAGCCATTTCTCTCAGGAGCAGGAAACATACCAGGCATACAGAGAAGAAGGCAGAAACAGACAAAATGCTGAGGAATAGCATTTTGAGGAATTCATCTCAAAGGAAACAGTAAGAAAAGGTCATGGCCAGAGATGTAATTGAGACAGATATAAGCAATATGCCTGATGGAGAATTTAGAGAAACAATCATTAAAGATACACGCTGGGCCTGAGAAGATCATGGATGACTTCAGGGACCCTTATCCTAGAGATAAAAGAGTTAAAAAAGAGTCAGAAATGAAAAGTGCAGTAACTGAGATTCAGATCCAAGTGGATATAACGACCACAAGGATAGAAGACATAAAGAAACAAATAAAAAATATAAAAAATAAAAAAACAAATAAGTGATATAGAAACTAGAATAATAGCGAATAATGAAACTGCATAAAAGAGAAAAATAAAAGTTACGGGTCACAAGAACAGACTTAGGGAACTCAGTGACTCCATCAAATATAATACCACTCATATCATAGGAGTCCCAGAAGAAGAAGAAAGGAAAAAGGGGGCAGAAGATTTGTTTGAGGAAATAATAATTGAGAACCTCCCTAATATGGAGAAAGAAACAGATATACAAATCTAGGAGACACAGAGAACTCTTGTTAATATCAATAAAAGCAGACAAACACTAAGACATATTGTAATTAAATTGGGGAAAAAATGGTGAATAAAAAAATCCTAAAAGTAGCAAGACAAAAGAAGTCCTTAACTCATAAGGGAAGGCTCATAAGGTTAGTTGCGGATCTCTCCACAGAAACTTGGCAAGCGAGAAGAGAATGGCATGATCTATTCAATATGCTGAATGGGAAAAATCTGCAGCCAAGAAAACTGTATCCAGCAAGGCTATACTTCAGAATAGAAGGAGAGATAGAGTTTCCCAGACAAACAAAAACCAAAGGAGTTTGTGACTATTAAATCAGCCCTGCAAGTAATATTAAAGGGGAATCTGAGTGGGAAAGAAAGACCAAAAGTTACAATGACTAGATAGGAACAGAGGAAATCTCCAGAAACAATGACAAAACAAGGAATAAAATGACACCAAATACATATCTATCAATAATTAATGTGAATGTAAAATGGACTAAATGTTCCCATCAAAAGATATATGGTGTCAGAATGAATAAGAAAACAAGTCCCATCTATATGCTGCCTATAAGAGACTCATTTTAGACCTAAAGACACAAGGAGATTGAAAGTGAGGGGATGGAGAAACATCTATCACATAAATGGATATTTTTTAAAAACTAGAATAGCAATATGTATAACAGACAAAATGGACTTTAAAAAAGATATAATAACAGACAAAGAAGGACACTATATAATAATAAAGGGAACAATCCAGCAAGATGATATAACAATTGTTAATATTTATGTATCCTACATAGGAGCATCCAAACATATAAAACAATTAATAACAAACATAAAGGAACTCCTTGGTAATGATATAATAATAGTAGGGTACTTTAATACCCCACTTACAGCAATGGACAGACCATTTAAGGAGAAAATCAAGAAGAAAACAATGGCTTTGAATTACACACTGGACGAAATGGACTTAACAGATATATTCAGAGCATTTCATCCTAAAGCAGAATACACATTCTTTTTGAGTGCATATGGGACATTCTCCAGAAAAGACCACACACTAGGTAAAATCAGGCCTCAACAAGTACAAAAATACAGATCATAACATGAATATTTTCTGACCAAAACACTGAAACTTCAAGTCAACCAGAAGAAAAAATTAAGGAGGACCACAATACATGAAGATTAAACAACATGCTACTAAAGAATAAATAGGTCAACCAGGTAATACATGGAAACAAATGAAAATGAAAACACAACAGTCCAAAAACTTTGGGACGTAGCAAAAGTGGTCCTCAGAGGGAAGGATATAGCAATATAGGCCTACCTCAAGAAGCAAGGAAAATCTCAAATAAACAACTTAGCTTAAACCTAAATGAGCTAGAAAAAGAACAAAGAACAAATGAAGCCTAAAGCCACCAGAAGAAGGGAAATAATAAAGATTAGAGCAGAAATAAAGCATAAGGAAACTAAAAAACCAGTAGAGCAGATCAGTGAAGGGGCATCTGGGCAGCTCAGTGGGTTGGGCATCCGACCCTTGGTTTTGGCTCAGGTCGTGATCTCGGGGTCCTGAGATTGAGGCCTCATTGTTCCATGATTCTCTCTCTCCCTCTTCCTCTGCACCTAACCTATGCTTGCACTCTCTCTCTCTTTCTCTCAAATAAATAAATAAATCTTTTAAAAAAAGAACAGATCAATGAAACTAGGTACTGGTTCTTTGAAAAAAGTAATAGAATTGATAAACACCTCGCTAGACTTATCAAAAAGAAAAGAGAAAGGACTCAAATAAAGAAAATCACAAATGAGAGAGGAAGAATAACCACCAACACCACAGAAATACAAACTATAAGAGAATCTTATGAGAAATTATATGCCAACAAATTGGACAACCTAGAAAAAATGGATTAATTTCTAGAAACACATAAATTACCAAAACTGAAAAAGAAATAAAAAATTAGAACAGACTGATAACTAATAAAGAAACTGAATCAGTAATTAAAAAACTCCCAACAGGGATCCCTGGGTGGCGCAGCGGTTTAGCGCCTGCCTTTGGCCCAGGGCACGATCCTGGAGACCCGGGATCGAATCCCACGTCGGGCTCCCAGTGCATGGAGCCTGCTTCTCCCTCTGCCTGTGTCTCTGCCTCTCTCTCTCTCTCTCTGTGTGACTATCATAAATAATAAATAAAATTTAAAAAAAAAACTCCCAACAAATAAAAATCCCAGGCCAGATGGCTACACAGGAAAATTCTACCAAACATTTAAACAAGAGTTAATACCTATTCTTCTCAAACTACTCCAAAAAATTGAAAAGGAAAACTTCAAATTGATTCTCTATGAGGCCAGCATTACCCTAATTCCAAAACCAAAGACTCTACTAAAAAAGAATACTACAGGCCAGGATCTCTGATGAACACGGATGCAATAATTCTCAACAAAATACTAGGAAATCAAATACAACAGCATATTAAAAGAATCACTTACCACAATCAAGTGGATATGTTCCTGGCCTGCAAGTATGGCTTAACTTTCCCAAGTCAATTAACATGATACACCACTTAATAAAAGAAAGGATAAGAACCATATGATCCTCTAAATAGATGCAGAAAAAGCATTTGACAAAGTATAACATCCATTCATGATAAAAAACTCTCAACAAAGTAGGGAAAGAGAACATATCTCAATAAAGAGAATATCTGAAAAACCCACAGCTAACATCATCTTCAGTGGGGAAAAACTGAGAGCTTTTCCTCTATGGTCAGGAACAAGACAAGGATATCACCACTGTTATTTAACATAGTTCTCCAAGTCCTAGACTCAGCAATCAGACAACACAATGAAATAAAAGGCATCCAAATCATTATATTGTATATGGAAAACCCAAAACACTCTACCAAAAAATTGCTAGAACTGATACGCAACATTAGTAAAATTAAAGGATACAAAATCAATGTACAGAAATCTATTGCATTACTATACACCAATAATGAAGAAGCAAAAAAGAAATCAAAGAAGTGGGGCACCTGGGTGGCTCAGTGGTTGCGTGTCTGCCTTTGACCTAGGTTAGGATCCCAGGGTCCTGGGATAGAGTCTCGCATTGGATTCCCCACAGGGAGCCTGCTTCTCCCTCTGCCTGTGTCTCTGCCTTGCTCTCTTCTGTGTCTCTCATGAATACATAAATAAAATCTTAAAAAAAAGAAATGGAAAGGCATTATGCTTATGGATTGGAAGAAAAAATATTGCTAAAATGTTTATACTACCCAGACCAATCTATACATTTAATACAATCCCTATCAAAGTACCACCAGTATTTTTCCCAGAGCTATAACAAACAAACCCAAAATCTGTAGGGAATCACTAGAGACCTCAAATAGCCAAAGCAACCTGGAAAAGGAAAACAAAGCTGGAGGCATCACAATTCAGACTTCAAGTTATATTACAAAGCTAGATCAGGATAGTATGGTACTGGCACAAAAACAGACACTTAGATCAGTGAAACAGAATAGAAGACTCAGAAATGAACCTACAACTATATAGTCAACTAATCTTTGACAAAGCAGGAAAGAATACTCAATGAAAAAAGTCTCTTCAGCAAATGGTGTTGGGAAAACTAGATAGCAAAGTGCAAAAGGATGAAACTGGACCACTTTCTTATGCCATACACAAAAATAAATTCAAAATGGATTGAAGACCTAAATGTGAGACAGGAAACCAGCAAAATCCTAGAGGAGAACACAGGCATCAACCTTTTTGACATCAGCCATAAGCAACTGCTCTTTAAGTATGTCCCTGGAGGCAAGGGAAACAAAAGCAAAAATAAAACAATTGGGATTTCATAAAAATAAAAAGCTTCTGCACATCGAAGGAAACACTTGAAAGGCAACCAACGGAATGGGAGAAGATATTTGCAAATGATATATCTGATAAAGGTCTTGTATCCAAAATACATAAAGAACTTACCGAACTTAACACTCCAAAAACAAATAATCCAGCTAAAAAATGTGCAGAAGACATGGATGGACATTCTTCCAAAGAAGAGATACAGATGGGCAACAGACACATGAAAAGATACTCAACATCATGCATCATCAGGGAAATACAAATCAAAACTACAATAAGGTATCACCTCCCATCTGTCAGAATGGCTGAAATTAACAACACAGGAAACAGCAGATGTTAGAGAGGATGTGGAGAAAGGAGAACCTTCTTACACTATTCGTGGGAATGCAAGGTGGTGTAGCCACTCTGGAAGAGAGTATGAAGGTTCATCAGAAAGTTAAAAATAGAACTGTCCTATGATCCAGTAACTGCACTACTAGATATTTACCTGAGGAATACAAAAATACTGATTCAAAGGGATACATGCACCCTGATGTTTATACCAGCCTTATCTACAATAGCCAAATTATGGAAAGAGCCCAAATGTCCATCAACTGATGAATGGATAAAGATGTGAGATACACACACACACACACACACACACACACGGATTATTACTCATTCATAAGAAGAATGAAATCTTGCCATTTGCAACAATGTGGATGAAGCTAGAGTGTATTATGCTAAGTGAAATAATTCAGTCAGAGAAAGACAAGGACCAAATGATTTCCCTCATATATAGAATTTAAGAAACAAAACAGATCAATATAGGGGGAAAAAGATGGCAAATGAAGAAACAGACTCCTAACTACAGAAAATAGACTGTGAGTTACTGGAGGAGAGGTGGGCAGGGGGATAGGTTAAATAGGTGATGGATATTAAGGAAGGCACTGGTTGTTGTGATAAGTGCTGGTTGTTGTATATAAGTGATGAATTGCTAAATTCTGCACCTGAAACAAATATTACACTATATATCTTAACTAACCAGAATTTAAATAAAAACTTGACAAGAAAAAAAGTTCATCAAAGAACAGAGTACACTAGAGTCAAAGGCTGAAGAAAATTGTAAAGATTCACATCTTCCATAGAACATTGGAAGGCCCATTTGGCAACATTCAGCATAATCTTCATGTTGGAAAATGAAAGTGAAAATTCAGTAAAAGTATTGGAAAATAACTTTTCAAACTTCCAAAAGATCAAAGTCATTAAACTTCTCTATAGTTTAAGTGTGTTATTTTCAATTAGTTGCATACGTTTCTTAGAAGCTAGATTTTTATGTTTATTCCATTTTATCCTAGATTAGAGAGAGTCCCAGTAAACCCTGTAAAGCAGAAAAGGATTCATGTTGAACCAGTCTGCTTTGTGACATTGCTGCTTAAGCTCTTGATTACTTATCACTATAATAACTGCCACAACTTTCATACTTGATCTTAGCCAAAAGGCTGAGAAGCAATTACCTCCACAATTTTTAAAGCGTTTTTTTTATTGAAATTAAGCCTACATAAAGTAAATTACACAACTTATAATTGGATGGCTTGGTGAATTTTCAAAGTGAATAAAAAGAATGTAACCCAATCCAGATCAAGACAGACCTTGATCATTACCAGAAACTCAGAAGAAACCCAACCACCCCTCTTCAAGTCTAACTCCCTTTAAGGGAAACCGCTATCAAGTTCTAATATCATAAACTAATTTTGCCTACTTTCTTTTACCACATATAAATGGAATCAATATCTGACTTCTTTTGTTCAACATTAAGTTTGTGAGATTCATCCATTTTTGTTGCATATAGCTTATTTTTCATTTTTTTATGTAATCTCTATGCCCAATATGGGGCCAAACTCATGACCTGGAGATCAAGAGTTGCATTTTGTACTTACTGAGCCAGCCAGGTACCCCACAGGTAGTTCATTTTTGACGAATCAAATTTAGAGATAAGTTAGACATTCCAGACCAAATTTAGGAGCATAGCCTTGGGGACCTGCAGTTATAAGTCATTTTATTCTTAGACCCATTTCTAGAGAAAAAGAAAACTAGCATTTATTGAGTACCTACTATGTCCCAGGTATATACATAGTTTTACTTAAAACCCTTACTAGCCCTTTGAAGTATGTATAATTGTTCCTCTTTTATAAATAACAGAACTGAAATTAAGTAAGTTATCCTTGTACCCATTGCTACATATAAAAGAGCCAGAATTTGGGGTGCCTGGATGGCTCAGTTGGCTGAGTGTCCGACTCTTGGTTTCAGCTCAGGTCCAGGTCTCAAGGGTCATGGGATCAGGTCCTGCATTGGGCTCTGTACTCAATGCGAAGTTTGCTTGTCCCTCTCCCTCTGCTCCTCCCCCTGGTTGCTCTCTCAATCTCTCTCTCTCTTTCAAATAAATAAATACAATCTTTAAAAAAAAAAGAGCCAGATTTTGAATCCACATATGTCTGATTCTACCACCCCCACATTGTTTCCCATAATCACAGAATAACCTTTTACCTATTTTTCGAAACCAATGAGCTTCTTTAGCCCTTGAGTCTGAATTCAAGGCCTCTCCATTTAAAGACTGACCGAGTTTCTGGAGTGCTGCAATGAACAGAAAGATTTTATCTTGAGGTCTTTTACTTTATACTCTAGCAAAATTGTTTTTTTTTAAATTTATTTTTATTTTTTTTTCAAAATTGTTAATACTGTCTTAAAAACAGTCGAATGTGAGTTTGAAATAGAAAGTCCTTTTTCTGTGTTTATGCACAGGTATGTACCAAAAGTAATTAAAATGACAACTTTGCCAAGGCTCCAAGAAGTAGATAACTCAAACTTTGGGGAACAAATACATCTTTGGAGAGATTTAAAATTTTACTTAGTAATCATTCTCTGCCTAAGGTAGAAAGATAGGATTTACATGTAAGGAAATAGAATAGAGGGCAGCCCCAGCGGTGCAGCAGTTTAGGGCCACCTGCAGCCCAGGGTGTGATCCTGGAGACCCTGGATCGAGTCCCATGGCAGGCTCTCTGCATGGTGCCTGCTTCTCCCTCTGCCTGTGTCTCTGCCTCTCTCTTTCCCTGTGTATGTGTCTCTATGAATAAATAAATAAAATCTTAAAAAAAAGGAAATAGAATAGAAACAATCATTAAGAATACTGAAATGGAGATTGAGAACTAGAAGGGTATAAATTGGCATAATACTGAGCTCCCACAGCAAGCACATTAAAGAACCAGGACATGCTATCATCATCACAAGACATTTATTACAGAACCACATACCTTTCTGAAAGGTAAGAATACCAACCAGCCAAGTTTAAAAGCTTTGGTTTCTAAGCCACTTTGCTACATTTAACACCTTAGTGAAACGTATTTGAGGTATAAAATTGAACTATTGTAATAAATACCATAGAGTTTCTAAGATGTTTTGGACATAAGAAAATAGGTACTTGGGTAGTGGAAATAGGAAGAGCTGTTAGGCAAAAGGGACACTGGGTAAGAAAGCACAGAGTTGGCAAAAAAATTTTGATGTGGCTAGGATGTTAGCTTGAATGATGATCCTTTTTCACCTGTTCTAGGTTAGGATCAAGTAGCAATAAGGATAGACAGAAGGAAGGATGGAAGGAAGGAAATATCTTTAAAATAAATTGGAATAAAAAGAGCTAAAATCACATTTGGAGATGAATGTTAGTGATCACAAACTTTTCTCTGCTTGGGAATAGAGAAACTAAAGTAGATTGCTATGGCAAACATTAATAAAAGCATGAAGCTTAACTCAAACACAAAGTCTGTCTGAGTCATATACTTGGAGAATTTAATAGAAGATAGAAGCAAGATGTAGGACTGAAAATATTTACCTGTATTCAAGCAAGTCAAAAGTCTATCCATTTCTTTCTTTCTAAAAAAATAAGAAGAAAAGAGTGTTATCCTACTGTTTCAAAGCTTTATTTACTACAGGGAAGTATCAAAATGAGACCCCAAGAGAGCTACACAAAGACAATGCAAAATTGTGGTTTATTGGTCAAGGCTCCAACCTATCATTTCAACATTTTTCCTCAGTATAGGATACTGTTCCTCATTCCCCAGTGCTCTCACATTTTTTCTCTCTTCCCCTTTTACTCCTACTCTCAGCAAAGGATTTCAATGGCTGATAAGGTTTTATATTACAGGGTCTTTGAATCTGAGAGCAGACAGTGATTTTTGTGATTTTCAAGCTTTTTTTTTTTTGAAGAGGAATTAGAACACTTGTTCCAAATAAACTTCTATGAAAATCTAATAAATTAGAACTTTAGCTGCTCTGTTTCAATCAGTGGTGGGTAGAGGCCTAAAGCCTCACCTTCCTGAAGTCCCTGAGGCAGTGCCACAGAATTTCCAGGGTTCTGAGGAATATATTTAAAAAAACACTTATCCAGTCCAGACCCTTCATTTTACAGATGAGGAAACAGATCTGGAAATGGGGGATGATGTGTCCAATGCCATGCAATTAACGACAATTTCAGGACTACTACACAGGTCTCTTGACCCTTTGTCAAACTTCTTTAAGGGGTATATAAATTTTAACAGAGGAAAATATGCCATCTTATTAAACAAAAGAATGGAATGTAAGTACTGGCCAGCTCAACTAAGGAAGTTAACAGGAAGTAGAGTATACTCTGAGACTGGCCTTATCATGAGGATCTCTAGTATTTTATAATAAAGACTGTGCTTCAGGAAAAGTAGCAACTCTCTCAGAGATAAATATTAGAAGTCTGGTTTACATAAAATAACTTCTTAAACTTTACAGATTTGAATTTCAGCTCATCTAAAGTTGACTTCTTCACTTATTTAATTCAGTAACTGTATAAAATAATCTAGTAAGGGCCCATTAATGTAAAAGAATAGTATAAATAAATATGAAGACCTGAAAAGGGATGTATATAGTCTATTTAAGAAACAAATAGCTTTAAATTTTTTTAGCACATGAGCTACTATAATACTTGGGTAGATATCGCTTAATGAAAACCATGGGATTTTTAAAGAGAAAGGAACTTTAAAAATTATTCAGTCTAGCTTTTTTAATTTAACAGATGAAGAAAATAAAGCTAAGAGAAGTTAAACAAGTTGTTGTCTAATGTGAACTGGAGTTAGTGAAATAACAAACTGGAACTTAATTCTGTGACTCTTCCACTAAATTGGGCTTTAAAAAAATTAATGTTTGTTAAATAAGGTCCTGACTACTATCTGCAAAAAACTGTTAGCAGATGTTCTTTATGACTATATTTACTTGGAAACAATCAAAGTATATTTTAAACTATTCTGTAATTTATCAATAATTTAAACAGTATTCCTTTCCATTCCCCATTTCCAAATTGGTTTTATTTTATTTATTTTATTTATTGTATAATAAATTTATTTTTTATTGGTGTTCAATTTACCAACATACAGAATAACACCCAGTGCTCATCCCGTCAAGTACCCCCCTCAGTGCCTGTCACCCAGTCACCCCCACCCCCGCCCTCCTCCACTTCCACCACCCCTAGTTCGTTTCCCAGAGTTAGGAGTCTTCATGTTCTGTCTCCCTTTCTGATATTTCCCACACATTTCTTCTCCCTTCCCTTATATTCCCTTTCAGTATTATTTATATTCCCCAAATGAATGAGAACATATAATGTTTGTCCTTTTCTGATTGACTTACTTCACTCAGCATAATACCCTCCAGATCCAGCCACGTTGAAGCAAATGGTGGGTATTTGTCGTTTCTAATGGCTGAGTAATATTCCATTGTATACATAAACCACATCTTCATTATCCAATCATCTTTCGATGGACACCGAGGCTCCTTCCACAGTCTGGCTATTGTGGACATTGCTGCTAGAAACATCGGGGTGCAGGTGTCCCGGCGTTTCACTGCATCTGTATCTTTGGGATAAATCTCAAGCAGTGCAATTGCTGGGTCGTAGGGCAGGTCTATTTTTAACTCTTTGAGGAACCTCCACACAGTTTTCCAGAGTGGCTGCACCAGTTCACATTCCCACCAACAGTGCAAGAGGGTTCCCGTTTCTCCACATCCTCTCCAACATTTGTGGTTTCCTGCCTTGTTAATTTTCCCCATTCTCACTGGTGTGAGGTGGTATCTCATTGTGGTTTTGATTTGTATTTCCCTGATGGCAAGTGATGCATAGCATTTTCTCATATGCATGTTGGCCATGTCTATGTCTTCCTCTGTGAGATTTCTGTTCATGTCTTTTGCCCATTTCATGATTGGATTGTTTGTTTCTTTGGTGCTGAGTTTCATAAGTTCTTTATAGATCATGGATACTAGCCCTTTATCTGATACGCCATTTGCAAATATCTTCTCCCATTCTGTAGGTTGTCTTTTAGTTTTGTTGACTGTATCCTTTGCTGTGCAAAAGCTTCTTATCTTGATGAAGTCCCAATAGTTCATTTTTGCTTTTGTTTCTTTTGCCTTCGTGGATGTATCTTGCAAGAAATTACTGTGGCCAAGTTCAAAAAGGGTATTGCCTGTGTTCTCCTCTAGGATTTTGATGGAATCTTGTCTCACATTTAGATCTTTCATCCATTTTGAGTTTATCTTTGTGTATGGTGTAAAAGAATGGTCCAATTTTCCCAGCACCATTTATTGAAGAGACTGTCTTTCTTCCAATGGATAGTCTTTCCTCCTTTATTGAATATTAGTTGACCATAAAGTTCAGGGTCCACTTCTGGGTTCTCTATTCTGTTCCATTGATCTATGTGTATATTTTTGTGCCAGTACCACACTGCCTTGATGACCACAGCTTTGTAGTACAACCTGAAATCTGGCATTGTGATGCCCCCAGATATGGTTTTCTTTTTTAAAATTCCCCTGGCTATTCGGGGTCTTTTCTGATTCCACGCAAATCTTAAAATAATTTGTTCTAACTCTCTGAAGAAAGTCCATGGTATTTGGATAGGGATTGCATTAAACGTGTAAATTGCCCTGGGTAACATTGACATTTTCACAATATTAATTCTGCCAATCCATGAGCATGGAATATTTTTCCATCTCTTTGTGTCTTCCTCAATTTCTTTCAGAAGTGTTCTATAGTTTCTAGGGTATAGATCCTTTACTTCTTTGGTGAGGTTTATTCCTAGGTATCTTATGCTTTTGGGTGCAATTGTAAATGGGATTGACTCCTTAATTTCTCTTTCTTCAGTCTCATTGTTAGTGTATAGAAATGCCACTGATTTCTGGGCATTGATTTTGTATCCTGCCACGCTACCAAATTGCTGTATGAGTTCTAGCAATCTTGGGGTGGAGGCTTTTGGGTTTTCTATGTAGAGTATCATGTCATCGGCGAAGAGGGAGAGTTTGACTTCTTCTTTGCCAATTTGAATGCCTTTAATGTCTTTTTGTTGTCTGATTACTGAGGCTAGGGCTTCCAGTACTATGTTGAATAGCAGTGGTGAGAGTGGACATCCCTGTCTTGTTCCTGATCTTAGGGGAAAGGCTCCCAGTGCCTCCCCATTGAGAATGATATTTGCTGTGGGCTTTTCGTAGATGGCTTTTAAGATGTCGAGGAATGCTCCCTCTATCCCTACACTCTGAAGAGTTTTGATCAGGAATGGATGCTGTATTTTGTCAAATGCTTTCTCTGCATCTAATGAGAGGATCATATGGTTCTTGGTTTTTCTCTTGCTGATATGATGAATCACATTGATTGTTTTAGGAGTGCTGAACCAGCCTTGTGTCCCGGGGATAAATCCTACTTGGTCATGGTGAATAATTTTCTTAATGTACTCTTGGATTCTATTGGCTAGTTTCTTGTTGAGAATTTTTGCATCCGTGTTCATCAAGGATATTGGTCTGTAATTCTCCTTTTTGGTGGGGTCTTTGGTTTTGGAATTAAGGTGATGCTGGCCTCATAGAATGAATTTGGAAGTACTCCATCTCTTTCTATCTTTCCAAACAGCTTTAGTAGAATAGGTATGGTTTCTTCTTTAAACGTTTGATAGAATTCCCCTGAGAAGCCATCTGTCCCTGGACTTTTGTGTCTTGGGAGGTTTTTGATGACTGCTTCAATTTCCTCCCTGGTTATTGGCCTGTTCAGGTTTTCTATTTCTTCCTGTTCCAGTTTTGGTAGTTTGTAGCTTTCCAGGAATGCGTCCATTTCTTCTAGACTGCCTAATTTATTGGCGTATAGCTGTTCATAATATGTTTTTAAAATCATTTGTATTTCCTTGGTGTTGATAGTGATCTCTCCTTTCTCATTCATGATTTTATTAATTTGAGTCTTCTCTCTCTTCTTTTTAATAAGGCTGGCTAACGGTTTATCTATCTTATTAATTCTTTCAAAGAACCAACTCCTGGTTTTGTTGATCTGTTCCACAGTTCTTCTGGTCTCGATTTCGTTGAGTTCTGCTCGAATCTTTATTAACTCTCTTCTTCTGCTGGCTGTAGGATCTATTTGCTGTTTTTTCTCTAGCTCCTTTATGTGTAAGGTTAGCTTTTGTATTTGAGTTCTTTCCAGTTTTTGAATGGATGCTTGAATTGTGATGTATTTCCCCCTTAGGACTCCTTTTGCTGCATCCCAAAGATTTTGAACGGTTGTATCTTCATTCTCATTAGTTTCCATGAATCTTTTTAATTCTTCCTTAATTTCATGGTTGACCCTTTCATCTTTTAGCAGGATGGTTCTTAACCTCCACGTGTTTGAGGTCCTTCCAAACTTCTTGTTGTGATTTAGTTCTAATTTCAAGGCATTATGGTCTGAGAATATGCAGGGGACGATCCCAATCTTTTGGTATCGGTTCAGACCCGATTTGTGACCCAGTATGTGGTCTATTCTGGAGAAAGTTCCATGTGCACTTGAGAAGAATGTGTATTCAGTTGAGTTTGGATGTAAAGTTCTGTAGATATCTGTGAAATCCATCTGGTCCAGTGTATCATTTAAAGCTCTTGTTTCTTTGGAGATGGGCTTAGAAGACCTATCGAGTATAGAAAGAGCTAGATTGAAGTCACCAAGTATAAGTGTATTATTATCTAAGTATTTCTTCACTTTGGTTATTAATTGATTGATATATTTGGCAGCTCCCACATTCGGGGCATATATATTGAGGATTGTTAAGTCCTCTTGTTGGATAGATCCTTTAAGTATGATATAGTGTCCCTCTTCATCTCACTACAGTCTTCAGGGTAAATTTTAGTTTATCTGATATAAGGATGGCTACTCCTGCTTTCTTTTGAGGACCATTCGAATGGTAAATGGTTCTCCAACCTTTTATTTTCAGGCTGTAGGTGTCCTTCTGTCTAAAATGAGTCTCTTTTAGACAGCAAATGGATGGGTCCTGCTTTTTTATCCAGTCTGAAACCCTGCGCCTTTTGATGGGGTCATTAAGCCCGTTCACATTCAGAGTTACTATTGAGAGATATGAGTTTAGTGTCATCATGATATCTATTCAGTCCTTGTTTTTGTGGATTGTTCCACTGGACTTCTTCTTAAAGGGGAATTTTAAGAGTCCCCCTTAAAATTTCTTGCAGAGCTGGTTTGAAGGTCACATATTCTTTCAGTTGCTGCCTGTCTTGGAAGCTCTTTATCTCTCCTTCCATTTTGAATGAGAGCCTTGCTGGATAAAGTATTCTTGGTTGCATGTTCTTCTCATTTAGGACCCTGAATATATCCTGCCAGCCCTTTCTGGCCTGCCAGGTCTCTGTGGAGAGGTCTGCTGTTACCCTAATACTCCTCCCCATAAAAGTCAGGGATTTCTTGTCTCTTGCTGCTTTAAGGATCTTCTCTTTATCTTTGGAATTTGCAAGCTTCACTATTAAATGTCGAGGTGTTGAACGGTTTTTATTGATTTTAGGGGGGGATCTCTCTATTTCCTGGATCTGAATGCCTGTTTCCTTTCCCAGATTAGGAAAGTTTTCAGCTAGGATTTCTTCAAATACATATTCTGTCCCTTTGTCCCTTTCGGTGCCCTTGGGAATCCCAATTAAATGTAGGTTTTTCTTCCTCAGGCTGTCGTTTATTTTCCTTAATCTATCTTCATGGTCTTTTAATTGTTTGTCTTTTTCCTCAGTTTCCCTCTTTGCCATCAACTTGTCTTCTATGTCACTCACTGGTTCTTCCACCTCATTAACCCTCGTCGTTAGGACCTCTAGTTTGGATTGCATCTCATTCAATTGATTTTTAATTTCTGCCTGATTAGCTCTAAATTCTGAAGTCTCTTGAGTCCTTTATGCTTTTTTCTAGAGCCACCAGTAGCTGTTTAATAGTGCTTCTGAATTGGTTTTCTGACATTGAATTGTAATCCAGATTTTGTAACTCTGTGGGAGAGAGGACTGTTTCTGATTCTTTCTTTTGAGGTGAGGTTTTCCTTGTAGTCATTTTGCTCAGTGCAGAGTGGCCAAAAACAAGTTGTATTGGGAAAAGGAGAAAAAGATAGGAGAGAAAGAAGGAAAGAAAAGAGAAAAAGAAAAAACAAAAAAGGAAGAAAAAAAGGGAAAAAGTGAAGAATAAGAGAAGGAAAAAGAAAGAAAGGAAAAAAAGGGTGGGGGAAACAAATAGAAATCAAAAAGCAAAAAAAAAAAAAGAACAAACAGGGGAGTATCTTCTGTTTCTGTATACTTTAAGTCCCTTGACTTCCCCTGGAACTTGTCCGTCTGGCTGGTCTTCTGGGGGAGGGGCCTGTTGTGCTGATTTTCAGGCGTTAGCACTTGGGGGAGCTGCTCTGCCCCCTGCCTGGTGCAGGGCTCAGTGGGGGTTGTTTACCCGTGAGGCCCCAGGAGGAACAACCACAGTGGCCGCGGCCAGCTCTGGAGCCCTGGATTCAGCTCCCGCAGTAGCTACAGAGCTCTTGGGCTGCAGGGACCTGGGGGCTCCCGGGGGGGGGGGGGGAGGGGGCGCTGATCTGCTTAGCTCGGGGCAGGAGCGTCCTTGCTATCCTGGGCCCTCCTGGCCTCTGCCTGTCCCAGAAGGAGGCGCGATCCTGGGCTGTGTCCCGGCGCCCTGTGCTCCCGGGCCTGCGCTGTTGGATTTGCGCTCCCAGCCTCTCCGCGGAGCCACCGCCCAAGCCCCTCCGAGCTGCTCCCGGTCCACCATGCGCGCTGCAGCCCTTTAGGGAGGCTCGGCGCTCTCTCCCCGGTGCGCAGTTGCTCTGTTAGTGTCCCAGGGAGCCTGAGGGCATCCCCGCCCTTCTGGGGTCCTGCTCTAACTCCCTGCAAGCGCCTTTCCACCCGGGAAGATTGTTGAAGCTCCTGCTTCTCCGGGATGGTGCTTTCCTGTCCTGGGGGCACTGGCCCCGGCCTTAGCCCGGCTCCTCGCGGGGCCCCTCCCCCTCGGATGCCTTTTGTTTCTTTATTTCTTTTTTCCCCGTCTTCCTACCTTGATAGAAGCGTGAACTCTTCTCACTGTAGCATTCCAGCTGTTCTCTCTTTAAATCTCAGGCCGAATTTGTAGATTTTCAGGATGATTTGAAGTTTATCTAGGTAATTTGGTGGGGACAGGTGACTTGGGGACCCTACTCTTCCGCCATCTTGCCCCTCCCTCTCCAAATTGGTTTTAATGACTGAGGTTTGACTATATGCCACAATTACTAGAACATGAAGTGCTTTTTAAGACCAGTACTAAGGATCTTCTTGTAAAGAACTGATTGATATTCAGCGATTTATTTTTTTTTAAAGATTTTATTTATTTATTCATGAGAGACAGAGAGAGAGAGACAGAGACAGAGACACAGGCAGAGGAAAAAACAGGCTCCATACAGGGAGTCCGACGTGGGACTTGATCCCCGGTCTCCAGGATCACACCCTGGGCCGAAGGCAGTGCTAAACCCCTGAGCCACCCAGGCTGCACAATATTCAGTGATTTAAATAAACTGAGTGGCTATTATGTCTCAGATACTGTCCTAGGTTCCAGAGATACAAAGATAAATACAAATAATCCTAGTCCTCAAAGAAATCTTATAATCTATTAGCTATGTTTAGTCTCTGAATTTAAGTGACTTTTTAATATTTTGAAAATTGAAGTGTAGTTAATGCATAATGTTATATGAGTTTCAGGTGTACAACACAGTGATTGGACAAGTCTATACAGTATACTTTGCTTACCACAAGTGTAGCTGCCATCAGCCATTATATTTTTAAACTTTTTATTGTGGAAAATTTCCAAGATGTTTCTATGTTAATAGACAAATGGTTCCCCATTTACCTGTTACCTAGCTTCAATAATTATTAAACTCATTATCAATCTTATTTCAATCATACTTCCACCCATTCCTTTCCCTCCCCTATTGTTTTGAAGCCAATTCTAGACATCATATCATTTCATCTATAAATATTTTAGGATGTGTCTCTAAGAGATAAGGATTCTTTTTAAAAACATAACCACATTATCATTATATGCCTAAAATTAATGTGTTAATATCATAAAATATTTGGTCATTATTAAAATTTACAGTTTTCTCATTATCTTTGTTTGCATTCCCTTCTAATGTATCATAGAGCCTGTGAAGAAGAGGTAAAATATATGCTTGGGTAAAATTCATATCACGAAAAAAGTTAAGTCATCAGTCCAATATTATCTAAGTCACAGATATTTCCCAAAGACTTTAACTGAAAAAAACATATTACCTCCAGATACACATTATATATAAAGCAAAAGCAAAATAGAGATATACTCTTACAGAGTTTTTATCTAAATAGAGAATATAGAGAGGAGTGATTACTTCTCTGAAAGTTATCCCTAATCAAGACTTTGAATAGAGCTTTCTTTCAAATCATTAGGAGATAGTGAATTTCGTTAATGAAAAATTGGTGACTCAATTCTTCCACCAATTGTTAAGTTCTTGATGTCTTATGCCATAGAAACTGAGAAGAAAAATATTTGAATATTTTCGACTGAGCCCTACAGATTCACAATCAACAAGCTGACTAGGTTATATTTTTCTGTGGGAGAGTAAGATACATAACTGTATATGTTTCATATTAAGAAGGGGGGAAACAGATGCAATATCATAGTAAAGTCATAGCTAACATTATTAAGGGCTTACAAGTGCTAGGCACTCTTCTAAGTGTTTTCACATATTTATTCATTGAGTCATCACAGCAACCCCATAAAGTAGGTACTACTATATTCTCATTTACAGATGTGGAAACAAAAGCCCAGGTTACACATCTAATAAGTGGCAGAGCCAGGATATGAACCGAGGAAGATTGGCCCCAGAGCCTGTATTGATTTTATTCACCATATTGTACATCTCACAACTTAAGATTTATATTGAAAGTTACTATAATTTTCTTAATGGCAAATATATCATTTCTGTGGAAATAACTTACTTGTTTTCAGATTCTGGCATTTGAGAAACTCTTGGGAAAACTAGACAAAACAAACACCTGTATGATAAAGTAATACAAAAAGTGATGCTTAGGAAAAAACATGTGAAAGAATTTTTACCAACTTACTAATCTTGATTATCCCGGGAGGCAAAAGTGAGAAACGAGAGGGTAAAGAGGAGACTAATTTAATTTTACTTATAGATCTTTGTATTGTTTTAATGGTTGTAATGAAAACATGCAATTTTGTAATTTAGGAGAGTAATTTAAGAAAGTAACTTAAAAACAAAAGTACTGCTTATGACAAATTCTTAAATAGTTTCACTCTTTATATCATTGCTCCAAGTCATCTGCTAGAGCATCAGGTACGATGTACAAGTCTTAATATTTTTCTTAAGGAACATGAAACTGGCCTTTGGGTTCCACATAAACTAGGTGACCATTCTTTCAAGGGGATCTGACAGCATAATAACAAACTGACAAAATAAGGTAGCTTATAACGTTTTAAGTGCTAAAAATCTTTTTTAAAAATACCATCTATCCTGAATGATTTTAGATATTTATCTGACAAAGGCATGCAAGTATCTCAAGACTCCTTTGATATTTATTTCTGTGACTCCATTTCCTTTCAAAACCATGGCCTCAAGTGTAGTTGACCAATAGGAGAACCACTATAAGATCCTTTTGATTTCCAATTATTTGCCACTGACACATTCTCAGTCACATCATTAGGAGTTTATCATGTCCTAACCTCACCCTTTATCTCACTACTGTATGTAAAAGTTCCCTTTTGATAAACCATTTTCCTTCACAGAAAGAGAAAAGTGGGAAAAACAAGTCAACTGATATCTTTTAAAAAAATATTTATTTGAGAGAAAAGAGCATGTGCGCACAGCAGGGGGGAGGGGCAGACAGAGAGGGAGAAGCAGACTCCTCACTGAGCAGGAAATCCCACTTGGGGCTTAATCCCAGGACCCTGGGTTCATGACCTGAGCCAAAGTCAGAGGCTTAACCAACTCATCCACCCAGGCACCCCAACTGATACCTTTTTTTAAAAACTTTAAGCATCCCTATCAAATTTCCAAACATAATTTTCACAGAAAGAAAAAAAAATCCTAAAATTCATCACGGAAACACAAAATACCCTGAATAGCCAAAGCAGCCTTGAGAAAGAATAATAAAGCTGGAAACATTCACACTTCCTGGTTTCAAACTATACTGCAAAGCTATAGTAATCAAAGCAGCATGGTACCAACACAAAAATAGTAACATAGACTAAAAGAATAGAATAGAGATCCCAGAAATAAACCCATGTATAAACCATGTATATACGATGTTAACTAATATTTGAGAAGAGAACAAAGAATACTCAATGGGGGAAAGATAGTCTTTTCAATAAATTCTGCTGGTAAAACTGAATATTTACTCACAAAAAATGAAATTGGGCTACTAACTCTTACTGCTCACAAAAGTTAACTTGAAATGGATAAAACACTTAAGACCTGAAACCAGTAAAACTCCTAAAAGAAAACATAGGGGAAAAACTCTTTGACAATGACTTTTTGGATACAACACTCAAAGTACAAGCAAAAATAAACAAGTGGGACTACATCAAACCACAAAGTTTCTGCATAGCAAAGGAAACAAAGTGAAAAGGCAACCTGTAGAATAAGACAAAATATTTGCAAACCATGTACCTGATGAGGGATTACTATATAAAACAAATAAGGAGCATATACATCTCAAAAGAAAAATAAACAAATAATCTGATTTTAAAATGGGCAAGGGACTTGAATAGGCATTTTTTTTCCAAAGAAGACATGCATGGTCAACAAATACATGAAAAGATGTTGAACATCATTAATCATCAGGGAAGTGCAAATCAAGACTTACACCTGTTAAAATGGCCAGTATCAAAAAGACAGATAAGTTTTGGTGAGGATGTGGGAAAGAGTGAAACCTTCAACATTCTTAGTGGGAATCTAAATTGGTACAGCCACTGGAAAACAGTATGGAATTTCCTCAAAGATTAAAAACAGAACTACCATTTGATCCAGCAATCCCACTTTTGGGTATAGATCCAAGGGAAAAAATCACTATCTTGAAAAACTATCTGAACCCTCATGTTCATTGCAGCATTATTCAAAATAGCCAAGACATGGAAACAACTTGTGTCCACTGATAGATGAATGGATAAAGAAAATTGATATGTACACACACAGAGGAATATTTTTTAATTTATTTATTCAGGAGAAAGAGAGAGAGCACACCAGTAGGGGGAGAAGCAGAGAGAGAGAATCTCAAGCAGATTCCACACCCAATGCAGAGCCCAATGTGGAGTCTGATCTCACAGCCCTGAGGATCATGACTAGAGCTGAAATTAAGAGTCAGATGTTTAACCGACTGAGCCAACCAGCCATATAAAAGAAGGAAATCCTGCCTTTTGTGACATTATTGGACTTTGAGGGCATTGTGGAAAGATAGACAAAGAAAGACATAATGTATTATCTCACTCATGTATTGAATCTTTAAGAATTAAAAAGCAAAACATAGAAACAGAATAGAATGGTGTTTGCTAGAAGCTGGGTGTGGAAGAAGTGGGGAAATGTTGGTCAAAGGTTACAAACTTCAAATTATAAGATGCACAAGTTCTGGGGATCTAATGTAGAGCATGGTGACTACAGTTAACAAGACTGTATTATATATTTGAAAGTTGGGAAGAGACTAAATCTTAAATGTTCTTACCACACACAAAGAAATAGTAATTTCATGAGGTGATGAATAATTTAACTAATTTTGTTGTGTTAACCATTTCACAATATATGCATGTATCAAATTATCAGGTTATACACCTTAAACTTATACAATGTTATCTGTCAATTATATCTCAATAAAGCTTGAAAAAATTTAAAATAACAATTGGTATAGTAGGCCTGATGACATCACATCAATACTATTTTGACAAAGTTTATAGACCAAGATTAAGATTAACAAGAAATCCTTCCACATCTACAGGATATGAATTACTTACTTTAAAGCTGTAAGGACTTGTTGTGGATCTTCTGAATATTGAGCTAAATATTCCAAAGCTTTTCCTGCCACAATTTGTTGTCCATTCTAAAAAAGACAAATATAATATGTTAAATTACATCTCAAAGTGATACTTACAAAATGTTACCTATATTCCTGTCCTTTCAAGGACAAGAAAAAAAATCTGAATTTGTTCATTTTATATTATCAAAAGAGCTAATTCAAGATGGTAGAATGAAGAAACAATTCATTGACAAAAGGAGAATAGGTTCATTTTGGCCCCAGAAACCCACTCCTCACTATCCATAAATACTCATAGACTTGCCAACACTGCCATGAATGCACTAGGATTAATACTGTGCTCTTTATCCCTGTTCATTAGCAGTAACCGAAAGAACCCCAGACTCCAGATTATTTCTAGCACCCCAGTCTCCATAAAGCTCTATAAATCCCCCGTTTACTCTTTTCCCATTTCTCCCCTACTCCCCCAATCTTTCTACTACACTCTCTGAAGTTTAGTTCATTATCATCAAAATCTTCTCTATGAGCAACCTCTTCCCTGAAAGTTCCCTCCACATTCTTTCTGTAATAGAAATCTAGATCCCATCAAGGATTGCTTCCAAAGAACCCCCTCATGTAGTGGCAATTTTTCTTTTGTCTCCCTTCTACTCCTAGGCCTGGAGATGAAGTAGGTGTAGTTTTTGTTCTTCATTGATGTTTTAAAATTATTCTTCCTTTTTCCTCCCTAAATCCCTAGCTTCGAATTTCCTGTCATCAGACTGTATCACCCACCATTCCTCATTGTGCTGATCCACCAGCTCTTAGGCCATTTCTTCTCATTTCTTGATGACTTATCTACTGCAAAGTTATTTTCTTGAAAACCACTCCTGCAAGAACCAACTTTACACTTGCATGACTCAGAAAGTGAGTGCTTCCTTAAGTGTCTCACTTCCTCATTCTAGTCCTGCACCCTGCTCTGTCTCATGTATTCTATTGACTACTATTTCCTACCTTTCTAATTCACTCCTTTCTATTACTCCAGCAATCCTTCAACTGCACTTAGACCTCCAATCCATTCATGCTACAAATTTTTCACTGTCCTTTATCCCCTTGATGTCCTCCTCCATGTTTAGTTTAAATTCCATGGGGATTAATTATAACCACTTCCTTGTTTCTTGATTTTGCTACTCCTCTTTTGCTCCATTGTATTCATCCAGCAAAACCTTAAACCTGGTTAAATTCAACTTTCTACTGACTTTTGTGCCTATATCTATGGAGCTGAAGGTGGCTGGATAAAAACCTGTACAACTATTTCTTTATTTTAAAACTTCATCAAATAGGCCTTAATACTTACTGGGCAAGCAAGCACCCCACACTACCATGTCATTTGCTTTCTTGCCTTCCTGCATGATTAGTTTACACCTTATCTTATCTTCTCAAACTCCCTAACACCTCCTCTCCCATTCTCACTCTCAGGCAATGACTTTGTTTCCTACTTTGTTGAAAAACCTGAAGCAGTGAGGAAAAAAGCTTCCAGATTCCCACTACCACATTTATTCGTACACCAGGAACCATACCACATACTCTAATTCCTCAACTGCTTTCATGGATGAACTAACCATTTTCTTTTGTAAAGCCAATCCCTGAATTTATACACTTGTGCCCATCACCTCTCGCTTGTTTAAGGACATTGCTCTAACAATTCTCTTTTTTCTTACACACTGTCAATTTTTTGTTCTTACTGGGTCATTTCCATCAGCATATAAGCATTCTCATTCATTCCATCTCAAACAAACTTCTCATCCTACTTCTCACACCAACTACCAACTAATTTCTTTTCTTTGTAGAAAATTCCTCTAAAAGAGTTCCATTAATTGTCTCTCAAAATGGAAAAGAGGTAAAAATCTTGTAGATAAATACATAAGAATTACTTCTAGAGCAAAATGGGCAGCTATACTGAGGAGCATGACAGGTGAATCTCTATCTGTAAGTAGCTCATTCTCTTTTGGATCTTCTTCTAATAATTTCTCCAAAGTAGTAATTGCCTGCAAAGCTGAAAAGGAAAGAAATAATATAAAAAATGAGATATTCTTATCAAAGATAATAGCTATATATGGTTAATTATAATACAGTGACTTTGGAATTAATATTAAGAGCACTAATACCTTTAAAATATTAGCTAATTTTCATAAAGTCATCTAAATTGCTAAAATGTCAAGGAGGACTTGAATGTCAGAAAAATACCCAACTGAGCAATTCACCCCTGTGAATTTATCCCATGGATATACTTGCAAAAGTGAACAAAAACATACAAATATGGTTAGCATTTTTAAAAATATTTTATTTATTTATTCATAAGAGACACACAGAGAGAGAGAGGCAGAGACCTAGGCAGAGGGAGAAGTAGGCTCTCCTCAAGGGGCCCCACATGGGACTCGATCTCAGACCCCGGGATCACACCCTGTGCTGAAGGCAGACCCTCAACCGCTGAGCCACCCAGGTGTTCTGGTTCAGCAATATTTTTTAAAGATAGAATAAAAAGTTTGGGTGGTTTGAATGAAATGAAGACAGAACCAAAGCCAGGCACAGGCAGTGGACACAGTCCCACCAAGAGCCAAAGTGAACGTATACTCAACATCCATCACCAGTGATAACCTAAGTCGACATGACATGCTGGCCTGGATGAATGAGTCTCTGCAGCTGAATCTGACAAAGATTGAACAGTTGTGCTCAGGGGCTGCCTATTGTCAGTTTATGGACATGCTGTTCCCTGGCTCCATTGCCTTGAAGAAAGTGAAATTCCAGGCTAAACTAGAGCATGAATACATCCAGAACTTCAAAATACTACAAGCAGGTTTTAAGAGAATGGGTGTTGACAAAATAATTCCTGTGGACAAATTAGTAAAAGGAAAGTTTCAGGACAATTTTTAATTTGTTCAGTGGTTCAAGAAGTTTTTTGATGCAAACTATGATGGAAAAGACTATGACCCTGTAGCTGCCAGACAAGGCCAAGAAACTGCAGTGGCTCCCTCCCTGTTGCTCCAGCTCTGAACAAACTGAAGAAACCTCTCAGCTCTAGCAGTGCAGCTCCACAGAAGTCCATTGCAACACACGGAACTACTGCAACCCCTAAGGCTGGCCTGGGTGTGGTGCGAAAGAATCCTGGTGTGGGCAACGGGGATGACAAAGCAGCTGAATTGATGCAGCAGGTCAATGTATTGAAACTTACCGTCAAAGACTTGGAGAAAGAGAGAGATTTCTACTTTGGAAAGCTGAGAAACATTGAATTGATTTGCCAGGAGAACAAAGGGGAAAACAACTCCCTATTGCAGAGGATTGTGGACATTCTCTATGCCACAGATGAAGGCTTCGTGATGCCTGATGAAGGGAGCTCACAAGAGGAACAAGAAGAGCATTAACAGCCTGGACCAGCAGAGCAACATCCGAATTCTTCACTCCAAATCATGTGCTTAACTGTAAAATGACCCCTTTTATTATTCTTAGAGGATTCACTGGTTTCTTTTCATGAGCAAACAGTACCTCTTCTTAAAGTGCACTTTGCAGAAGTTTCTGTCCTTTTCCAATAAATTTGAGTTAGGAGCTTCTACCCTATAGCAGAGCAGTATTAACATCTAGTTGGGTCACCTGAGGAAAGAGAGGCTGACCGTATTGCTCACTGTGTGGACACTGGTAACACTCACTGCTGGAGGAGGTGCTTTTATGTCATACACTGAGATGGAGTCCTCAGTAGAGAAATGTAAAGACTGACTTGAATTTCAAGCTAATGTGAAATCTTGGCAGAGAACGTTTTAATAAATAAATGTCTTAAGAATATTTATTTATTTTTTAAATTTATTTTTTATTCGTGTTCAATTTGCCAACATATAGAATAACACCCAGTGCTCATCCCATCAAGTGCCCCCCCTCAGTGCCTGTCACCCAGTCACCCCCACCTCCCGCCCACCTCCCTTTCTACCATCCCTAGTTCGTTTCCCAGAGTTAGGAGTTTCTCATGTTCTGTCTCCCTCTCTGATATTTCCCACTCACTTTTTTTCCTTTCCCCTTTATTCCCTTTCACTATTTTTTATATTCCCCAAATGAATGAGACCATATGTTTGTCCTTCTCCGATTGACTTATTTCACTCAGCATAATACCCTCCAGTTCCATCCACGTCGAAGCAAATGGTGGGTATTTGTTGTTTCTAATGGCTGAGTAATATTCCATTGTATACATAGACCACATCTTCTTCATCCATTCATCTTTCAATGGACACCGAGGCTCCTTCCACAGTGTGGCTATTGTGGACATTGCTGCTAGAAACATCGGGGTGCTGGTGTCCCGGCGTTTCACTGCATCTGTATCTTTGGGGTAAATCCCCAGCAGTGCAACTGCTGAGTCGTAGGGCAGGTCTATTTTTAACTCTTTGAGGAACCTCCACACAGTTTTCCAGAGTGGCTGCACCAGTTCACATTCCCACCAACAGTGCAGGAGGGTTCCCCTTTCTCCTCATCCTCTCCAACATTTGTTGTTTCCTGTCTTGTTAATGTTCAACATTCTCACTGGTGTGAGGTGGTATCTCATTGTGGTTTTGATTTGTATCTCCCTGATGGCCAGCGATGCGGAGCATTTTCTCATGTTCTTGTTGCCATGTCTATGTCTTCCTCTGTGAGATCTCTGTTCATGTCTTTTGCCCATTTCATGATTGGATTGTTTGTTTCTTTGGTGCTGAGTTTCATAAGTTCTTTATAGATCTTGGATACTAGCCCATTATCTGAAAGGTCATTTGCAAATATCTTCTCCCATTCTGTAGGTTGTCTTTTAGTTTTGTTGACTGTATCCTTTGCTGTGCAAAAGCTTCTTATCTTGATGAAGTCCCAATAGTTCATTTTTGCTTTTGTTTCTTTTGCCTTCGTGGATGTATCTTGCAAGAAGTTATTGTGGCCGAGTTCAAAAAGGGTGTTGCCTGTGTTCTCCTCTAGGATTTTGATGGAATCTTGTCTCACATTTAGATCTTTCATCCATTTTGAGTTTATCTTTGTGTATGGTGCAAGAGAGTGGTCTAGTTTCATTCTTCTGCATGTGGATGTCCAATTTTCCCAGAACCATTTTTTGAAGAGACTGTCCTTTTTCCAGTGGATAGTCATTCCTGCTTTGTCAAATATTAGTTGACCATAAAGTTGAGGGTCCACTTCTGGATTCTCTATTCTGTTCCATTGATCTATGTGTCTGTTTTTGTGCCAGTACCACACTGTCTTGATGAACATAGCTTTGTAGTACAACCTGAAATCTGGCATTGTGATGCCCCCAGATATGGTTTTCTTTTTTAAAATTCCCCTGGCTATTCGGGGTCTTTTCTGATTCCACACAAATCTTAAAATATTTTGTTTCAACTCTCTGAAGAAAGTCCATGGTATTTGGATAGGGATTGCATTAAACGTGTATATTGCCCTGGGTAACATTGACATTTTCACAATATTAATTCTGCCAATCCATGAGCATGGAATATTTTTCCATCTCTTTGTGTCATCCTCAATTTCTTTCAGACGTGTTCAGTAGTTTTTAGGGTATAGATCCTTTACCTCTTTGGTTAGGTTATTACTAGGTATCTTATGCTTTTGGGTGCAATTGTAAATGGGATTGACTCTTTAATTTCTCTTTCTTCAGTGTCATTGTTAGTGTATAGAAATGCCACTGATTTCTGGGCATTGATTTTGTATCCTGCCACACTGCCAAATTGCTGTACGAGTCTTAAGAGTATTTAAAACATGTTTCCATATTTCAAAATATAAAATGTACCATGACAGGAGATTTTACGTATTTGACATGGTGTCTGGGAAGGAAGGACCAGACCTCTGGATCTTTGGAATCTGCTGTTCACAGGCCTTGCAGGGCTGCTTGAATCCTCAAAGACCTAGACCTTGGCTCCAAAAGGGAAGTTTAAAAAGTTGCTCTGCAAAGCCATTTGGTGTCCTTGACCAATTGTATTCCTGCTCTAAGAAGCAAGAGGCATTGCTGCCTAGATGGTGTGTTTTAGCCCTGAGATGTTTGAGTTGAAGAGCCTGAATTTCATTGAACATTTCTCTGATGATTTTTCCAGTTATCCCTGAAGTTTCTATATATTGTGTTTTTTGGGGAATGAGGTGTGTCCAGTTTTTAAATCTAACAACTACTTTTGGGGAATTGCCCACATCTCTGGGATTTCAATGGGAGTCATGTCCCATTTTACTGTCTTTTAAGTTTACATTGAACATGTTTCTCTTGTCTGCTCCCCTTGCCCACTGGGGACTGCTCTTTGGCTCCTTAAAGTTTGCTGCTTAGAGTGTAAGTTCAGCAGGCAGGTGGTCACACTACAAGTTCTTTCTGGACCTCTGGCAAAGGGAGTGACCAGTGAAGGCCATCGCTACATTAGGATCTGCATGGCTGGGTGTTCTCCGTACCTGCTGTCCACCACCCTCCACTGTTATCGGAATACTTTGCCAGTGCACTAATCTCTTTGGAGACAAAATTCATTAGCGTGATACTAAATGTTAAATTTCTTTTGCAGAAGATACAGTACCATGTCTTAATTCATTATTAATATTTAAACTATTTCATTCCTTAACTCTTCTTCATTGCTTTGCCCCTAGCCTATTCAGTTCCTTTGTTTGGCAGAATTCTGCAAAATGTGTATTACCCACTAGTGAGATTGTTCAGCCCCTGATGTATTTGTATTGATTTGTTTCCGGTGGTAGCTTGTCCTAAAATGTGTGTAGAAAGCAGATATTTTATGATAAAATTGTTGTGTAGTGCATGCTGTGTGGAATTCAGAGGAAAACCCAGATTCAGGGATTAACAATGCCGAAAAATGCAAGTAACTAGCCATTGTTCAAAATAACAGTGGTGCTATTTCTCTTTTGTGGCCTTTAAGACTTTTGTTGCCCTAAAATTCCATTTTATTGGGAACCCATTTTCCACCTGGTTTTTCTTGACAGTGTTTTTTTCTACTTTAAACAGTTTCTAAATAAAATTCTGTATTTCAAGAAAAAAAAAAGGTAGAATAAAAATATAGAGCCAACCTAAATTCCATTAAATAATGGATGGGTTAAATACATTTTGGTACATTCATAAAATGGAATATAAAACAATAAAATTTAAAAATGAATGGTGATATTACATTCTATTACATATCATAAAGGTAGACTACAATAAGTTAAATATATGTACTATACAACTTAATAATTAAAATAAAACAAAAGATGGGTAATAAGCTAAAAGATGACATAAATGTAATCATAAAAAATACTAAATCCAAAAGAAAGTAGAAAAAAGAAAAATGATAACAAAGAACAGGTGGGACAAACAGAAGACAAATGACAAGATGCTAAATTTAAACTTTACCATATCAATAATCGTGTTAAATATAAATGGTCTATACAACCCAAGTGAAAGACAGATAGTCACACTGAAGTAAAGAAAGCAACATTCAACTATAGACTACCTACAAGAAACACAATTTAAATATAAAGACAAAATTGTTAAAAGAAAATGCATGGAATAATATATACTATGTTAAAGGTAATCGAAAGAAAGCTGGGATACTAGTATTTTATTAATACAGTTTCCTACTGAGGGATATAAATTATGTATTTTGCTGGAATAGTGCTTCAGGAACATCCCTGTGTATATCTTTGTGCATCCTATGCTTCTTTTTCTTTGAGGGGGGAGGTGAGGGAGAGAGGGGATGAGAGGAAAGGGACAGAGGGAGGGAAAGAATCCTCAAACAGACTCTATGACAAATGCAGAGCTCAAGCCCAACACAGGGCTCAATCCCACGAACCCAAGAACATGACCTGAACTGAAATCAAAAGTCAGAGGCTTAACTGACTGAGTCACCCAGGCATCCCTCATATGCTTATTCTTTACAATACATTCTGTGAATGGAACTGCTCGTTCCCAGGATTGCACAATTAAATTTCTCTCTTGTCATCAACAGATTGCCCTTGAAATAAGGTTCTGTGTGCCGAGGGCTACAGGTGTGGGAAGAATGAGGGAATGATGGCTAAAGAGTATGAAAATTCTTTTGTGGAGTGCTGAAAATGTGCTGAAATTAGATTGTGAGGATAGTTGTCTAATTCTCTGATACAGTAAAAGCTATAGAATTGTATACTTTAGATAAGTGAATATTCTGGTGGGGGAATTATAAAGCTATTAAAAAAGAAAGTTGGAGTGGCTATATTAATATCAGACAAAATGGATTTCAGAGCAAAGAATATTACATGACAGAAGGTTAATTCATGATGATAAAGGAATTAATTCATTACAAGAACATAACAATCCTAAATGTTTATACACCTAATGATACAATTTCAAAACTGAAGGAGTAAAATTTTAAAGAACTATAAGGAAAAATTAAGAGATCCACAATTATACTCAAAGATTTCAGTATATTTTCTTAATAACTGATAGAAAAAGTAGTGAATCAGCAAGGATGTAGTACACTTTACACTATTAATCAGCTTGACCTGAATAATGCTTATAGAACACTCAAACAATAGTAAAATATACATTTTTCGCAAGTGCACATAGAACATTTGCAAATAAAGACAATATTCTGGGCGAAAGAACAAGACTTAACTTTTTTTTTTAAAGATTTTATTTATTTATGAGAGACACAGAAAGAGGCAGGCAGAGACATAGGCAGAGGGAGAAGCAGGCTCCATGCAGGGAGCCCGATGTGGGATTCGATCCTGGGTCTCCAGGATCACGCCCTGGACTGAAGGCAGATGCTCAACCGCTGAGCCACCCAGGCATCCCAAGACTTAACGTTTTTAAAAGGATTCAAGTCATGCAAAATTATGACCTTTGACTACATGATTTCAAATTCATTATACAGCTAAACTAATTAAGACAGTGTGGAAGTGGTATAAGGAAGAGATGAACAGAACAATGGAAGAGAATGCAAAATCCAGAAGGAGACCCACATGCATATATGACAACTAATTTCAATAAATGCGCAAGGTAATTCAGTTGAAAAAGGATAGTTTTTAAATAAATAATGCTGAAAAATGATGCTGGAATGATTAGATAGCCATGTGCAAAAAGAATGAACTTTGGTTCATACCTTAAGTGCAAAAATTAATATATAAAATTGATCACAGAACTAACCATACACTTAAACTTATAAAATTTCTTGAAGAAAACACAGGAAAAAAATCTTTGTTACCTTAGATTAGGTAAAGGTTTCGTAGCTATTCCATAAAAGAGGAAAAAAGATAAAGCCATCAAACTTCTCATGAAAGACATTGATAAGAAAATAAAAGAAAAAATTATAAAACATACATCTGATAATTTGTATCTAAATATTTAAAGAGCAGGGTGGGACAAGATAGCAGAGGAGTAGGGTCCCCAAGTCACCTGTCCCCACCAACTTACCTAGGTAACTTTCAAATCATCCTGAAAACCTACGAATTCAATCTGAGATTTAAAGAGAGAACAGCTGGAACGCTATAGAGAGAAGGGTTTGTGCTTCTAACAAGTACAACTCGTATTTAGCCACTCTGCACTGAGCAAAATGACAAGAATTCACCACAAAAGAAAGAATCAGGAACAGTACTCTCTCCCACAGAGTTACAGAATTTGGATTACAATTTGATGTCAGAAAGACAATTCAGAAGCAAAATTATAAAGATACTGATGGGGCAGCCCCGGTGGCACAGCAGTTTAGTGCCGCCTGCAGCCCAGGGCGTGATCTCGGAGACCCAGGATCGCGTCTCAAGTCAGTCTCCTGCATGGAGCCTGCTTCTCCCTCTGCATGTCTCTGCCTCTCTCTTGATCTCTCGATTCTCTCTCTCTCTCTGTGTGTGTGTGTGTGTGTGTGTGTGTCTCATGAATAAATAAATAAATAAAAATCTTTAAAAAATAAAATAAAATAAAGATACTGATGGCTCTGGAAAAAAAAGCATAAAGGATTCAAGAGACTTCATGACTGCAAAATTTAGATCTAATCAGGCCAAAATTAAAAATCAATTAAATGAGATGCAATCCAAACTGGAGGTCCTAATGACGAGGGTTAATGAGGTAAAAGAAAGGGTGGGGGAAAAAAAGAGTGACATAAAACACAAGTTGATGACAAGGAAGGAAGCAGAAGAAAAAATAGAAAAAATTAAAAGACCATGAGGAAAGGTTAAAGGAAATAAATGACAGCCTCAGAAGGAAAAATCTATGTTTAATTGGGGTTCCAGAGGGCGCCAAGAGGGACAGAGGACCAGAAAGCATATTTGAACAAATCATAGCTGAGAACTTCCCTAATAATGCCTGAAAGGAAACAGGCATTCAGATCCAGGAGATACAGAGGTCCCCCCCTAAAATCAATACTTTATCCAGCAAGGCTCTCATTCAGAATAGAAGAAGAGATAAAGAGCTTCCAAGATAGGCAGAAACTGAAAGAATATGTGACCACCAAGCCAGCTCTGCAAGAAATATTAAGGGGGATTCTGGAATAGAAAGAGGAAGTCCAAGGGAACAATCCACAAAAACAGGGACTGAATAGGTATTACGATGACACTAAAATCATATCTTTTAATACTAATTTTGAATGAGAATGGTCTTAATGATCCTATCAAAAGATGTAGGGTTTCAGACTGGATAAAAAAGCAAGACCCATCTATTTGCTAAATACAAGAGACGCATTTTAGACCTAAGCATACCTACAGCCTGAAAATGAAAGGTTGGAGAACCATTTACCATTCAAATGGTCCTCAAAAGAAAGCAGGGGTAGCCATCCTCATATCAGATAAATTAAAGTTTATCCCGAAGACTGTAGTAAGAGATTAAGAAGGACACTATATCATACTTAAAGGATCTATCTAACAAGAGGAACTAACAATCATGAATATTTATGACCTTAATGTGGGAGCTGCCAAGTATATCAACCAATTAATAACCAAAGCAAAGACATACTTAGATAATAATACACTAATACTGGGAGACTTCAACACAGCACTTTCTGCAAATGACTGATATTCTAAGGACAACATATCCAAAGAAACAAGAGCTTTAAATGATACACTGGCCCAGATGGATTTCACAGATATTTATAGAACTTTACATCCAAATGCAACCGAATACACATTCTTCTCAAGTGCACATGGAACTTTCTCCAGAATAGACCACATACTGGGTCACAAATCAGGTCTCAACCGATACCAAAAGATTGGGGTACTCCCCTGCATATTATCAGACCATAATGCTTTGAAACTTGAACTCAATCACAAGAAGAATTTTGGAAGAAACTTAAACATGTGGAGGTTAAAGAGCATCCTGCTAAAAGATCAAGGGTCAACCAGGAAATTAGAGAAGAATTAAAAAGATTCGTGGAAACTAATGAGAATGAAGATACAATCACTCAAAATCTTTGGGATACAGCAAAAGCAGTCCTAAGAGGGAAATACATCACAATATAAGCATCCATCAAAAAATTGGAAAAACCTCAAATACACAAGCTAACCTTGCACACCTAAAGAAACTGGAGAAAGAACAGCAAATAAAGCCTACACCAAGCAGAAGAAGAGAGTTAATAAAGATTCGAGCAGAACTCAATGAAATAGAGACCAGAAGAACTGTAGAACAGATCAAATCTGGGAGTTGGTTCCTTGAAAGAATTAATAAGATAGATAATCCAGGGGCAGCCCCGGTGGCACAGTGGTTTAGCACTGCCTGCAGCCCGAGGTGTGATCCTGGAGACCTGGGATCGAGTCCCACATCAGGCTCCCTGCATGGAGTCTGCTTCTTCCTCTGCCTGTGTCTCTGCCTCTTTCTCTCTCTCTCTCTCTCTCTGAATAAATAAATAAGTCTTAAAAAATATAGATAAACCATTTGCCAGCCTTATTAAAAACAAAAGAGAAATAACTCCAATTAATAAAATCATGAATGAAAGAGGAGAGATCACAACCAATACCAAGGAATTAAAAGCAATTTTAAAAACATATTATGAGCAGCTATGCGCCAATAAATTAGGCAATCTAGAAGAAATGGATGCATTTCTGGAAAACCCCAAACTATCAACACTGGTACAGGAAGAAATAGAAAACCTGAACAGGCCAATAACCAGGGACGAAATTGAAGCAGTCATCAAAACCTCCCAAGATACAAAAGTCTGGGGCAAGATGGCTTCCCTGGGGAATTATATTAAACGTTTAAAGAAGAAACAATACCTGTTCTACTAATGCTGTTCCAAAGGATAGAAAGGGATAAAATACTTCCAAACTCTTTTCTTTTTTTTTAATTTATTTTTTTACTGGTGTTCAATTTGCCAACATATAGAATAACACCCAGTGCTCATCCCATCAAGTGCCCCCCTCAGTGCCCGTCACCCAGTCACCCCCACCCCCTGCCCTCCTCCCTTTCTACCACCCCTAGTTCGTTTCCCAGAGTTAGGAGTCTCTCATGTTCTGTCTCCCTTTCTG
Organism: Canis lupus baileyi; assembly: GCF_048164855.1. Taxonomy (NCBI): domain Eukaryota; kingdom Metazoa; phylum Chordata; class Mammalia; order Carnivora; family Canidae; genus Canis; species Canis lupus. The sequence continues at coordinate 69,496,284 of NC_132876.1, read as the reverse complement.
ATATTTCCCACTCATTTTTTCTCCTTTCCCCTTTATTCCCTGTCACTATTTTTTTATATTCCCCAAATGAATGAGACCATATAATGTTTGTGCTTCTCAGATTGACTTATTTCACTCAGCATAATACCCTCCAGTTCCATCCACGTTGAAGCAAATGGTGGGTATTTGTCATTTCTAATGGCTGAGTAATATTCCATTGTACACATAAACCACATCTTCTTTATCCATTCATCTTTCGATGGACACCGAGGCTCCTTCCACAGTTTAGCTATTGTGGACATTGCTGCTATAAACATCAGGGTGCAAGTGTCCCAGTGTCCAGACTCTTTTCTATGAGGCCAGCATCACCTTAATGCCAAAACCAGACAAAGACCCCACCAAAAAGGGGAATTATAGGCCAATATCCCTGATGAACACAGATGCAACAATTCTCAACAAGATACTAGCCAATAGGATCCAACAGTACATTAAGAAGATTAATCACCATGACAAAGTAGGATATTTCCCTGAGATGCAAGGCTGTTTCAACACTCATAAAGCAATCAACATGATAGATCATATCAACAAGAGAAAAAACAAGAACCACAAGATCCTCTCAATAGATGCAGAGAAAGCATTTGACAAAATACAGCATCCATTCCTGATCAAAACTCTTTAGAGTGTAGGGATAGAGGAAACATTCCTCAGCATGTTGAAAGCCATCTACAAAAAGCCCACAGCAAATATCATTCTCAATGGGGAAACACTGGGAGCCTTTCCCCTAAGATCAGGAACAAGACAGGGAAGTCCACTTTCACCACTGCTATTCAACATAGTACTAAAAGTCCTAGCCTCAGCAATCAGACAACAAAAAGAAATAAAAGGCATCAAATTAGCAAAGAAGAAGTCAAACTCTCCCTCTTTTCAGATGACATGATACTGTACAAAGAAAACCCAAAAGACTCCACCCCAAGATTGCTAGAACTCATACAGCAATTTGGCAGTGTGGCAGGATGCAAAATCAATGCCCAGAAATCAGTGGCATTTCTATACACTGGATTAGAAGAATTAATATTGTGAAAATATCAATGCTACCCAGGGCAATTTACACATTTAATGCAATCCTTATCAAAATACCATGGACTTTCTTTACAGAGTTGGAACAAATCATCTTAAGATTTGTGTGGAATCAGAAAAGACTCCAAATAGCCCACAATATTTGTCAATATTCCACAATAGGGGAATATTGACAAAGAAAACCAGAGCCGGGGGCATCACAATGCTGGATTTCAAGCTGTACTAAAAAGCTGTAATCATTAATACAGCATGGTATTGGGACAAAAAGAGACACATAGATCAATGGAACAGAACAGAGAACCCAGAAATGGGCCCTCAACTCTATGGTCAACTAATTTTCGACAAAGCAGGAAAGACTATCCACTGGAAAAAGGACAGTCTCTTCAATAAAAGGTGCTGGAAAAATTGGACAGCCACATGCAGAAGAATGAAACTAGACCATTCTCTTACACCAGACACAAAGATAAACTCAAATTGGAGGAAAGATCTCAATGTGAGACAAGAATCTATTAAAATCCAAGAGCAGAACACAGGCAACACCCTTTTTGAACTTGGCCACAGCAACTTCTTGCAAGATACATCTATGAAGGCAAGGGAAACAAAAGCAAAAATGAAGTATTGGGACTTCATCAAGATAAAAAGCTTCTGCACAGCAAAAGAAACAGTCAACAAAACTAAAAGACAACCGACAGAATGGGAGAAGATGTTTGCAAATGACATATCAGATAAAGGGCTAGTATCCATCATCTATAAAGAACTTCTTAAAAGCTCAACAGCAAAGAAACAAATAATCCAATCATGAAATGGGCAAAAGACATGAACATTAATTTCACAGAGGAAGACATAGACATGGCAACAAGCACATGAGAAAATGCTCCGTATCACTGGCCATCAGGGAAATACAAATCAAAACCACAATGAGATACCACCTCACACCAGTGAGAATGGGGAAAATTAACAAGACAGGAAACAACAAATGTTGGAGAGGATGTGGAGAAACGGGAACCCTCTTGCACTGTTGGTGGGAATGTGAACTGGTACAGCCACTCTGGAAAACTGTGTGGAGGTTCCTCAAAGAGTTAAAAATAGATCTGCCCTACGACTCAGCAGTTGCACTGCTGGGGATTTACCCCAAAGATACAAATACAGCAAAACGGCAGGATAGCTGCACCCCAATGTTTATAGCAGCAATGTCCACAATAACCAAACTGTGGATGAGCCTCAGTGTCCTTTGAAAGATGAATGGATAAAGAAGATGTGGTCTATATATACAGTGGAATATTACTCAGCCATTAGAAACAACAAATACTCACCATTTGCTTCAATGTGGATGGAGCTGGAGGGTATTATGCTGAGTGAAGTAAGTCAATTGGAGAAAGACAAACATTATATGGTCTCATTCATTGGGGGAATATAAAAAATAGTGAAAGGGAATAAAGCGGAAAGAAGAGAAAATGAGTGGGAAATATCAGAGAGGGTGACAGAACATGAGAGTCTCCTAACTGGGAAACGAACAAGGGGTGGTGGAAGGGAGGTGGGCAGGGCATTGTGGTGACTGGATGATGGGCACTGAGGGGAACACTTGACGTGATGAGCATTGGGTGTTATGCTATATGTTGGCAAATCGAACTCCAATAAAAAATATACAAAAAAATAAATAAAAATAAAATAAAATGTATAAAGAACTTTCAAAATTCAATAAGAAAACAAAGTTCCCTATATCTTAGTAACTAAAATATTTTTCTTCCCTATGTTCTAGCCACTATGATACAAGATGAATAAAACATATTAGAGATAACTTTTTTTAAAAGAAAACTAAGTTCCCTATAGAAAACTGGGCAAAAGATTTATATAAACACTCTGCCAGCGCAGCCCCAGTGGCTTAGCAGTTTAGCGGCACCTTCGGCCTGGGGTGGGATCCTGAAGACCTGGGATTGAGTCCCAGGTCAGGCTCCCTGCATGGAGCCTGTTTCTCCCTCTGCCTGTGTCTCTGCCTCTCTTTCTCTCTCTCTCTATGTCTCTCATGAATAAATAAATAAAATCTTTTTTTAAAAAAAAAAAACAACACTCTGCCAAAGAAGATATATGGATTTCAAATGTTAGACATTACAGAAATATAGTTAAAACCACAGTAAGATACCACTACCCAACTATTAGAATGGGTAAAGTATTTTTTAAAAGGACAAGTAGGAATTTTAAATGGACAATTCCAAGTTGATATACATCAACTATTAGAATGGGTAAAGTATTTTTTAAATGGACAATTCCAAGCAGATCACCTGGAACACTCAAACATAACTGGTTAGAATGTAAAATTGTATAGCTACTTAGAAAAACAGCTTGGCAGTTTCTGATAGTTAAACATGTATCTACCATACAACCCAAAAATCCAACTCCTAGATATTTATCCTAGAGAAGTTAAATTTTATCATCACACAAAATCTGTAAACAGATATTTATAGCACATTTATTCACACTTGCTCACAATGGAAACCATCCAAATATACTTCAAATGGTGAATGAATAAACTGTGGCAATAAAGAAGAACAAACTATGGAAACACAACAGTATGAATGGGTTTTGAATACATTATGATAAGTGAAAGAAAGGCTTAAAAAGCTTTATACTGTATGATCTCATTTATATGACATTTTGGAAAAGGCAAAAATACAGAGATAGAAATAAGTTCAGCTGCTTCCAGGGCTAAAAGTGGTGGGAAGGAATGACAATAAAGGAGCCTGAGGCAATTTTTTGTTCTGTATCATGATGGTAATGGTGGTTACATAACTCTATACATTTGTCAAAACTCATAGATTTATTAATATAAATAAACCTCAAAGAATCTAGTAAGTTTTATTCTATATATTATCAACAAACATGGCTTTAAAAAATGGTCACAGATAACTAGGGGGGAAAAAAAGACTGAGCTGATGGTATGTTTAAAAAGTAAAAAATTTATGGGCAGCCCAGGTGGCTCAGCGGTTTAGCGCCACCTTCAGTCCAGGGCGCGATCCTGGAGACCCAGGATGGAGTCCCATGCCAGGCTCCCTGCATGGAGCCTGCCTCTCCCTCTGCCTCTCTCTCTCTCTCTCTCTCTCTCTTTCTTTCTTTCTCTCTCTCTGTGTCTTTCATGAATAAATAAATTTTAAAAAATCTTTAAAAAATAAATAAAAGTAAAAAAAATTATTTTAATAGAATGTTAAAAGGTTTAATAGGAAATCTATTTTTTTTTTTGCCATTTCTGTTGGTAAAAAGTTAAAATTTTTTTAATCTTTCAACATAGTACATCAAATATAACAAATTCCCAAAGGTCTCTAATGAAAAAATTGATGATGGACATGACTACAATATAAAGGATGCCTGGGTAGCTCAGTTGGTTAAGCATCTGCCTTTGGCTTAGGTCATGATCCTGGGGTCCTAGGATCGAGTCCCACATGGGGCTCCCTGTTCAGCAGGGAGTCTGCTTCTCCCTCTCCCTCTAAACCTCCTCCTGCTCATGTGTGTACTCTCTATCTTAAATAAGTAAAATCTTAAAAAAAATAAACCCTGATAAAGAACTGACTCCAATTTACTAATCTTTAATTCATATACAGGTATACTTTACTATCCTGGAACATTTCTTTTCCAAAGAAGAATAAACTATCTTTCTTTTTTTGAAGTGCAAAGCAGAGTCTGTTGCACATAGTAGGTATTCATAAACAGTTGCTTAGTCGGATTAGTATAAATTCTGTTTGGATCTATTAATTTAAAACTATCAATTTCTCAACTTATAACCTTCACAAGAGAGAACCAGTCTGGAGCTCAAGCTGCCTCAGGGTATCCTCAGCTACACTGAGGGCTGAATGGGAGTAATATCACAACATGGCATATCTGTAACCAAATCAAGATACAGAAGTGTAAAGACACATCAACTAGGAAACTATGCTTAACTTAATGGAAAGGGGACAGTACTAATGGGATGAAGTTCAGGTGAGCGACTTCAGCACTGTCAACTCTGTAGCAAGAAACTCCATTTCAAGGCCAAATCTCTCACCAATAACTTCCCAAATAAATGAAAATATTTAAAAGTCAGCTGGAGACTGATTATCTAAGACAACTCAACTGAAAAGGGTTTGCAGTGAATTCTCTCTTACCCCATACTTCCTTTTTGCATGGTAGTATCATCTTTACACAGGAAAGGTAGAATACACAACATATAACTCCACTCTTAAAAACAATCTTTTTTTCCTTTACGGTAGAAGAGGATTATTATTCTTTATATTAATAATTAAATATAATTCATAAATAATATACCTCTGCCAGAGTTGCCCTCTAAAACTGCAATCTTGAATACATAAAATTGAGTGAAAATATTTGTAGGATCACGTTGTTCAGCTTCTATCACTGCCTCTTTAGCCTGAAAAAAAGAAATATTGGCCCTCTTTTATAAAAGTAATAAGACCTTGTGTTTCACTAATAGTATTAACATAGTCCAAATGGTTGAGGATACTCATTATAAAAAGACATGAATCTAAGTAAAATCTTTAAAGAACTGTTCTCTTAAAATGCTAAAGAAACTGTGCATTCTGCTTCTAGAAATAAGGTGCATGATATACATCAGACCAACACTCCAACTGAAAACAAAGATGTTAGATAACATTTTTTTCAATTCCAGAGTAACTTACAAGATAGTAAATTCTAAGGAAAGTGAAGTTCCAGAGAAACAAGCAGAGAATTAGAGCCACTTTTTTTCTGGTGGACATTTATAAATCTAAATAAATGTCACCTTTAGTTTTAATGAACCTCACTAGGTCAGGGAACAGGTATCAAGACTCAAGGGACCATACCCTTAGGCTAAGTACAAATCAGAACTAAACCACTCCTACCTGCATCCCCAGGAGACTGCAAAGAAAGTTACTTTGGTTATGAGATGAACACAGCAAAATGTGGTAGAAAGAACCAATCCCTGAGGTGTGTATTTACAGCACCAAATTACATTAAGCCCCCAAATCTAGGCTTACTTTTTTCTTCTTTTTCTAATTCCTTGAGTTGTAAAGTTAGATTATTTGAGTTTTTTTTAATGTAGGTGTTTATCACTATAAACTTTCTGCTGAGGACAATTTTTGATGCATCCCATAAGTTTGGATATGATGTGTTTCCATTTCCTTTTGTCACAAAATACTTTGCAATTTCCCTTTTGATTTCTTCTTTAACACATTGGTTGTTCAGGAATGTGTTTCTCAACCTCCATGCATTGTTGAGAAACAATGTGAATTGTTTTTCCTCCTGATATTTATTTCCAGGTTTTACCATTGTGTTTGAAAAAGATATCTGATATGATTTCAATCTTCTCAAATTTGTTACAGCTTGCTTGCTAGCCCAACATATGGTCTATCCTGGAGAATGTTCCATGTGTGCTTCAGAGAAATATGTATTCTTGTGCTGTTAAATATTCTATATGTATTTGTAAGGTTCATTTGGTCTATAGTGTTATTCAGGTCCACTATTTATATATTATTTTTCTGTCTGCATGATCTATGCATTGTTGAAAGTGGGTGTTGAAGTCCTTTACTATTTATAATTGCTGCCTACTACTACCTTCAGTGTGTTAACATTTGCTTTATTTGTTTATTGTTAAATTCAAGTATAATTAATATACAGTGTTATATTAGTTTCAGGTGTACAATATAATGATTCAACAATTTTATACATGTCTCAGTGCTCATCAAGATAAGTGTACTCTTAACCACCTTTATTTCACCTATCCCCCTAACCCACCTTTCCTCTGGCAACCACCAATTTGTTCTCTGTATTTAAGAGTCTCTTTTTGTCTGTATCCTTTTTTGTTGTTGTTTTATGTGTTAAATAATGTATGGATGAAATCATATGATGTTTGTCTTTCTCTGACTGAGTTATTTCACTTAATATTATATCCTCTAGACTCTCTAGGTCCTTCCATAGTATTGCAAATGGCAAGAGTTCATTCTTTTTTATGGCTGAATAATTTCCAAGTGTATATATACCACATCATCTTCATTCATCTATCAATGAACAGTTTGTTTGCTTCCAAATCTTGGTTATTGTAAATAATGCTGCAATAAACATAGGAGTGTAATATTTTCAAATTAGTGTTTTCCCTTTTGGCGGGGTAAATATCCAGTAATGGAAATACTGGATCATATAGGAATTCTAATTTTAATTTTTGAAGAACCTCCAAAGTGATTTCCACAGTTGCTCTGCCAATTTGCATTCCTACCAACAGTGCATGAGGGTACCTTTTTCTCCACATTTTTGTCAAAACTTGCTATTTCTTGTGTATTTGAATTAACCATTCTGACAGGTGTGAAATAGTATATCACTATGGTTTTAATGTGCATTTTACCGATGATTAGTGATGCTGAGCATCTTTTTGGTTAGTATTAGTTTTAAATATTTAGTTGCTCTAATGTTCAGTGTATATATATTTACAATTGTCATATCCTCTGGATGAGGTGACCCCTTTATCACTATATAGTGACCTTTGTCTCTGGTGACCAATTTTGACTAAAGTTTATTTTATCTGATATAATTATAGCCACTCCTGCTCTCTTTTCCTTACCATTTGCATGTAATATCTTTTTCAGTCCCTTTCAGTTCATGCATATCCTTAAAGCTAAGTTAGTCTCTAGTAGACAGCATACTGTTGGAATTTTTTTTTATTAAAAATCCATTTATTCTGTGTCTTTGGAGAATTTCTTCCATTTATATTTAAAGTAATTTTGATAGGTATAGACCTACTATTCCCATTTTCTTAACTGTTTTCTTAATTTTTAATTCCTTTGTTCTTTTTTCCCCCTTGCTGTCTTTTTAAAAAATTTATTCTTGTATTAGTATGCTCTTATTCCTTTTTATTTATCTTTTATGTATGTACTATGGGTTTTTTCTTTGTGCTTACCATGTGGTTTACAAAAAGCATCTTTTAGATATAACAGTCTATTTTAAGCTGTTAACAACTTATGTTCAAACGCATAGAGAAACTCTACACTTTTACGTCTTCTCTCCTCACATTTATGCTATTCATGTCACACTTTACATCTTTTTATATTGTAAATCTGTTAACAAATTTTTATAGCTATAGTTATTTTTAATATTATTGTTTTTAATTTTTATAGTAGAGATAAAAGTGATTTACAAACTATCATTACAAAATAAGGGTATTCTGAATTTTATTATATTTTTATAACCTATTGAATGATATTTTGGTTGCTTCTAAGTTTTCACAATTATGAGTAATGTGCAGGATTTTGTGTGGATATTAGCTTACAGTTCATTTGGATAAAATACTAAGAAGGGCAATTACTAGATCATGTTGTGAGAGTATGTCTAGTTTTATAAGAAACTGAAATTATCTTTCAAAATGGCTCTACTATTATTTTTCTTACTAGCAATGAAAGAGAATTTCAATTTTGCCACATTTTCACCAGTATTTGGTTTTGTCAGTGTTTTAGATTTTAGCCATTTTAACAGTTATGTAGTGGTATTGTTTTAATTTGCATTTTCTTGATGAAATATAATGTTGAGAATGTTTTTATATGCTTATTTGCCATCTATATGTCTTCTTTAGTAAGATATATGTTCAAGTCTTTTCCCAAATTTATAGTTCATAATTATAAATTATAACTTTATAATTTATAATTTCTTGTCTTTCTTGCCTTATTATTTAATTCTTTGTATATTTTGGATATCATTTTTTTAACCAAATATGTGTTTTGTAAATATTTTCTCTCACTGTAAGGCTTATGTTTCCATTCCTTAACAATATCTTTCACATAGAGGTTTCTAATTTTAATAATGTCCAAGTACCAATTATTTTTCATCAAATGTGCTTTTGGTGTTATGTTTTTAAAAAGTTATCACTACCAATAAAACTGAAGAAAGAGAAATTAAGGAGTCAATCCTATTTACAATTGCACCCAAAAGCATAAGATACCTAAGGAATAAACCTAACCAAAGAGGTAAAGGATCTATACCCTAAAAACTACAGAAGACTTCTGAAAGAAATTGAGGAAGACACAAAGAGATGGAAAAATATTCCATGCTCATGGATTGGAAGAATATTGTGAAAATGTCCATGCTACCCAGGGCAATTTATACATTCAGTACAATCCCTATGAAAATACCATGGACTTTCTTCACAGAGTTGGAACAAATCATCTTAAGATTTGTGTGGAATCAGAAAAGACCCCAAATAGCCAGGGGAATATTGAAAAAGAAAACCAAAGCCAGGGGCATCACAATGCTGGATTTCAAGCTATACTACAAAGCTGTGATCATCAAGACAGTGTGGTACTGGCACAAAAACAGACACATAGATTGATGGACCAGAATAGAGAACCCAGAAGTGGGCCCTCAATTCTATGGTCAACTAATATTCGACAAAGCAGGAAAAACTATGCACTGGAAAAAAGACAGTCTCTTCAATAAACGGTGCTGGGAAAATTGGACAGCTACGTGCAGAAGAATGAAACTAGGCCATTCTCTTACACCATACACAAAGATAAACTCAAAATGGAGGAAAGATCTCAATGTGAGACAAGAATCCATCAAAATCATAGAGGAGAACATTGGCAATACCCTTTTTGAACTTGGCCACAGCAACATCTTGCAAGATACATCTATGAGGGCAAGGAAAACAAAAGCAAAAATGAATTATTGGGACTTAATCAAGATAAAAAGCTTCTGTACAGCAAAAGAAACAGTCAACAAGGGTAGCCCGGGTAGCTCAGCAGTTTAGCGTCACCTTCGGTCCATGGGGTGATCCTGGAGACCCAGGATCGAGTACCGCGTTGGGCTCCCTGCATGAGGCCTGCTTCTCTCTCTGCCTGTGTCTCTGCCTCTCATTCTCTCTCTGTGTCTCTCATGAATAAATAAAATCTTTAAAAAAGAAACAGTCAAGAAAACTAAAAGACAACCCACAGAATGGGAGAAGATATTTGCAAATGACATCAGATAAAGGGCTAGTATGCAAGATCTAGAAAGAACTTATTAAGCTCAACAGTAAAGAAACAAACAATCCAATCATGAAATGGGCAAAAGACATGAACAGAAATTTTACCAGAGGGGACACAGCTATGGCCAACAAGCACATGAGAAAATACTCTGCATCACTGTCCATCTGGGAAATACAAATCAAAACCACAATGAGATACCAGCTCACACCAGTGCGAATGGGGAAAATTAACAAGACAGGAAACAACAAATGTTGGAGAGGATGTGGAGAAAGGGGAACCCTCTTGCACTGTTGGTGGAATGTGAACTGGTGCAGCCACTCTGGAAAACTGTGTGGAGGTTCCTCAAAGAGCTAAAAATAGAACTGCTCTATGACCCAGCAGTTGCACTGCTGGGGATTTACCCCAAAGATACAGATGCAGGGAAATGGCAGGATTGCTGCACCCCAATGTTTATAGCAGCAATGTCCACAATAGCCAAACTGTGGAGGAGCCTCGGTGTTCTTTGAAAGATGAATGGATAAAGAAGATGTGGTTTATGTATACAATGGAATATTCCTCAGCCATTAGAAACAACAAATACTCACCATTTGCTTCAACGTGGATGGAACTGGAGGGTATTATGCTGAGTGAAGTAAGTCAATCGGAGAAGGACAAACATTATATGATCTCATTCATTTGGGGAATATAAAAAATAGTGAAAGGGAATACAGGGGAAAGGAGAGAAAATGAGTGGGAAATATCAGAGAGGGTGACAAAACATGAGAGACTCCTAACTCTGGGAAACGAACAAGGGGTAGTGAAAAGGGAGGTGGACGGGGGGATGGGGTGACTGGGTGATGGGCACTGAGGGGAGCACTTGACGGGATGAGCACTGGGTGTTATGCTATATGTTGGCAAATCGAACTCCAAAAAAAATACAAAAAATTAATAAATAAAACTTAAAAAATAATAAAAAAATAAAAAGTCATCACTAACCTGGAAGAAATAGATGAATTTCAAGAAACATATAAATTAACAAAACTGCAACAGGAAGAAATAGAATACTTTGAATAGACTAATAAGTGGCAAAGAAATTGAATGATCAAACATATCCTAACAAACAAAAGTCCAGGATCAAATAGCTTCGCAGGTAAATTTTACCAAACACTTAAAAAAGAGTTAATACTCTTTTCATATATTCTCAAACTATTCCAAAACATAGAAAAGGAAGCAAAACTTCCAAATTCATTCTATGAAGCCAGTATTACCCTGATACCAAAACCAGATAAAGACTCCACTGAAAAAGAAAGATTGAGGCCGGGGGATGCCTGGGTGGCTCAGCGGTTGAGCATCTGCTTTTGGCTCAGGTCATGATCCCAGGGTCCTGGGATTGAGTCCCACATTGGGCTTCCTGCATGGAGCCTGTATCTCCCTCTGCCTATGTCTCTGCCTCTCTCTGTGTGTCTCTCATGAATAAATAAATAAAATCTTTTTAAAAAAGAAAGAAAAATTGAGGTCAGTATCCTTGATGAATAATGGATGCAGATTCTCAATAAAATACTAACAAACCAAATCCAACAGTACACTGAAAGAATCATTCACCAGGATCAAGTGGGATTTATTCCTGGGTTATAATGGTAGTTCAGTATTCACAAATCAATCAATGTGATAGATCACATTAATAAAAGAAAGGTAAAAAAATATGATCCTCTCAATAGATACAGAAAAAGCATCTGACAAAGTACAACATCCATTTAGGATAGAAGCCCTCAACAAAGTAGGGTTAGAGGGAACATAACTCAACATAAAAAAGGCCATATATGAATAACCCACAGCTAACATTATCCTCAATGGGGAAAAACAGAGCTTTTCCTCTATGGTCAGGAATATTTTTCCCAGAGCTAGAACAAACAAACCTAAAATTTGTATGGAGCCACCAAAGTCCCCAAATAGCCAAAGCAACCTGGAAAAGAAGATCAAAGCTTGGAAGCATCACAGTTCTGACTTCACGTTATATTACAGAGCTGTAGTGATCGGGATAGTATGGTACTGTCATAAAAACAGACACTTAGATCAATGGAACATAATAGAAAACCCAGAAATGTACCCACTTTCACATTCAGAAATGTACCCACCCAGAAACTAGACCACTTTCTTACAGCACACACAAAAACAAATTTAAAATGGAGACCTGAAACCATAAAAATCCTAGAGGAGAACACAGGCAGAAACCTCTTTGACATCAGCCATAGCAACTTCTTTCTAGGTATGTTCCTGGAGGCAAAGGAAACAAAAGTAAAAATAACCTATTGTAACTACATCAAAATAAAAAGCATCCACAGAGCAAATGAAATAATCAACAAAACTAAAAGGCAGCCTACAGAATGGGAAAAGATATTTGCAAATTACATATCCAATAAAGGGTTAGTATCCAAAATATATAGAGAAGTTATAAAACTCAACACCCCAGAAACAAATATTCCAACCAAAAAATGGGCAAAAGTCATAAGCAGACGTTTCTCCAAAGACCTACATATGGGGGGCACCTGGGTGGTTTAGTCAGTTAAGTGACTGACTATTGAGTTTCAGCTCAGGTCATGATCCTCAGGGTCGTGAGATTAAGCCCTGGGTGGAGTCTGCTTAAGATTCTCTCTCTTCCTTTCCCTCTGCCCCTCCACCATCCCATTTGTGCTCTGTCTCTAGGGAAAAAAAGAAACAAAACAAATAAGCAAAGGGAAAATAAGGAGAGAGGGGTAGACAAACCAAGAAATAGACTCTTTTTTAACTATAGAGAACAAACTGAGGACTACCAGAGGGAGGTGGGTGGGGCAAAGAGTTAAACAGGTGATGGCAATTAAGGGGTGCATTTGTGATGAGCACTGGGTGTAGTACGGAAGTATTGAATTACTATATTGTACACATAAAACTAGGAAATGTTATAAAAGTTAAAAGGAGGGAAAATTTTAAAGTTAAAAAATAGTGAAAATCATATATATTTTTCAGAATAAAAGATAAACATTTTTTTAAAAAGAAGACACCCAAAGAGATCAATTGAATCCTTATGAACATCTCAATGCCATTTTTGTTTTATATAGAGCTTTTTTAAAAAATCCTATAATTCATATGTAATCTCAAGGGACCCTAGGTTGCCAAAAAAAGTCTTGGAAGAAAAGAACAATCTTGGAAGACTCACACCTCCTAATTTCAAAACTTAGTACAAAGCTACAGTAATTAAAAGTGTGATACTTGCATACGGACATACAGACCAATGAATTAGGATAGAAAACCCAGAAATAACCCTTCACATATATGTTCAAATGATGTTAGACTAGGGTGCAAAGACCATTCAATGGAAGGAGGACAGCCTTTTCAACAAACGATGTTGGGAAAATAGGATATCCACATGTAAAATAATGAAGTCAGATACAAAACGTTAACTCAAAATGGATCAAAGACCTACATGGAAAAGCTAAAATTATAAGTCTTAGGAGAAAACTTAAGGGGAGGGGCACCTGGGTGGCTCAGTGGTTGAGCATCTGCCTTTGGCTCAGGTTGTGATCCTGGGGTCCTGGGACTGAGTCCCACATTGGGCTCCCTGCAGGGAGCGTGTTTCTCCCTCTGCCTATGTCTCTGCCTCTCCCTGTGTGTCTCTCATGAATAAATAAATAAAATCTTTAAAAAAAAAAGACAGAAAACTTAAGGGGAAATCATGACATTGGATTTGGTGGTAAATTCTTGGATATGACGCCAAAAACACAGGCACCAAAATAAAAAATAAGTATTTGGACTTCATCAAAATCACAAAATGTTTGTGTTTCAAAGGACACTATCAAGAAAGGGAAAAGACAATCCATAGAATAGAAGATATTTGCAAATCATATATTGATAATAAGTTAATATCCAGAATATTAAAGGGCTCCTACAACTCAACAACTCTAAAATAAACAACCCAATTAAAAAATGGGCAGAAAGACTTGGAATTTCTCCAGAGAAGATATACAAAATGCCCAATTATATGGCCAATAAGCACATGAGAAGATGCTCAACATCAGTGCTCATTAGGGAAATGCAAAGCAAAAATACAAGAAACTACTTCATACCCATTAGGATAGATATTATCAAAAAACTAGGAAATAACAATTGTTGATCAGGATGTGGAGAAATTAGGACACCTGTGCTTTCTGGTGGGAATATAAAATGACACAGCCATCATGTAAAACAGCGGCTGTTTCTCAAATGTTAAACATAGAATTACCATGTAATTCCACAATTCTATTCCTAGGTATATACACAAAAGAACTGAACACAGGGACTCAGATACTTGTATATCTAGTTGATAGCAATTTTATTTACAAAAGCTAGAAGGTGGAAGCATCCACAGATGGATGGATAAATGAAAAGTGGTATATATATATATACACATACATACACATACAGTGGAATATCACTGAGCCTTAAAAAGTTAGGGAATTCTGATGCATGCCACAACATGGATGAACCTTGAGGACATTATGCTATGTGGTGTAAGGCAGTCAGAAATGAACAAGTATTGTATGATTTTACTTATGTGAGGTATCTAAAGTAGTCAAAGCCATAGAAATCGAACACAGAATTCTGGTTGCCAGGGGTTGGGGGTTGAGGAAAGTAAGAAGTTATTGTTTAATAATGGGCACATAGTGTCAGTTTGCATAATAAAAAGAGCTCTGGAGATGGATGCAGAATATTGTGTATGTATTAATGCCACAGAACTTAAATGGTTAAGGGGCACATCGGTGGCTCAGTCAGTTAAGTGTCTGCCTTCGGCTCAGGTCATGATTTCAGGGTCCTGGGATCGAGCCCCACTTTGGGCTGCCTGCTTAGTGGGGAGTCTGCTTCTCCCTCTCCTTCTGCCCCTGCTTATGTTAGCTCTCGCTCACTCTCCCTCAAATAAATAAAATCTTTAAAAAATGGTTAAAATGGCATATTTTACCATAATTTTAAAAATCAATTACAATTGATTTCTAATGATACAATAAACAAGAAAAATATAATAAATTTGACTTTATTAAAATAAACCCATAATACACATACTAGAATTGTTGAAACTGAAAGGACTGAAAATACCATATATTGTCAAGGATGTGAATGAACTGGCACATTCACCATTGATGGCAGGAATGTAAAATGGTACAACTCCTTTGGAAAACAGTTTGGTGGTTTCTTATAAACTTAAAAATATAGTTATCACATAACCCAGCAATTCCACCTCTGGATATTTCCTCAGAGAAATCAAAACAAATATCCACACAAAGACTTCTACCTTGAATGTTTATAGCAGCATTGTTCAAGATAACCTCAAACTGGAAAAACCATAATGTCATCAAGAGATGAACAGATAAATAAATCGTGGCATATCCATACAATGTAATACTACTCAGGAATAAATAGGAACAATCTATTGATATATGCAACAACATGAGTGATTCTCCAAAACATGATGATGACTGAATGAAGCCAGACCAAAACAAAAACAAAAACCAAAAGCACATACTGTATGATTACATGTATATGAAACTCTAGGAAAGATAAATGTAATCAATAGTGATGTAAAGTGACTAATAGTCACTGTCTGGGGCTGAGAATGGAGATGGAGATTGACCTGGAAGGAACACAAGGAAATCTTTTAAGGTAATAAAATATTCTGTATCTGGATTGGGTAGTTAGGTACACTAGGGCATATATTTGTCAAAATTATCTAACTGTATACTTAAAATGAGTGTTTCTTAGTATAAATTATACTTTGATAAATTTGATTTTTAAAGTAAATTAATAATGATTTGTAAGGATCCCTTCAGTTCTATAATTCAATAATCTATGAATTTATGAACTCCAAAAAATCTTTGACTATTATAGATTTTACCAGATTATAATGATATTTTAGAGCAATATGTTAGAAGAGATCTTAAAATTCTCTTAGTCAAAAAAATTCTTCTGATGCTTGAATCTTCTTTATAACATTAACACCAAGTAGTCACTCTCTGCTTAAATACCTTCAGGGAGAGGGAATTTACTATATTTTAAGAAAATCCATTTCAGTTTTAGACAGGTCTAATCATTATAGTTTCCTTATGATGACCTGAAATCTCACTCCTTGTATGTCTCACCCATTGAAATAGGCATAGAATAAATTTAATTTTTTTAAAGGTTTTTATTTATTTTTTCATGAGAGACAGAGAGAGAGAAAGAGGCAGAGACACAGGCAGAGGGAGAAGCAGGCTCCATGCAGGCAGCCTGACATGGAACTCGATCCTGGGACTCCAGGATCATGCCCTGGGCCAAAGGCAGGCGCTAAACCACTGAGCCACACAGGGATCCCCAGAAAAAAAATTAATTTTTAAAAAATATTTTGTTTATTTGAGAGCGAGAGAGAGCATGAGAGAGAGATAACGAGCAGGAGGGAGGGACAAAGAGAGAAGCAGACTCCCCACTGAGCAGGGAGCCCAATATCATGACTTGAGCCCAAGATAGACGCTTGACTGATGGAGCCACCCAGGCGCCTGGAATAAATTTAATTATTTTACTCTTTGATAGCCATTCAAATATTAGGAGAAAGCTATTATGTTCCTCCTAAATCTTCCATTTTCCAAATTTAACATCCATATTTCCTTTAACTATTCTTCAAATAAGATGGCTCTTACCATCCTGAGTGCCTTCTCCTTGGCACATTAGAGTTTGTCAATATCCTCCTTCAAAAGTGTTACCTCTTAATCCTACACAGTATTATAGGTATGCTATAACCAGAGCAGAATACAGGGTGATTATCACTCCTTCACATTTCTATTGATGCAACCTAATTGGTTTTTTTTTTTAAAGATTTTATTTATTCATGAGAGACACAGAGAGAGGCAGAGACAGAGGCAGGGGAAGAAGCAGGCTCCCCACAGGGAGCACGACATGGGACTTGATCCCAGGACTCTGGGATCACAACCTGAGCCAAAGGGAGACATTCAATCACTGAGTCACCCTGGCACCCCATGATGCAACCTAATTTGAATTAATTTTCTCAGCATTATTGGCTGGTGTTGAGCTTACAGTCAACTAAAAACATCACAAATCTTTCACATGTGCTGCTCTTAAGCCACATTTCATCTATTCTGTTCTTGTACAGTTGTTTTTAGGGATCCAAGTATGGGATATATTGTTATTCTGTTTGTCTTCATCTTATCCAAATGGGCTCATCATTTCAGCCTATTGAGGTCTCTTCAGATTTGCCTGTTTTCTAACATATTGGTTACTCTTTTCAGCTTCAGGTCATATATATACCCAATCAGTATTCACAAAGGTCCTTATCTACATATTCTGATTCTAAATTCATATGATATTCACCACATAATTTGATACTTGATTATACATTTTTATTAATTTGTAATTATGTTGTATGTGTAAATCTTGTTTCCATAAAAATATTTTAAGCTTATGTATAGAAAGAATCATGTATTCTACTTATTCTATAATACCAGGCACAGATTAGGCATTCAATAAATATTTGTTGACTTAAAACCTCAATTATGGTATTTTTATGGTATAGCTATATCAGGAATGAGCCACAACTGACCTTCATCTAATGTTTACTTAAGTGATTTCTTTTACATCCATACAGATATATTTGTGGGAATGGCTACACCAGCCAAAGCATCACAAAATCAATGACTAGCTGTTATAATAGAAACAAAGGCCACAGTGCCACCTAGTGAACATTACTAGTTTACTTCTGATCACAAGGTCACTTTCAGTACTACAATGGAAAGGCATGATTTTTTTTAGAACTCCATATAGTTAGTAGAACCAATATAAAACCAACACATGAGATGTGGTAGTCTTCACTTTAGGTCATATAAATACTCTATTAATAGTATCATTTTTTTCTTAGATTTTATCTATTTATTCAAGACACACGGAGAGAGGCAGAGACATAGGCAGAAGCAGCACCCCACAGGGAGCCTGATGAGGGACTCAATCCCAGGACCCTGGGATCATGACCTCAGCTGAAGGCAGACACTCAGGCACTGAGCCACCTAGGTGCCCCAACAGTATCATCCTGTAACTGTTGTAATTCTTACTGCCATGCTGTGCTTTGAAATCGTGCTTTAGTTTCATCAACCTATAGTAGTACTAATGACACTTCATGTAGCTAAATTGCAGTTGTAAGCTGAGGATGAGATTCCTACACTGAGTTAAAGAGTGCTCAATTGTACATTACCATTAATTTTACTACAGACTATCACCAAAACAATCCATTCTTCATCTCTTAATGAAAATTAAGGGTATTAAGATATTATGATTTGCAGCAAAATCCCATTATATCAAGTTGTGATCAACTGTTCCTATACTTAGAACCCAAGTTCATTTCCTCTATACTGAAAGTCTGCCTATTCGAGCCTATGACTTACACTTAATTTTATTATATTATTTTTGAGAATTTTTAAGATACCAGACTTAAGATACTATAAATTCCCCAAAGTCAGAGATGATGTCTATGAAACTACATAGTTTAATATTGTCTCATACATAGTACTGAAGATATTCTCAATGGATAATGGCAATGAAAAATTTACACATATATAACTTTGAAAATAAACCAAAGAAATTACTTATATTTAGAATTGCTATCTCAAAAAGATGTTGCCAAATGTATGAACTAATGAATCCATAACATAATCTACTAAGAGTTCAGAGGAATATATTCTCCAACTCCTTTAACTCATCCAAATTAACTTCTGACCTATGATTTAATATTTTATTTTAAAGCAGAATAAAACAGAATGTGTTTCTCTCTTCCAAAAAGAAAGGAACTGAGCTATAGAAAATTCTAATGGGATGATTTCCAAAATAACGTAAACTCCTTCAGTTCTAATAATCAAGCATAGATCTTGATCACTTTTGGTTTCCAATTATCCACAGTAGCAAGGTCAGAAACAACATGAACAAATGCAATTCCTTTAATCACAAGAAATTGACAGGTATTTATTGAGTCTCTTTGACTATACATTAGGCTCTATGCTAGCTATCAGAGAAAATAAAGTAAGATATGGTCCTTGTCTCAAGGAGGTGGCAATCTAATAGGGGGCTAAGTCAGGTATGCAAATAACTATAATACAATGCAGAATATGAGTACCTAGGTATAAACAGAGGTGTTATGAAGTTCTAGAGGAAAAGCAAGACTCAGAAATTTCCTTATCAAGCCAAGACTGTCATAAAAAAGTTTCATAAGGTAGAGATGCAGGGAAAAGTTCATTTGCAATGGAGAAGCATGGAAAAAGGTACAGAAGTAGAAAAGCATAGATCATGGTTTGGAAGCTGCAAATAATCCAATTTAGGATAAACACAGTATACATATAATGGAAATAAAATAGGATTATGTTATTTCTAGATTATGGAGGACCTTAAGCACCGAGGAATTTTGTCTTTATTTATAGGGAGTAACTGAAGATTATAGAGTGGCTCCCTGTAATTGGTTAGAAGATTATTCCAATAATGATAAAGATGATGAAAGCTTGGGCTAGAGTAGAGAGGTAAAGATGGGAGAGAAGACAGCTGGGAAAAATCTGCAGAAGTAGAACTGATCAGATGTGGCACATGATGAATACATGGGAAGAAGTAATCCAGGAATCTAAAAATTTCAGTCTCAGATCACTGAATATGCCCAAAATAGTAAAAAAAGTGAATGTGGGCTATGAGAAAGATCCGGGCTACACATACAGATTTAGGAATGAAGAATTAAAACTAAGATGGATTACTGGGAGTAGAGTGTACAGAAGAAAAAAAAAAGAAGAGACCAGAGAATAAATTCACTCAACAAATGTTTATTAAAACATCTATGAAGCATGGTTGTGGGTGTCAGAGATAAAATAGTGAACCAGATAACAAGATAAAGATAATACCTACCCTCATCCAATATTTATTTGGTGAAAAGAACCAGTAACAGAAATAGAGAAGGAATAGCCACAGCAATAAATAGGATTAAGAGAAGATGTCATAGAAGCCAAACACAAAGTTTCCAGAAGGATGAAATAGTTGACAGTATTACATTGTTTTGTGCTAGAGAGATCAGAGGACAAGAAGGACTAAGAAAAGATCATTGGACTTGATCATTAAAAGGTTACTAGTGATCTTCAAAAGATCGGTTTATAAACTCAAAGATGTGAAAATCATCAAGAGAGCAGTAGGTGATAAAATCAAAAACCTTAGAGTCAGTCTTGTCTATTCTTTCTCTTCTATCTTACATCTGGTATGTCGGGGAATTCTGTCATCTTTACTTTTATAATCTATCTAGAATCTGATCCCCATCCACAATTCTACCCTGGTCTATGCCACCTCATCTCTTGCCTAGATTATTTCAATGGCCTCCTAAATGGTCTCCTGCTTCCACCCTTGCACTCACCCTAGCCTATTCAATACAGTGGTAAGAGTGATCTTATTAAAATGCAGATCATAAGGTCATACCATGCTCAATTTGGCAGCACATATACTAAAACTGGAACAGTACAGAGAAGATTAGCATGGCCCCTGCACAAGGATGACATGTGAATTCATGAAGTGTTCCATATTTTTAAAAATTTTAAAAATAAAATGCAAATCAAATCATGTCATTTCTTTGCCCAGAGCTCCCCAATGGCTCCCCATCTCACCTAGAGTTAATGATAAATCTTTACAATGAACTATAAGATCTTTCTTACATAATCCATCTCCCCACTATTTCCCTGATCACAGCTCCTACTTTTCTTAATATTGTGCTGAAGTCACACTAGTCCCTTTGCTATTCCTCAGATGCCCCAGGTATGCTCTTATCCCCACAACCTTTGCACTTGCTATTCCTGCTATTTGGAATGCTATGCTTTTGTTTTTGTTT